>NC_047088.1:245428319-245732516 GCF_902459505.1 Geotrypetes seraphini
GAACACCTCTGCTGCTTCTCTCGCTCACTATACTTCAACAGGAATCTATCAGGGGTGGAGAACTTGTTAAAAGATGGATTGGCTATTCTACACATCATAACAACTCTGCTTCTTGCCATATCAAACTTCTAAACAAAGGGATCCACTGGGTGTAGAGGCTGTTAAGCTTGGATCTCTTCATCTATTTTGTAACACTTTGGCCATCATTTGACTCTGTCTTTATTGACGGCACTACTTTTTATCAACTGACTCCACTCTGGGTGTTGAACCTATAAAGTGGATTATTTTTCTTTTGCAGTACGCCTCTGCTAGAACAGCTTGCACAACAAATGTATCCATAATGCTACTTGTACATGTCTGCAAGAATGGCTTTCGATGCATTGATGTCACATCCGGAGCATCGCCTTGACTATTATTAAGACAGTTCTATCTTTGATATGGACTTTATTATTCAAAATTGTTTACTGCATAACTAATCAAAATACATTGCACCTACAACAGAACTCCTGGAGGTATTGGATGTTGATGAACCTCCTGAAGAATTTATTACATTGCCTATTCAAAAATTGTTCAAAGATGCTATGTTGCAGAGCTAGGAGACTCCTCTCTGTCGCTGCAGCTGCACGGGTGATTCATTCTCTACAGAATTCAACTACCACTGTACCATCAATGTTATCCAAGTAGACAAATGGGATAGTCACCATACTTTATGCAGGTCTCTATACTTCCCTCATAATGTCTCACCTGCTTGAACTGAAAAAAAGGAGACAACTCCAATTTCTTTGTTATTCTTAAAAACTTAAAGAATTGGGAGTGGCTGTAGGGGAGGAGGAGACCACTACCACATCCTATTAAGGATGATCTTATGTTTTACAGGCCTTCCTGGTATTCATATATGGTCTAGCTGCATAATTTCTAGACCATTTAGGAACCTCTACTTATTCATTGAAATTTCATGCACCTCCTTTGTGCAGCGTGTCTTAATGCTCTCTTCCCGGTTTCTTCATTCTTATTCTACATTTCTATTTGGAATGGCTTCTCCATTATTTCCAGTTGAGACCTTTCCCTGTTACAAGTCTCACCTCATTTATCTATATAGCTGCCTCTACCTCATAGCTCCTTAATCTCAAGTATAGCCAGCATTGTGTAAAAAAAGAAAAAAAACAGGGGAGGGGGAGGCTCACTTGTGGAGCTGCTGCCCATGCACCCAGAGGTTGTAGGATTACATCTCAGTGCCGCTTCTTATGACCCTGTGCAACTCACTTCACACAAATGGCGCAGGATGCCTTCAATGGCACCTTTTACTTTATTCCCTTAATGTCAAACGAGCTTTTCTCTATTGCATTTCTTCCACCTGCAATGCATTCTATTGTTTTCTTCCTTGCAGACCCCTGGATTACTTTTGCCTATGGCGCTCCATTCTCTTCAAACATAAGACACAGCTCTTCAAACATAAGACACAGTTGACACAGGTTCTTTGACAATCTAGGGTGATGGGGTTTCTCCCTACCATGGCTCTTAGTGCTCTGGCCACTTCTGCTAACCTACATATGTCCTCCTTCATACTTACAACCTGCCATATGTTCTGTTCTTTCTACACACTTCTTTTTCAAATCTCCAATGACTGTTATGTTGGATTTAATTTCCATGGTGATGTTTTTCTATTTATTCAAACACAATACTTTCTTTCCTCATTCTACTTTTTTCTGGCTGCGCTTCCTGTTAACTCCGCCATTATTTCTATCTTCTACTTTAAGGTACACTCTCATTCTTGCTTCACCACAGTCATTAGGATGGCGAAGTGCAGTATTGTGTTTAATCTCCAATGGAGTTGTGCTCACATGGGTTTGAGCCCCTCTCCTGGTAATCTTTTAAAGTTTCCTTCTGATGGTAAGGTTATTCTAACTTTTCTATTTCTTCACAGCCACCTCCATTCTTTGGTGGCTTTGATCTCCTCTTTTGCTTCTACACAACCATTTACGAAGCACTTCTAACATACATGCACGTGCCAACAGTATGCACTGGTTGGAACTCCAGCCTCAGCACATTGAGTTGTGAATTCATGCCCTGCACATCCCGTGTGACCATGCACGTCACTTGGGGCTTCTTGTGTCTCTTTCCATTTCTGAAGTTTCGCTTAGATATACAGTCCTGGTAATGCCAAACATCCAAGGTTCAAGTTCAGGTCACTTCTGGTATATACATATGATACATAATTTCCTATCCCACAGGCTTTGTCTTTTCTGTCTGATTCTTTTCTACTCTCATAACTATTTTCCCAGCCATCCTGTCACTCCAGAGTTTGCTTCCATTGGACATTTTTTTCTGGATATACCTTTCCTACCTCAATGGGAGCATCTCCCGTTCACTGTTCCTTCTGTTAGTTCTCAACTGAATCCCCGTTGTTTTCTTACCAGCATATATTATGAGAGTAAATGCTTCTATATTTTCCTGCTTTGGCACTCTTCTCGACATTCCAGAGCTCACACACAGCCCCTGGCAGAACTGTTCCTATATGACTTAATCTTCAGTCAACTAATCTTTTGTTTGTTCTATTCTACCCTCCATAGTACGGAGTTTCTCTCCTTTCTGTGCTTTTGTTCTTGGTCTCATCCTTCAATATTAGTCCATTCAATGGGAACTACCTTTCAAGTTTCTTAGGATTTTATATACCGCCTATCAAGGTTATCTAAGCGGTTTTTACAATCAGGTACTCAAGCATTTTCCCTCTCTGTCCCGGTGGGCTCACAATCTATCTAATGTACCTTTCATTTAGTAACGTAAAAGGAAATAAAAGCAATATAATGTTCAATAAAATAATAAGCGGGGATTTGAAGACTAAGATGAACTAACATGATCAGAAGGAAAAGGACACTGGGGAATAAAATTACATTGAGATAAAAATAAGGGAGGTGGAAGTGAGAGTACAGTAGGTGGGGGGAGGGTCACCTCTTAGGAAGCATTTGTCATTCTCTGCGATACGTTTGTCAATGTCTGATGGAGAAGAGAAACTTCAGGTGTTGAAGGCATCTTTAAAGAGAAAAGTTTTTTGATTTTTTTCAAGGGAGATTTCTAGCTTGATGTCTAATGGTAGAACATTCCAGATTGAGGGTGCGGTAACTGAGAAGAATGCTTTCCAGGTGATATTGTAGTGTTCTGGTGGAAGAGTATGAAATCAAATGTTTATTGATGAAAGCAGGAGTGTTTGTGTGTTTAGTTTTGTAGGTAAGAAATATTTGAATGTGATGTGATATGTAATAGGTAGCCAATGAGCATCGCAAAGGAAGGGGGGGTAGCATGGTCAGATTTTTCGTGTTGTAAATAAGTTTTACTGCTGTGTTTTGCAAGATTTGGAGTCAAATTTCTTTCTGTGTTTGCCTTTGTACAAAGCATTACAGTAGGTGATGTGCTAGATGACTAAAGAGTGAATGAGAGTGTTTATTGAGGGAAGGTCAAGGAGGGAAGTAATCAAATGTATGTTTTAATATGAAGAAGCACTTCTGGACAACTGAGCTGATTTGTTAATGGAAGGTTAGATTTTTGTAGCATTTCCCTTGCTTATACTCAAACTCACCTGCTGTTTTGTGGTCATCTCCTTTAGAGCCTTCCTGCATGTTCTTCTAACATCGCTGCCCTTTCTTCTTTCTGAGGATGGTTGCATTCTTCTGATTATTCTCATTTCTTTTTCTTCCCATGTTTTGCCTGCTCGAATCGGACAATATATCTACTTTATGGGTGGAGACTTACATATTTGTGTTTTATTTAGAGGCCAACTCTCTCTACATCCCACTTTGTAAGCTAGAGAGTGCCATATGTGAGAATATGCTGCCTGCTTGTCCTGGGATAAAGCACAGTTAGTTACCATAATAGGTGTTATCCAGGGACAGCAGGCAGATATTCTCACAACCCACCCTCCTCCCCTGGTTGGCTTCTTCACTTGGGCATAGAACTGACGACCTTGCGAGCTGGCGTTAGGCAGGAAGGCACTTGTGCTTGCCCAGTGTGGGCAGTCTTAAATCTTTCTAAAGCTTAAAGTAACAGTACACTTTCATACTGTCTATACTGGGCTCAGAGAATGATGTGAAAATATCTGCCTGCTGTCCCTGGATAAAACCTGTTATGGTAAGTAATTGTGATTTTTAGGGCTCAAGACTGAAGACTATCCAAGCATCTCATCCAGATATAGCCACATTCCTAAAGAGAATGCTACGTATGAGGCCCCCCCAGTGAGCCCTCCATTTGCTTCTTGGGTTCTAACGTAGTTTTGCAGGGTCTCAGCCAGGCTTTGTTTGAGCTGCTGAAGGAAGCGTCCTTGATGGATTTGCTACTCAAATTGTTTTTGTGGTGGCTATTACCTCAGTGAGAAGGGTCTCGGAGTTGTAGATTCTTTCTTGCAGAGAGCCTTTCCTCAAATTTACTGACGCTGGAGTATCTTTGTCCGCTGTTCCATCCTTTTTGCTGAAGATTGTTTTGGTGTTCCATGTCAATCAGGAAGTCAGATTGCCAATGTTCCAGTCTACAGGTTCCAAGAAAAAGGACTGGATTCTGAAGAAGGTGGACGTTGAGTGCTTCTCCAATATCTTGAGGTCACCAACGAGTTCAGGCTATCTGATCATCTTTTCATGCTTACAAATCCAGCTAGACAAGGTGCACCCACTTCCAAGTCCACAATTTCCAGATGGATCTGTAGGGCCATTTCGTCAGCATATATTGTTTGTGGAAAACAGTCTCCTGTTTCCATAAGGACATGTTTGACTAGAAGTGTGGCTTCATTGTGGGCAAAAGCTTGGGTGGTCTCCCCTGAAGAGATTTGTAGAGCAGCAACTTGGTCCACTCCATAAGAATAATAATAATAACAGTTTATATACCGCAGGACCATGAAGTTCTATGCGGTTTACAATAATTAAAAGATGCTACAAATTGAGTAGAATTAACAAAGTAAAAAGCTAGTGATTAACAGCTCTAGAGATCCGATATTGTGGACTAAGATTGTACAGGTCAGTTACCTAAATACTTCAGGAACAGATATGTTTTTAGGTTTTTCCTAAATTCTCCATAAGTAGTAGGCATAAGCAGTTGTTCCAGGTCTTTACCCCATAATGCTGCTTGATGTGCGAGAAGATATTGATGATGTTTTTTAAATTTACATCCTCTAACCGGTGGAGAAACAAAATTCAAGTGTGAGCTTCTCTTATGTCTATTGGTTGTGAAAGAGAAGAGGTCAGTTATATATTTAGGCGGGTGCTCGCCTTTGACTCGCGCCTTAAATGGCACGTCGGAACGGCGGTGCGCCATTAGGCTCTGTCTTTTCAAAGGGCTGAAGAACCGCTGGGCAGACCTTGGGGGGCGGAACCAAAGGTCCCGAAGCAGAGTCCGGTGGTCGAGTCGGCAGGGCAGGGAGGGAAGATGGCGGTTCCCTTCCTCTGCTCTGCCGGTTGAAGAAAAAGGTTGTGGCTCCCTGATGGCCCTTTTCAAAGGGCTGAAGAATCGCTGGGCAGACCTTGGGGGCGGAGCCAAAGGCCCCGAAGCAGAGTCTGGTGGTCGAGTCGGCAGGGAGAGAAGATGGCGGTTCCCTTCCTCTGTGCTCTGCCGGCTGAAGAAAAAGGTTGTGGCTCCCCGATGGGGAACTGATCTATCTCAACTACAGGAAAATACTGAAAATGTACTTTATTTGATAAATTCCTTTGTTTAGTAGCTCTGTCCTCTCTCAATGACAATGTAACAGTCCTCCTCAACGTGTTGTAATTACTTCCCCCCTCTTGCAACAATGTAACCTTCTATAATATGTTGTAACGTTTTCTCCTATTGTAACAGTGTAACCTTTCTATGATGTGATGTAATCTTTTCCCCATGATGCTGAATGGGCCTCTTAGCTTGTAAATCGCCTTGAACCTGTACTGGATAAGTGTGATTAAGAAATCCTGATTAGATTAGATTTTCCAAGTTTCACAGTGGATATACTGGCAAGGGAGGACTCTGCCTTTGGGTCCTCAGTGTTACGAGCCTGTGTAGTGGTCCCACCATGGATTTTTGGAACTTCTTTTGTACATCCTTTCCGTCCAGAATGACACACCTATTGCACTAGAAAAAGAGATTAGGTTCTTACCATGTTAATATCTTTTCTAGTAGATAGGTGTGTCATTCTGGACCCCCTGAAATGTCAGAATGTTCATATCCAAACCTGTTAGTTGGATGCCAGTCAGACCTTAAGAATATGAAGAATAGTCTATTGCTAGGACATTTTGGGATATTATTTGAGCTCCATTAATGTTTCTATTTGGCATGATTGTTTTGCTGTTTGATTGCTCAATGTTTATAACCTGTTTGTTATAATTTCAGAGCAGAACAGACTTGTTCTTCAAGGAATTTTCCTGCACCCCTCCTTCACATGTGTTTCTAGAAGGGGCTATTGCTTGTTTTAGGACAAAACTGAAGGGGGCAGCAGAGCCCTCTGGTGAAGTAGGAAGGATTCAAAAGCCAGAGTGGATTATTTCTGCACAACTCATGGGCACTGGGATATTAAGCATCTATCTAGAATGATATACCTATCTACTAGAAAAGATATTAGCAAGATAAGGACCTAATCTCTTTTTACTAATGGGTGCAATCTCAGTCGCCATGTTGTGCTCCGAAACACTGAGGAATCTGAAGAACGTTTCCACATAATTACCCTTGCGACAGACTCTTGAATAAGCTGCTGTGAGCGGTAAAACAGGTCCTGTGGGGAGACTATTGCTTAGTGCAATTACAAGCAAGGGGATTTTTAAGCTAAGTAGTGTTTTATATAATGACTGTTGATGTTTGTTGAGACCATATTGTAGTACACATTTAGGGTCTCTGTCCTATTTCTGGTATTTATAGTGCAATCTCAAGCAGCCACAATCAAGGTTTTTGTTTTGATTAACTAATCAACCTTGCCCTGTATTCACAAATTAAAAATCCATTTTTGGTTTAGCAAGTTCAGAACCTGAAAATTTTTATACTTATTTTTAGAGGAGTAGTTTTTGAATACTCAGATTTCTGGCCATGCAGTGTTTTGTTTTTTTTCAAAATGTCAGCTGCCTGTCACTGGTTTGTTTGCTGTGAAAATGTTGCATGTCTTCAAGGCATAAATTGAAATAGTGGTCTCCAAGCATAAAGATGCTAAGTGTCCCATGTAATGAAGAGTGGGGGTACAATATTTGAATTTAAGCTCAGATCTCATGAAAGCCTCTTTTCCCCCTCTCCGGTAAAGCTTTAAGTGGCAAACACTGTACTTCCAAGCAGTATTGTTGATTGCCTTCCAAGCTTTTTTTTCCACCAGTTTTAAATTATTGGATTCCAGCTGATAGCCAGCCACTTGCGTAAGTGCTTCATCTGCTACCAGGGCCAGGTCTCGCAATGAGAGCTGTGAAATCACATGGCTCTTCTGTTAAGTCCCTTCCAGATTCCATACACTAGGTGTTCAATCCCAACCTGCAATCTGGGAATTACAGAATTCCACAAACTTTTCTGAGCAGATGCTCCACCCCCTTAGCCTGAGAGCTAGCAAAACACATCCAGTTACAATTTCTGCAAGCAATCTGTGCAGAAGTCTTTTGAAGTTGCTCTGCTTTTTCGCTTCAAGTTCGTTTCTTGGTGGCTTCAGTACCTTGAGACCCCTTCCCAGTGGCACTCTGTCAGAGGAAAGGATGCAATCCCGTGGTGCTGGACTCTGGTGAATCTGTGGAACCAGCCTGCTGTGTGCCACCATTTCTAGACTCTGGGTCCCTTCCCTTGGGAGTCTGCTTGCCGGTGACCTTTTTACGGCTTTCAAGCACAGACTATATGCGTCTGGAGTGAAACCCACCTGGGGTTTCAAGGCGCAGGCTGCCTTTCCAGTCCACGACTGCGTGGATGAGGATCCGTGGAGAGTGGAGGTCACGATGTCTGGCCGACTGTCAATCCGAAAATATTCAATTCTGTTCATTTGGAGCAGTTTCTGAGGCAGAAAAATCCTTCCCTCCATTCTGATACTGTGAAAAGTGCTGACAGGCTGGTACTGCAGAAGCTATGAGTAACTCTCCATTATTTCCTATGGGAACTTCAGGGGTGGATTATAAAGTTATTTTTTTATTTTCAGTTTTTGTTTATTTTTGCCATTTTTGGCTCAGATTTGTGACAGCAGTCATCTTGGATTTTAAAAACAATCTTCTTTTTTCTAACTTATTTCTGCCTCAACAACCCCTCAATTTGATACAAAATCATTTGGAATGGACTCCCCAGCCCCTAATCTGTCGAATTTGTACATTGTTTGCACCAGATTGGTACTGGATCAGCGACCGTGTGCCGTAACACAGCAGGGGAGGGGGCAGGAACTTCGGACTTCACCTCCTCTCAGTAATCTAGGACTGGGGAATTTACCTGGATCCATGCCTTCTGAAAAAAATCTCGCTCAATGGCCGTCCTGGAGTTTGGCACAAAATGCCTGCGTTCCAAGTCTGGGGACTCTTTTGGCGCAGCACTTGTATCTCAACAGAGCTCTGCCATGGTTGCGAGGTGGGCCTTTTCACCGGATTTTATTCAGCTCCTCACCTGCTCGTTTTGAAGCAGCCGGTGGGCGCATTGGAACTTTTTCAGTCTGTTGCACCTGTGGCGGAGCTTCCTGTTTGGCAGACCTTGATTGGAGTGGCTACCATACAGATATTATGTCTCTTCTGTCTCCTGCAACTGCCTTTATTTTGAATCCAACTGATGCCTTTGCTGGGACCAGTCACCTCAGCTGCCCTGAGTGTCTGGATTTGGGTACTGAATCTTCTCAGATTTTTATGTAAATTTTTAAGCAGGCTTATGTCTGTCTCTTTACTGCTGATGTTCTGAAAGAGCTCCATTTGGATTCTCCACCTTTTGCTTCTCAGGCTTTGATCCTGGACCGTTCTCCTGTGCCTTTTTTTCCATTCAGTCCATGGCTCCTTGGTCTGGTTTCAAAACAGTGTGATACCCCAGTAAACTCTTTCTGACTGTCTAATGATATGTCTAAGCTTTATCCCCTGGATCTTGATTTTCATCAGATTGGAACACTCTGAGATAGATTCTGCCATGGTGAAGGTTATCCAGCACGCAGCCCTCACTAGTGATGGGGAAGTGAGGTTTCGCAGGGTGGATATTATTTTGAAAATGTTCTTTTCTAGCAGCATCTTTAGGTATCCAAGCGGCGATGGCTGCTTCTTTTATGGCGTGTGCCTGTCATTCTGGCCTGCGCCAGAATGGTTGGTGTGGTTGGTGTGGATAGATGCCATATGCCCTTTATGATTTCATTCAAGCTCTTAGTACATTCTCTGCTGGTGCAGTGTCTCACGCCTGACTCTTTGGATCCATCTTTGGACTGCTGCCTCAAGAGTCTCCACAAGTCATGTGGAGCCTAAGAGGGCTCCCTTTTCAGTAATCCTGGGATTTTTCTTCAGGCAGACCTAGAAAAAGTATAACAGTGGCCTCCCTTACAGTTCATGCAGATGTCTTTTCAAGGGCCAGCCTCTGGTTGATACAGGTTTGGATGACCTCTACTCAGGTGTTGCTGAGCACTGCCCTAAGTCTCTCTCCCTGTGAACAAGTTTCGCTGGACGTTGTGAGGGGGTTGTAGTGTTCTTCATTCCTCCTGCAGGTGTTGTCAGGGATCCACAGGGTTTCCTCCCAAAGACATTCCCAGGGCTACGCCCACATTACAACAGTTTCAATTCCAGGCACAGTGGCTGCACCTAAATAGCCCCGATGATGCCGGGTTGGGCATGGCTTCCTCATCTCAGAGGCTGACTTCGCCGTTTTATCAGGAGTGGACTCGACTTTCATCGGACATTAGTTAGTCATCATTTGCCTGCCTCTGGCTTTGTTTCTGAACTCTGGCAAGTCGACCAGAACATAGTCCAGGATCCGTGATAACTTGGGACACGAACTTGTTCCAGAACAAAATCGGACTTAGGTGGATACTCCTTATACTTGGAGGATTGGAGACCCATTCTGGATCTGAAGTCGGTCACCCACTTCTTGTGGATTCTTCTTTTTTGAATGGTAACGGGGCCCACGGTGATAGCTGCTGTCTTTCCAGCTTGGTGATTTTAGTAGCTTCAAATTGGTCTCATCACCCATGGCATGCGGATCTCGTCCGTCTTCAGTGGGGTGAGAATCTCTGGCTCCCTCTTCATCAATATCTCATGGGGAACCCACAGCGCTTTGGTTTTATGGCATGGCTCTTGAGTGCTCAGCTTTGATAAAGCGCATTTTTTTGGATGTAGTTATCTCACCTTTTTTGCATTCAATGAAACTCACAAATATGGCATAAGCTTGGATTGCTTTCCAACAGTGGTGTGCTACAAATCATGAGGAGCCTGAGAGGGCTCCCTTTTCAGTGGTCCTGGGGGGTTTTCTTCAGGCGGACATAGAAAAAGGTATAACAGTGGCTTCCCTTACAGTTCATGTTGCAGACCTTTCATGTTTTAGAGGGCACAGAGGCACTAGTTTGCTTTCTGATCATCCAGCTATGTCCAGGTTTATGAGAGGGGCGCTTCGTTTACCTTCCTTTACCTTCGTGGAATCTTAACATTGTTCTGCAGAGCCTTAGAAAGGCCCCATTCAAACCACGGAAGGGTGCTTCTCTTCTGGATATCAAATTCATCAATTGGACTTGAACATATGAAGAATCACGTTGTTATTTAAGGAAGCCTCAGCCCCACCACTCCACCGCTATGTTAATTCATGTCTGCAGGAAGAATTACGTGGCACTTCATCATTGGCTGCCCGTATATATTATTCTAATAAATTAGTGCTATTATATATGGTTTTTTTCTATAATTATGCTGAAAGTTGTCTATGTACTTAGCTTTTCCATCAGCCAACGCCTGGGAGTCTGACCCGACATGACATGTTTCGCACCAAACAGTGCTGTATCAAGGGTCTCCCTATAACAGTAAGGAAAGGGAACTATTAAATGACATTCACATCAAATCCCCTCTCCTACTTCATATATCAACTTTTATCCCATATCTCATAATACTATTGACTCATCGAGGTCACGCGTGTCATCCGACTCTACAGTTTGTATGATAGAAAGATGGCGGCTTCATGACCAAAGTGTTCCCTCTCCCTGTCTCTGATTGGCCCGACCTCTATCCTATGAGTGAAGTCCATTCAATTTCCCCATTCAACCCCCATGGTTCCACAGTGTCCAACGTGAAAATATGTCTCTGCTCATTCTCATTGAGTTTCCTCAATGAGAACGAGCAGAGACATATTTTCACGTTGGACACTGTGGAACCACGGGGGTTGAATGGGGAAATTGAATGGACTTCACTCATAGGATAGAGGTCGGGCCAATCAGAGACAGGGGGAAGGAACACTTTGGTCATGAAGGGAGATGGTATTTAAACTTAGGGGTTTGACGCCGCCGCCATCTTTCTCTCATACAAACTGTAGAGTCGGATGACACGCGCGACCTCGGTGAGTCAATAGTATTATGAGAAATGGGATAAAAGTTGATATATGAAGTAGGAGAGGGGATTTGATGTGAATGTCATTTAATAGTTCCCTTTCCTCACTATTATAGGGAGACCCTTGATACAGCACTGTTTGGTGCAAAACATGTCATGTCGGGTCAGACTCCCAGGCGTTGGCTGATGGAAAAGCTAAGTACATAGACAACTTTCAGCATAATTATAGAAAAAAACCATATATAATAGCACTAATTTATTAGAATAATATATACGGGCAGCCAATGATGAAGTGCCACGTAATTCTTCCTGCAGACATGAATTAACATAGCGGTGGAGTGGTGGGGCTGAGGCTTCCTTAAATAACAACGTGATTCTTCATATGTTCAAGTCCAATTGATGAATTTGATTTAGTCATGGTAGGACTTGGAATAGATACATATTAAATACAGTGCCATAGATCTTTGATCTCTTCTGGATATGACAGTCAAGACTGTCTTTCTGGTCACCATTGTCTCAGCACAGTGTTTTTTGGTGCTTTAGGCTCTTTGTGTAGGGTGTCCTTTATCTGTATTCTGGACACGAGAGTTTTTTCCATACGGTGCTTTCCTTCCTTTCTGTTTAAGGTGGTTTCCGCCTTCCATGTCTACCACAAAATTCATTTGTCTGTATTTCTTTCTGCAGGCTCGGAATGAAAAGATCAGATCTTGTACAAGTTGGCTGTCTGGAGAGTTTTGCTCCACTGTTTGGAGAGGACTAATGATTCCCGGTTGTCTGATCGCCTATTTGTCCTGACTGCTGTTGCCTTGCCGGCGTCAGCCAGCAGCCAAGGCGTCAATCATTCAGTGGATTCAAATGGCCATTTCTGTGACTTCCATCGTCTGCGGCAAGCAGCTGTCAGTCTCGCTTCATGCCCACTCGTCTGGAAGTATGGTTGAGTCGTGAGCAGGGTCTTGGGCGATTCAACCTGATGAACTTTGCAGGGTGACTAATGGGTTCTCTTTTCATACTTTTACCCAATTTTGTTGGGTGGATGTAGCAGTTCATTCTACTGCCACTTTTGAGACCTCGGTGTTGAGGGCAGGCTCTTCTGTCCCTCCCTAGATGTTAGTATTGCTTTGGTACATTACCTTAGTATATGAAATCCGGAAGGGACGTAAAAGAATGGAAAATTAGGTTTATATCTTCGATAAACTTCTTTCTGTTAGTCTGTATAGGAAACGTCAGCTGCTGAGCTCGCGACTAGACGTCCCCGGCACCACTCTGGCAAGTTTGTGTATGTGACATGGAAGAGCACCCGCGCGTGCCACTTCCTGATTCTCGGTGACGGGGACTGCGGCGGCGGCGGTACAACAGCTCTGTTTCGGGAGCAGAGCGGAAAGAAGATGACATGGTTGCAGCATGTCCGTTGTGAGAATCACTGGTTTACGTCTTTGAATTTTAGTAGCCGTGTTTAGAGGGTGTATGCATCTTTGTACATTATACGGGTTTCTAACACACCCATTGAAGACTCATAAGACTCCTGAGGCAGGCCAGTTAGGCCGAAACATGTGCATGTCGGGTCGTTGAGTCATTGGATGCATATACGTGACTTTGGATGAATAAAGGCATTTGTGTTTATCAGATGAGTTGAAGGACACTTTTTTGGTGCTCACCTTTCTGATTGGGACAATTCCACTTTGTTTCAGTGCCTAAAGGATTCCATACAACCCATTCTCTCTGTGTAGACTCAGTTATTTGGTATAGCCTGCTTCTTTCTGCCTTGATGATTCTCCTTATAGGTTTGAACACTTTCCAGTCAGTTGACAGATCCTGTGGAGCGTTTTCTGTGAGTATACACATTACCGAAGGCCTATCTTCGGGTGCTCATTGCACACAGCAGGTTAGTTCTACATTGTTCCTCAATGTTTTTCTGAGTTACTTTTGTGCCTGTTTATTGCTTGTTAATATTTTGCAGAGCAAACCAGTTCAAGAATTACTTATGTTGCTGGGGATTCTCCCCCTTACCCCTTGTTTTGGATTTGTTCAGGTATGTTACTTGGCTTTGGAACTTAACTGGATATGTTTGCTAGTTCTCAGGCTAAAGGGGTGGAGCATGTGTTTAGAAAAGTTTATGGATTTCTGCAACTTCCAGATTGCGGATTGGGATTGAACACCTAGTGCATAGAATCCTACAAGAACTGGCAAAGAAGATTATCGAAGATATAAACCTAATCGTCCATTATGATTTCATGGGAAGATAGTAGTTCAGTGGTTAAAGCTACAGCCTCAGCATCCTGAGGTTGTAAACTCAAACCCACGCTGCTTCTTGTGACCCTAGACAAGTCACTTAATCCCCGCATTATCCTAGGAACATTAGATAGATTGTGAACCCACTGGGAAAAAGCTTGAGTAACTGAATGGTATAGAAAATTGAATGAATGAATAAATAAATTATTGTGAAATTTGACTACAGCAGCTGGAGATAAGCTAAAGCATAACCTCAGCTGCTAGGCAGGGTAGAATAATTTTATTTTATTTTTTATAAATTAAGGTCATGAGGTAGCACAGCAGCGTCGTTGAAAGGAAATACAGTGTTTGTCATACTATGCCTCTGTCCCTGCAGTTCATGGGTCACTGCAACAGTTCTTTTGCTTAAGATAAGTGTGTCTAAGAGACCTATACCAGCTTCAATATGTGGATAAGCATGATTTTTCTTTATTTGCAACTGCTTTATTGGTACAGCAGTATACCTGGTGTTTACTGAGCGTTCAGTTTTTGCTCTTTGTAACTCTGAGGCTTTCTCTTTAATTGGAGTTGTATACTGGTGTCTTTTGCATAATGGAGTACTGTGATTCCCTATATTTTATGGGCAGAACAAACAAAGAACCTCAGTACTCCACTGAATAAAGGAAAAAAACAAAACACCGGTGAACCAAGAAACTGGCAAAAATGGAGGTGATGGACTGAAAACACACAGGTTTATTTATAATATAAAATAAGATATAAGATCAGTAAAACAATAACAACTGGTAATACTGTCAAATAGTCCCAAGCTAATGCATATAATTCGACCTTGGCAACTAAACTAAACTAAACCTTAAGTTTATATACCGCATCCTCTCCATAAAGATAGATACAGTGGCAATTGGCCATAAGTCCAGTGTTGCAAGTCAGCTGTCAGATAGTAAACACCAAGTGCATCAAAAGGATAACAGCTGGCAGATGGTGAAGTGTGTGAGGAACCAATTAGATGGAATGGACCCTACACAGTCTGTGTTTCGGAGTGTAAAAATGCCTTCATCAGGGATCCTGTAAAAATATTTTACTTTTATTTGAAACCTGAAGATAGAAGCTAATAATGATGGCTAGAGGAAGAAAGTGAATATGTTAGGTAAAAAAATGGAAGAATATGAATAGAAAAAAGTGCCATGCTAAACAAATGAAGATAAAGTGTTTGAAGATGAAATGCGACAAATAAGTTGTGCTCAAGAAAAATAGTCTATTTGTAAAGTGGAATTGAATAAATTGCCTGTGTGCAAAAGAACTACCCAATCAGGTAAAATAACCTTATTATAATCACCTGTCAAGAAAAGTAGACTGTTTGTAAAGTGAAGTGAAATAAATATGCATGATCAGTGCAAGAAAGCTACTCATAAGGTTAAAATAACATACCCTTAATAAAAACACCTAGCTGATCCAAGAAATAGATGTATTCATAAAACTGAAACAGAGAGCATGAAATAAGAGTACAAAAAAATGCTAAACAATAATGAATAATCCAGCTCAACAATAAAAACCCCCCATAATTGTGACATAATTTAAGCATTTGTAAATCTATGGTGAAAGAGAAGGATATAATGAAAAATGATAAATGAAGAGTTAATAGTGATAACATAAATCACTAAAAAACTACTCAAACAACTAAAATGATCCTAATCACAACAAAAGAAAAAACAGATGGCACAAAACTGAGAAGTCAACACATTGTAGCAAGAACCAGCCTTATAAATCCAAAAGACAGAAAAGTGAAAGAATCCCTACGCTAGTACCCACCAGACACCATCATTTCAAAAAGCACCGACGAGTAAACCTCACCTCCTTAAAGCCTGTTCCCCCAGCAAACCTACCCAACCTTTCCTCAGACTCTCTCACCCCAGTCCCTACTCTCTATTGTAACACCAGATCCGTCAGAAATAAGACCCAAATAGTTAAAGATCTACTCGAGGATTTTGATCCGGGTTTTTTGTGCATCACTGAATCATGGATCGAAAAAGATGACCTACTCACTCAAAATGAACTCTGTCCCCCGGGCTACCATGGTCTTTTCTCTCCTAGAATAAACCGGAAAGGAGGAGGTCTAGCCTTTCTCTACAAATCATTCTTTAATGTTGAGCTCCTCGAAAAGGGCAGCCATCCTTCCTTAGAATTCATGCTAGCTTCAATTAATGACGAACTTCATCCCCACCCATCCTGCTACTCTACCGCCCATCCACCCCCTGGAACAAATCCTCTGACCTTGTTCTTGAGACCATAACAAGGGCCTATCTAAAATTCCAAAGACTTCTGATCATTGGTGACATAAACCTTCATCTAGATGACAACACCAACAAGGACACAACTGATTTCAAAGACTTCCTCATTTCCTTAGGCTTCACTGCTCCACTGCCCACCCCTACCCACGAAAAGGCGCACTCCATTGACATCGTCAGCTTTCTCGACCTGACTGAGCACAAAACTTCCACTGATGGGACCTGTTGGGAACATGTCCCCTGGTCCGATCACCTCCTAGGTTCTTTCTGCCTCCCTGTCTTCATGTCTGACCTTGGCACCCCAACCCGAGCCACACACTCCATCACCTACCGTAAAAAAATTACAAGTGAATTATTCTGGTCCCAGTTTCTTAACAAACTCCCTCCTCTTCCCAATCACACGGACCCAGACTCAATCTGGCACAACTGGGTGACTCTTTCCGAAACCACATACCATGCTCTTGCCCCCCTAGCCACTAAACCCATCTCCTACTCTCATAAGGCTCCCTGGTATCTCCCCTACCACAGGGAATTAAAACAGAAATGTCGAGCCCTGGAGCGAAAATGGAAAAAATCGAAATCCCCCTCAGACAGGCTATCCTGGAGAGAAAACATCAAATTCTACAACTCCGTACTAAAAAAAGCTAGGAAGAATTTCTATGGGGACAAAATCTCCAGGTCAAAAAATCAAATCAGTACACTGTTCCACATCTGGCGAAACCTAACTTCTAAAAATGACTCCTCCCCCACCCCCCCCTCCCTTCTCCAAATGACCTAGCCAAATTCTTCAATGATTAGATCATTACCATAAAGAGCTCGTTCTCCCCCAGCTATCTCTTACAACTCTCTTCCTCCGAAGGACTCCGACCCTATCCCTGCTGACAAATCATGGACTACTTTCGAACTCGTATCCGAGCCCCAGATCTCTAAACTTTGTCTCAAACTCAAATCCTGCAAGTGCATCCTAGATCCTTTCCCATCCTACCTCTACGAAAACATCCCTGCGCAGGCCATCTCTTCCCTTACTAACCTTATAAATAAAGCTTTACTATCGGGCCTGTTCTCCACAGAAATGGGGCACATTGCCTTATCCCCTCTTCTGAAAAAAGCCGATCTAGCCCCCTCCTTACCATCGAACTACCGCCCCATAGCTAACATCCCTCTTTTAACAAAACTTCTAGAGACCATAGTTGCTACTCAGCTCTCTTCTTACCTAGAGAGATTCTCCATTCTCCAACACTTCCAATACTGATTCAGACCCAATTTCAGCACCGAGTCCCTCCTAGTTTCCTTAATTTCAAAGGTGCAACAACTACACGCTCGAAACAAATTTGCCGTTCTTCTACAGTTCGATCTCTCCGCGGCTTTCGACGTAGTGCACCATGACATACTAATCTACCAACTTTCTGAGATAGGAATAGACTCCTTCGTCCTAAAGTGGTTCTCTAACTTCCTTCGCGCTCGCTCCTACACTGTCAATGCAAACGGCTCCAAATCTGCTTCGTGGACACCTTCCTGTGGTGTCCCACAGGGTTCTCCCCTATCTCCTATTCTCTTCAACATGTATATGACCTCCCTGAAGCTCCTCAAACTATCCCCCCTTGAAACACTATACACATATGCAGACGATATCCTTATCCTCCTCGAAACAGATCAGAACCTTACAAACCTCCAAGAGAACATCACTTCATGCATAATGAGACTTCATGCCTGGTCCCTTTCTGTACAGATGAAATTAAATGAATCAAAAACAAAATTACTCTGGCTCGGCCCAAAATTAGTTCACCTGCCCACCCTCTTCACACTACCCACAGGCCCTGCTCTGCACCTTGATTTCTCAAGCAAGGTCCTTGGCATCACTATCGATTCCTCCCTCTCCTTCAGCGATCACCTGAATTTCCTGGCAAAATCATGCTTTTTCAGCCTCCACATGCTGAGGAGAGTTAGATCCTATTTTCACCAAAAACATTTCACCGTCCTAGTACAATCCATTATCCTATCCAAACTCGATTACTGTAATGCTATTTATTTATGCCTAACAAAAAAAAGTCTTCGCAGACTCCAGCTTATCCAGAATACTGCAGCCAAACTGATTTTTGCTAAACGCAAATTTGATCACGTCTCCCCACTACTTACCAATCTTCACTGGCTCCCAGTACTTTCAAGAATTCATTTCAAATGCTCCTGCCTGGCTTTCAAGATCATTCACGGCATCCTTCCGCCCCTAATCCCCCTATCCTTCCTCGCCCTGACGCCTGCTACCACCAGATCAGCCCACAGACATAAACTATCCTTCCCCTCTCTACATGGCATCCTCCATGCAGGAAAACTGGGAAGATCCCTCCTCTCCAAAATCACGGGCCTTTGGAACGATCTCACTATCCCGCTGCGGAACCTGGGCTCCCTCCAACTATTCCGAAAACAAATGAAAACCTGGCTTTTCTCTAGCATATAACATCTCTTCTTCTGTTTCATCCCCTCTTTATATATCCCCTTGTAAATCTTTCTCCTCTCTCTTCCTATATTTTTAGCTTTGTAAACCGTGTCGAGCTCCACTCCCGTGGAAATGATGCGGTATATAAACTTAAGGTTTAGTTTAGTTTATTTAAATGAGCATCATCATGAGGAAAAACCATGCAATGTGACCAAAACACAGGTCAAAATCTCATGGTCTGAAACTTGTACATGATATAAAAAACTTAAAAATTTGAACGAGTAGTCTGAAAACAGGGCCCTGTCCACCAACGAGAAGGATGGAAAAAGCATAGCAAGAAAGAAGTAACCAGGCCATGGAGGTCCATGTGTGATTGTTGACAAATGTATAATTACTTGATAAATCATGATAAACTTTGTGACGAAGGATGGGAGAATAAAAATGCAAGTGAAATCGTAGGAATTAGTCTTAAAGAAAAAAAGAGATGACTGCTGTTTTTTGTTGTTTTAGCCTAGTAGTCCTAGGATAAAGCACAGTTACTTACCGTAACAGGTGTTATCCAGGGACAGCAGGCAGATATTTTCACATCCCTTCCACCACTCTTGGTTAGCTTCTTAGTTGCTTACAAAACTGAGGAACTGCGAGTCGATGGGCAAGAAGGCACTGCCACAAGCGTGGTGTGAGTAGTCTCGAAACTTCTTGAGAAGTTTAAAGTGACACTTTAGCACTGTCTGCCAGCTGACTTGCAACACTGGACTTTTGGCCAAATGCCATTGTATATGCCAAGGTGGAATTATTTGCATTAGCTTTGGACTGTTTGATAGTATTGTTATTGTTTTACTGATCTTATATCTTATTTTATGTTATAAATAAACCTGTGTGTTTCCTCCCTATATATTATGCCATTTCTAAAGGCTGACGTATTTAATAAATTCAGAATAAATTTTTTTTATATATACTTTATTATCTGAGCATTTTATTTTTCCATTTACTTTGGTTCCAGTATCTTGCTCCACTTTTTTCTTTTTTTCCCCCTGTCTTTGTTGGGTCTCCTATACATTTGGCATTTCTTCTTGTCAAAGTGGTTAGAGCTATGGCCTCAGCACCCTGAGTTTGTGGGTTCAAACTCCGTGCTATTCTCTGTGACCATGGGCAAGTCACTTAATCTTCCACTGCCCCAGGTACATTAGATAGATTGTGAGACCACCGGGATAGATAGGGAAAATGATTGAAGTACCTGTATATAAACCACTTTGAGTGTGGTTGTATAACTACAAAAGGCGGTATACAAGTCCCAGTCCCTTTCCCTTTCTTTCCCCACATCCATCTTCCCTCTGTGCCCCTATCTGTCCTGTCCAGCATCTCCCTTCTTTTGATCTCCTTCCTTGCCTCCCCAGCCCCCCATTTCATTATCTGCCCCCTTGGTCTTTTTATTTCCTCCTGTGATCAGTATTGCCTCTCTTTGTGTTTTCATCTCCTCTACATCCAGCATCTCCCCTCTTTACCCTGCCCCTGTGCTCCTTCAAGGTCCAGCATCTTTTGTGTCCCTTCTCTGTTGTCTGTTCTGCCCATATCCCTGACCCAAGGGCTAATATCTTTCCCTCTTCCTTCCTTGCTCTCTCCTGCAATCCATTGTTTCTTCCCCCTCTGATCCAGTCTCTCTCTCCATTGCCCACTCGCTTTCTCTCCTCCACTCCCCCCCCAGTTCAGCAGCACTCCCTCTTTTACCCCCCTTCCCCCAGGTCAAGCAGCACTGCGTCCTTTCTGAATACAGCAACACTTCACCCTCTTCTCCCCAAGTCCAGCAGCACCCTACTTTCTCACCCCATCCTAGGTCCAACAGCACCTCTCACTCTTCCCCAGTCTAGCAGCACCACTTTCTCTCACCCCCCCCCATCCAGCAGCACCCCTCTCTCTTACCACTATCCCAGTTGAGCAGCATCCTTGTCTATCCCCCATCCTGTAGTTCGTCCTCATTTACCTGGATTGCATCCAATAACGGTAGCCCAGTGATTCATACAACCTTGGGACTTCACTAGGCTCACCCCGCTTCTGAGGAAACAGGAGGCCATATTGAGGAGGCAGGGCATAGTCTAGTGAAGGTCCGAGGCTGCCTGTATCAATCACTAGGCTGATGCTATCAGATATGCAATCCAAGTAAATTAGAACATAGGAGGACAGAAAGGGAGAGGTGGTGCTGTCTTGGGGAGAAGGGAGGAAAGAAGGCTGGAGATATGCAGCACTTGGATATGATGTGCTACTGGGCTCCGCATACTCCTTGAGATAAGCATACCACATGTTGGGAATCTCTGTTCTTGCACACATCCTGTTAGAGGCCAGAATATGTGTTGTTTGATGAAAATAAAATAGCAAGTCCTTGAAACTGACATTCAACGTGTCTGTTAGTATAACTCAGATTCTGTTACGTCCCTTCCGGAGTCAGTACTAAAGATGTTTCACCTCAACCCGCAAACCGGAGCTTGCAGAAATCTACACACTTTTCTCTCCACTGCTTCTCCTGCTTGGCTGAGGAATACAGAGCCCCTTGCAATTTTCATGTCTGCAAATGAGCCATGCATAAATCTTTCTGATCTGCTCTGCTTCTTTTCTTATTTTTTTCACTAAAGTTTATCTTTTTTGCGGTGGCTTTAGTGCCTTTGGAGGGGTTCCTTGCTTGGGAAAGGACGCAGTTTTCATGGAGCCGGACTGCTGCTCCACTGGGCAAGCTTCGGGTGCCACCATCGGAGCTTGGGGTTCATCTCACTTGAAGCGTGCTTACCCTCTGATCCTGTTGGAGGTTTATGCGCAGGCTGTTTGCGCCCTAAGAGCCCTCGGGGTGTAGGTTGCATTTTCCCATCCCCGGTCGCATGAGGAGGTTTGGATGGGTGGAGATCTCGGTCGGGGTCCATCTGACTGGCAGCCTGAAGATACTGGAGATTGAACTTTAGAAGAAAAATTGAGACAGAAATTCCTTTCCCTTCAGCTGCACAGACAGAGCTGACAGGCAGGCACTTTGGAGACTATAAGTACAGCCCCATTGCTTCCTATGGGAGAATTGGGGGAGGGAGGAGGTCTGAAAATGGGGTTTTCAGCACTTTCTGGGGATAGGGGTCAGGTCTCCCACCCCCCAAAATCTTAAATCACCAGTTTTTGAAATTTTATGCAGTCTCCACGAGTTTTAGGTGTGAATTTCCTTGCGGTAGCCATCTTGGATTTTTAATGATCTTTTTTTAAGCTGCTTCTTTCTGCCTCATCCCTCGATTTCAATTAAAATCATTAGGGATGGACTCCTCCACCTCCATGGAGTTGAATTCTTGTGTGGATTACATCAAGTTTGCTGGCAGAGGAGTGCCCGTGTATTGCATGCCATGGCATATGAGGGGAAGAGGCGGGAGCTTCGAGCCTCACCTTCTTCAGGTCCTCTAGGACTGGGAAACCTGTTTGGGTCTGGGAAATGGGCAAAAGATCTCTCCCAGTGCCAGTTTTGGGTGGTGATGTGATGCGTAGGCATACAGAGTCTGGAGACCTCTCACAGACCTTATCTTAGACTCGCAGAGAGCTGATGTTAGCGCAGATATGTGGATTTTGCCCAGAATTTGTTCAACTCATGGATGCACTGTAAACTTCTCTGCCAGGGCCTTTCCTTTGTGGAGGTCCATATTCAGGTCCCCAGTGTCCCTGACCTTACAGACCCAGACTGCCTTAACTGGTGCACTGATGTCATGGATACTGTGTCCACCCTAGATGACATTGATACCCTTTGCAGTCAAATATAATTGGGTCTGGATTTGTTAGTGTTATTATCTCAATCCTACTTGATTTTAGAGGAAGCCTCAGCCCCACCACTCCACCGCTGTATATCTTGAACTGCGGGAAGAATTATGTGGTGCCTCATCATTGGCTGTCCCTTCTAATATTTATAAAGTGTCGTCCCAATAACCTCTGTCCCCCATCCCTGTGAATTCAGTCCCTGTGAGCTCGGTCCCCATCCCTGCAAACTGTCTGATCCCATCCGCACAAGCCTCCAATAGTTATGATTTTATATTGAACTTATTTTATTAAAGTATAAAAAGAAACAATATTCTGTACAATTGTTTTTATAAATCACAAATAATGCAGAGCAAGAATCAATAAAACTGTCTCTCCCTCTCACAAATTTCTCCTCCACTATCGAGAAAATTGACTACAGAATGCTACATAGAAAAATCAAGTTAACAGAATACTTCAGAAATACATGGCAGGGAATAGTGTTAGGGGAGTGCATCTAGGACAACTGCCCCCTGGCCAGAGAGAGCACTAAGCCAGTTGGAAGCTAAAGAAGCACTACCTGGGTTTTGTGGTCCCCAGTTATGTCTAATACCAACTCTAGCAGGATACATATTTCAAATATGATATACTCAAATCATAAATAGAACATACATTTTTTTTCTACCTTTTGTTGTCTGGTTATTTTATTCTTCAAATCACATTGGTCTTGGGCTCTGGTTTCAGTTCCTTCTGTCTACTCTTAACTCAACTCATGAGGGTCTCCTGACCATTTGACATTTCTTCTTTCTGCATGCTCACTATTCATCTTCCATCTCTGTGTATGTTTTTCCCTATGTTCAGCATCTCCCTTCTCTAAACTTATAGTTCCCTTTCTAGTATTTCCCCTATGCCCATTTTCCTGTTTTCATCAATGCTGTTCTGTGTCCCTATCCCTACCGTGTCCACTGTCCATCCTCTGTCCCTATGCCCCCTAAGTCCAACATCTCTCATCTTCGTTCCTATTCTCCCTCATGTCTAGTCATCTTTCCTCTGTGTCCATATGCCCTTCTATGTCTAGAATTGTCCCACTGACTGTCCATATACCACCCCCATGCAACATTCCCCTTTGTATCCCTGTCCCTATGCTCCCATCCATGCCCACCATCTCCCTTCTTTTCATATATCTCTCTTTGTCCAGCTTCTCCCCTCTTACACCAATGTGTCTTCTCGCCCTCTTTTTTCTCCTTTCCACTCCTCCACTGTGTTAAATATTTTACTCCCTTCATCCCCTTGATTTAGCATCTCTTTCCCTTCCCTTCCTCTCATCCTTCCCTCCAATGGATTGAACACTTAGCTTACTCTTTTCTCCAGTACCCCCTGCGGTACAGTACCTCTCTCCCTTCCCTCAACTCTCCCCAGTATCCAGCATCTCTCTCCCTTCCCTCTAAATCCCCTCCCATGAGTCTAACATCTCTCTCCCTTTCCTCCAGCGCACAGCTGCAGGTCTGGCACCTGTCTCTTCAGCTCCAGTCTCTCCTTCACATAGGTCCAGTACCTGTCTCTCTTCCCACCCAGCCCCCCCCCCATAGGTCAGAACACCTCTCTTCACCTCAGCCTCCAGCACTGTCCTTCATCTACAGCTCTGGAACCAGCCAGCACCCCCCACGGGTATAGCGACAGCAGCAACATCTTCCCCACGGGTCTGCATCTCCTCCCCAGCTCCTCTCGCACCTACCTTACCCAAACAAACCAGCCGCGCCAATGATGAAAAATCTTCCAAGGCCTGCCTTCTGCCGACGAGTCCCTCCTTGATGTAACTTTCAATTTCGTGAAACTGGAAGTTACCTCAAGGAGGGACTTGGCAGAAGAAAGGCCTTGGAACAGGCCTCTGAAGATTTTTCATCATGGCATAGCTAGCTTTATTTGGGTAAGGTAGGTGAAAGGAAGGCTGAGGAGGAGATGCTGAACCTTTGGGGGGGGGTGTTGCTGCTATCGCTGACCCTGGTACATTTTATTTTATTTTTTTTGCTGCAAGAATAAGGCATTTTACTGCTCCTGTGAGGTAATAGAAGGCATTGTTCCTGTTTCTGCCATAAACCAGCTGCAATTTTTCCCGTTCCTGCGGACTAACTATGGTTTATTGCAGGAACCCATCGCCGTGTCATTCTCTATTTGTGACCTTGATTGGCCACTGTTAGATATTTGATTTGACCCAGTATGGCAAATGTTTAATGGTCTTATGTTCTTATAGATCCATGTAAAGCAAGAAATCAAATTCACAGATGAAAGTGATGAACAAGTTGCAGAAAGAACTCAATTACAAGAACCAATTGACTTGCAGAAAAAAAAGAAAAGAAAACAACGGTCACCTGCAAAGGTAAGAACAAATGAAGTGAAACAGGAAAAGAGGAATAAAAAGCAATTTCTATTTTATAAGTAAAGTTTGTGCATTTGCAGTTCATTAAAAAAGGATAACACATATGTCTGATTTTCAGCTTTTCTTATTTTATTTAAATCTTTTGCTTTGACTTGTGTTATACAGTATACACTCATTCTGAGAGGTCTTTAATTCACTGTTAAATAGAAAATACCACTTAATTTATAATAAAGAACTTCACTGCCTATCACCTTTTATTTTATGAAATATTCTTAGTGGTTTTAACTCGCAGAACTCATCACAAGCAATCCAGCATATAAAGAGTGGTGAAGATCTTATGGGGACTGTACAATAACATATTAAGGGTCAAGTACTGCAAAAACTAAGGGCCAGATTCACTAAGGGGAAGGCTTCTTAGCCGGCTTACCTGCTGGATGCGACGCCGGCAAGGTATCGCGCGGTGTCGATGAAGTCGGTGCCGATTGAGATGGAATCGATGTCGGTGCCGGTACGGTGGAATCGGACATCTCGGCACCGAAGAGTAACCGCTGCTGGATTTGACGGTTTTTAAGTGTTCTTTTTTTCAAAGTTGCACAGCGGGTGCAAGTGGACGCTTGATGGTTGGGACCAAGACACTGCAGACACCAGTTATGCGGGTCTGTCAGTGAGATTGGCCTAGCACACCGCTGGCACTTTTTAAACCCGGGCTGAGGGGGCATGAAAGTGAAGACAGCCTCTGCCAAATCGAAGGCCGAGGCTTCGATTGTGGCAACAGGCCCCGCCGGGGCGAAACGAAAAAATGAAAGAAAAACAATTAATTTTTTTTTTTTTTTTTTTTTAGAAAAGAAATAAAGAAACCTTTATTTTAAACAAAGGTTTACGCGAGCGGGAAGATCGAAAAAATTTTCTTCAACAGCCGTTGAGGAAACGCGTCTTCTTAGCTCCGCGGAAACTAAGAAACTGGGGACCGCGCGCCTCTGTCGGGCGGGAAGGCACTCGCGCGTGCGCGGTGCGGCCTACCAGAACTTTCCAAGTTCTTAGAGTGCAATCACTCTAAAATTGTCCGTACCGGGGCTCCGTCGGTGCCGTCACCTATCAGTCAAGAATATCTGCCTGCTGTCCCTGGATAACACCTGTTACGGTAAGTAACTGTGCTTCGTGTCTTCCATTTGCTGTTTACTGTGCCTCTCCCTTCAACCCCCCCCCCCATTGGTCTAGCACCCATCTTCTTCCCTCCGCTCCCCCATAGTCTGGCATCTGTCTTCTTCCCACTTTGTCTTCCAAATTTCCCTTCAGGGTCTGTTCCTCTACACCCTCCTTCAATGTCTGTCCTATTCCTTTCCACCACACCCTTCCCTCCCTCCTTTACCATCTGTTCCTTTCTACCACCCTTCAGCGCCTCTCACGTGGCCTATCTATCTACCTTCCTCCCTCTTATTTTCATGGCACGTTACAATGTAATTTGTGCAAGCCACTGGAGCCTGCGAGCTCTGTCCTTTCCCATCCCCACAAACCATCTCGCTTCTGTGCTCCTATTTTCCCCATTTCTAATATCTCCCCTATGTGTCTGCCATTGCCCCCCCCCCCCCCCGTGTCCATATACTATCCCCATGGCATGTCCCCTTTATGTGTCTGTCCCTATGCCCCATGCACATAATTTCCCCTCTTTCTGTTACCTTCCTGTGTCCAGATTTCCCCTATCTTCCTCTTCCATACCAGTGTGTCTCTTCTTTTCAACCCCATCTAGCTTTTTTCCCTCTTTCTCCCCCCCCCCTGCTTTTAGCATCTGGCTCACCTGCCTGTCCTTCCCTTTCTTTCCTGCTGTGGCTTTTTCTTTCCATCTTCATCCCCTTGGCCCAGAATCCTTTTCCCTTTTACTCCCTCCTTCCAGTTTGAGCCAGGAACATGGGCGATCGCACGGTCCCCGCATCCCCCACCCACCTGCCCAATCGATCCTAGTGTTTAGCCAGCTCTCTCCCTTCTCCTCACCTTAGTTTGCAGGCTTTCTTTTTCGGCGACCTGCACGCTTTCCCAAAGAGCCGCGCACGCGCGGCTGCTCAGTGTTCAATCTTCTGCTCTGCTGCAACTTCCTGTTTCTGGTTGCGTCAGAGCAGAAGATCGAAACTGAGCAGCAGTGGGTGCGCGGCTCTTTGATAGTGTGCGGGTCGCCGAAAAAGAAAACCTACAAACTAAGGTGAGGAGAAGGGAGAGAGCTGGCTAATTACTAGGATCGATTGGGCAGGCGGGTGTGGGCTGCGGGGACCGCGTGATCCTTCATGCCTCACTGCGGGGACAAGACCATTCACCGCTCCACTAGCGACTGCTAGTTTTCGTTCCCCGTTTCGGCGGGTTACCCGCGGCTAAACGCGGTGGCCACGGGTAAACCGCCACCGTGTCATTCTCTAATGCACACTCCCTCCTGCCGACATCCTTCTCGAACCAATGCCATCCTGCTTAACCCCCTGACACCACCCAACGCCAACATCCCTCTGAACCTCAACATCCCCACCAACCTTGACACTCCCGTACCTTTTTGAAGAAAGGCCATCATCCAAGAGAGTCTTTCAATTCCCAACAGGCCATCCTTCTTCACCAAGTGCTCTCAGCCCTCCTCCAACTCGGCAATAGAACAAGTTCCTCTACAGGAAAGAAGCCAAGGGTTCTATTCCAAGTATTTCCTAATACTGAAGACCAGATGTCTTCATCCAATCCTAGATTTCCATGCTCTCAACAAATATATAGTAAAGGAGAAGTTCAGAATGGTCTCTCTGGGAACCCTGTTACCACTTTGGAAGAAAAATGACTGGCTTTTTGCTCTAGATCTCAAGGAAGACTACGCTCACATACCCATCCTCCCAGCCCACAGGACGTATCTTCGCTATCAAATGGGCACATGTCAGCACCCAAAGTTTTCACAAAATGTTTAGTTGTAGTAGCTGCAACATTCCACTCTTTCAGCTTTCATGTATTCCCTTATCTAAACGACTAGTTGATCAAAGCCCTTTTCCTTCAAGCAGCTCAATTAACCAACAATTCGACAATATGTCTTCTAGAGCTTCTGAGATTTGTAGTCAATTACCAGAAATCTCATCTCCAATCAACTCAAACTCTGGAGTTTATTGGAGCCCTTTTAGATACAACTCAAGCTTGTTCATTTTTACCACAACAAAGATTCGACGCTCTGACTCAAATTTGCCAGAAGGTATCCACTCTTCAAATATCACACCAAATGATGCATCTTCTAGGTCACGTGGCATCAAATGTTCATGTAATCCCATTCACCTGTCTACATCTCAGAGAACCTCAATGGGAACTCTTGTCTCAGTGGTCTCAAGCCTTACACCCAGAGACTGCAGATAACCTCATCACTTCATCAATCCCTTCAGTTGTGGTTAACACAAACCAATCTATCCAGAAGCCTACTCTTCTACACTTTGCCTGCATCAGCTCCTCGCGCAATCTGTGCCTGCGTTGGAAGCCTCTGATGTCATGACATAAGAGAAGACTTCCGACACAGGTGCGAGGAGCTGCCACCCCAGGCTTTGAATGGAAAAACGACCACAGCAAGGGAGCCGACACTCGACCATCGCGTCCAAGGAAGAGGAGGGAGGGAAAGAGAAATGCTGCTGCTGCAGCAGAGGAAAAGGGGGAGGGAAATACTGCTGCACTGGGGAGGGAAGAGAAATGCTGCTGCTGCAGCTGTACAGGGGGGGGGAATGCTGCACAGGGAAGGGGGAGGGAAATGCTGCTGCTGCATGGGGGGGAGGGAAGGGGAAAGAGAAATGCTGCTGCTGTACCCAATTGGGGCTGAGAGAGGGAAGGAGGGAGAAGGAAGACAAGGGAGAGGAGAGGCACGAGAGATGCCAAGTCCGAGGGAGGGAAAGGAAAGAAGGAAAGGAGATACCAGACCATGGAGGGGGTGGGAGAGTGCCAGGGCATATGGGGGGGTTGAGAAGGAGACAGATGCAAGACTAGGGGAAAGGAGGGAGGGAGAGAAAGGAAGGAGAGATGTCAGACTGTGGAAATAGGGAGAGAAGGAGAGAGAGGAAGAGAATGTAAGATATGGAAAAGTAGATTTTGAGAAGAGAGCAGAAAAATGGATAAATTGGATGTTAAGTTAATGCCAAAGATGGATGCAAGGCAGAAAGTGAAGATGGAGAGAAAAACAGTCAAAGGATGAAAACGCCCTGGAAACATAGATAAAAGCACAGAAAAATAAAGTCACCAGACAACAAAGGTAGGGAAAATGATTTTATTTTCGATATAGTGATTGAAATGTGTCAGTTTTGAGAAAGGAGAGATGTTAAATTTTAACTGTGAGGGCCGCAGAAAAAATAGTTTTACATCATGCAAAATTGTCATTTCTTTAATAAGACATTAACTATTTTTTTCTGCGGCCCTCCAAATACTTACAAATCCAAAATGTGGCCCTGCAAAGGGTTTGAGTTTGAGAGCACCGATATACAGCATTTTACCACGATAGGGTGGTTTTTCGCACACATCTGAAATTTATTCTTAAGGTCATCTTATATTTTCATTTGAATTATTCTATAGTTCTTCCTGTCTTCTTTCCAAGACCACATTCTCACCCTGGTGAAGCTGCACTCCACACATTGGACTGTAAAAGTGCTCTTGTTTATTACTTGTATAGAACCAAACCTCACAGGACTTCCACGCAACTGTTTCTCTGATTTGATTCTAACAGACTTGGACTCCCTGTTATCAAGAGAAATATATTTACATGGCTCACAGACTGTATTACCTTTTGCTATGCTGAGGCTGTGCTGACACAAGAAAGTTGTGTCACAGCACATAAGGTTAGAGCTATGGCAATTTCAGTAACCCATCTGTGTTACACTTCCATTGAAGATATCTTCAAAGCAGCCACTTTGTCCTCAGTTCATACCGTCACGTCACACTACTGTCTGGAGAATCAGTCCAGATGAGATGGTCAATTCTGCCAAACAGTTCTACAAAATTTATTCTCTACTTAAATGCCAACTATCCCCCCAACCCTTTTGTTTCCAGCTAGGGAATCCCACATGTGAGAATATACTTTCTGCTTGTCCTAGAATAAAGCACAGTTACCTACCTGTAATAGGTGTTATCTGAGAATAGCAGGGATATATTCTCGCAACCCTCCTACCTCCTCTATTTGGGTTCTTAGCTTTTTTACTGAACTGACATCGGGTGGGAAGGCACTGTCTCATGTTGCAGTATGACTTGCAAAAGATTTAAAATGACAGTACACTTTTGCACTGTTCATACCGGGTTCCGTGGATGACATCACCCACATGTGAGAATATATATCTGCTGTCTTTTGGATAACTCCTGTTACAGGTAAGTAACTGTGCTTCTTGAGGCAATGTTAAACTAACATACCACTTCATACCTAGAACCTCATCCCCCCAACCATTGGAGCACAAAATGGGACTATGGAACTTCAGGAGGGCTGTGAAAACCTTCCTCTTTACAAACCCAGCTTCTTAAAACCCATGCCTCAAAGAACTCAAAACAGGCTCCTCTGGCTAGGCCAGTCGTTTAGTTCCATATCAAAGCTCACATATGAATATACCTTGTCCAGTGCTAGTCATACTGTTCTTGCTACCCCTGATATATGTTATGTACCTACTATAACTCAGAAGTTGTATTACCCCTACATATTGTAACTTGGATGCTGTACCTAGTGTAACTTGGATGTTTTATCTATGGTAACTCAGATGTTGTATTATCTGCTATCTGAATGCATCATGTCTTTTGACCTGTAACCAGTTCTGGATTCTTCTGGGAGAATGGGATAAAGAAATTAATGAATAAATAATTCTTTTTATTTTCTAAGTTCCATTTTATTTGTAAGTTCCACTATAATATGTTTTCCCCGCTCTCCTGAGATGAGCAAGACCCTTCGACTCTATAATGTGGTAAAAATGTGCATTCTTGTTCCTGTTCCATATTGCTGCATAGATGTCTGTCCGGCTTCAGCTTCACTGCTAAGGCTGTCATTTTGCACACACCTACTCATTGTGAATGAAGTTATAGTTTTTGTTCTGTAGAGTTTTGTGTCAATACTGTCCTCTTTTTATTCAGGGATCCTTTGTCTATAGCCCATGCATTTTTGAATTCGTCACTATTTTTGCCTCTACCACCTCCAGAACTGAACATAGTATTATCCTAGGACAAGCAGGCAGCATATTCTCGTACGTTGATGATGTCATCCACGGAGCCCGGTACGGACAATGAAAAGTGTACTGTCACTTCTTAAGCTTCAACGAAGACTTCCCACACCATACATGCGGGAGTGCCAACTTGCCTGATGCTAGCTCGTGGTACCTCAGTTCGCTTTCCGTGGAGCAAAGAAGCTGTGTTTTGAACTTCATCCATAAGACTTGCCTTCCCGTTGAGTTTTTTTTTTCTATTTCCTTTCGAAGTTTTTTTCTGTCTTGGTTTGCTTTTGTTATAAAATGTACCTCACTTCATGTCTGTACATATTTTTTGTTTAATTTAGAAGTTTTTTTTACTTTCTCTTCACTTCGGACTTCATGCCCCAGTCCAGCCTTCAGGCGTCAACTTCAACGGCTTTTCTCTTCCCTCTTCAGTGATGCAACCATTGAGTCATTTGATTTTGCTGCTAAAATATTTCCTCTGATGTTAAAGCCTTCCAGTGGGTTCAAAAAGTGCACTTGTTGCAACCAGGCTATTTCTCTCACTGATTCGCACAAGTGATGCATTTAGTGTCTTGGGCCGAAGCATTGAGTGGACTTTTGTACCCCGCTGCTTTATGTTACAGACACGATCCCTCAATGCTTGATGCCTTCAGCAGCAGAAATTTTTCGGGGAACCGTCTGCATCCATGTCTTCGGAGGACAACACATCGACACCAGCGGTACCGGCGTCGATGCCTCCTTCAACATTGGAGTTGGTACTGGCATTGGGTAAACCGGCCAAGAAGTCAATCTCTTCCCAACAAACATTGCAGGCATCATCTGCATTGTCCCTCAATGCTTGCCAAGTATCGACACCACCGTTCTACTTCAGTGCAGGCTGTGTCGCCTCTGAGGCATTCCTTGTCTTCAAGGTCACCAATGCCTCAACACCCTACCACACCAGATATACCAGCTATACAGCAAACCATACCGGTGCAATCCATCCAAGACCAAATTATGGAGCTGTTGCATTAAGAGCTTGCCATTATACTTCAAACACAAGCGGTACCAATACTTACACCGTCTTCCTCAGTACTGGCCCAGCTTGATTATGGTGCATCAAGGCCACATGGTACCAGATCTCACTCTCCTCATGAAAAAAGCACTTTAAGAGGGTATCGAGGTTTCATGGTATGGATATCATTCTACACGCCATAAATCAAGATCTACTCATTCTCAGTGTCAGACTTCATCTTTCTTCCTCGGATAGGTACCAGTTTTCTCACAGTTCTCCTCAGTGATCCTATTGATAGTGATCTTCTCAAGACCAAACCTGCTTCTTATAGAGAGTCACCTGGAGTTGGGGAATATGACTTAGATCTTTACGTCCATAATGACACTGAGCCTGAACCTGAGTTGTCTGCTGCAGAGTCATATGGCATTTCTTCTTATCCATCTCCTCCTCTTCCCAGGCGTAGGTCACCACCTGAAGGTTTGTCATTCACAAAATTCATCTGACAAATAGGAAAAGCCTTGCCAGTCATACTGGAGACAGACTCTGAGCTAAGGGCGGAACTCCTGGAGGCTTTAGACTTTGATGAGGTGCCCAAGAACTTACTTAAGTTTCCTTTTCGCCATCTTTTCAAGGAAGCCATATTCAAGAACTGGGAGACTCCCAGACAGTCGTTCCCAGGGTTTGATAGGCCCCAACTTCAACACCAGTCTCTACTGGTTGAGTTGGCTCTCAAGAAGTCTTCTAGTACACATGTTTATGATGGTGCGCCTCTGTGCAGAGAAGGTCACACATTGGATAGGCTTGGATGTTGTCTATTTCAGAATTCCATGCTTGCAGGTAGAAAAGAACATAAAAATTGCCGTTGCTGGGTCAGATCAGTGGTCCATCGTGCTCAGCAGTCCACTCATGCAGTGGCTCTTAAGTCAAAGGCCAGTGCCCTGAATCTAGCCTTACCTACGTATGTTCTGGTTCAGCAGGAACTTGTCTAATTTTGTATTGAATCTCTGGAGGGTGTTTTCCCCTATAACAGCCTCCAGAAGAGTGTTCCAGTTTTCTAACACTCTGGGTGAAGAAGAACTTCCTTATGTTTGTACGGAATCTAACTCCTTTTAACTTTAGAGAGTGCCCTCTACCTTGGAGAGGGTGAACAACCTGTCTTTATCTGCTAGGTCTAGTCCCTTCATTATCTTGAATGGTTCGATCATAACCCCACTCAGTCTCCTCTTTTCAAGGGAGAAGAGGCCCAGTTTCTCTAATCTCTCACTGTATGGCAACTCCTCCAGTAACCTTAACCAATTTAATCACTATTCTCTGGACTCTCTCGAGTAGTACTGTGTCCTTCTTCATATACGGCGACCAGTGCTGGACGCAGTATTCCAGATCTCTCAGTTACAACTTTTTTTTAATGACTTTCTACTTTAAACAACTCATAAAACACCCTGCTACTTTTGAGCAGTACATCCTTTTGGATCGTCTTCCGTAATTGTAGGAAATTACTCGCAATCTACTTCAAACCAGGAAGTTCACAGCCTATTACGTTTCTGATGCATTTGATGAAACTTCCAGAACATCAGTCATGTCCATTGCCATGAGATAGCCTGGCTGAAGAGTCTCTGATCTTGATAAAAACTTCCAAGATCACCTGATGAGCATTCTGTACTTAGGTGAGAAACTTTTTAGAGACAAAGTAGAAGAAACTACTCAAAAACCAACAACTAATGAGCAGAGCCTTTCCAGAAGTGTTCACCAAATGCCTAGTTGTAGTAGCGACATCTCTTCATGCACATGGCTTCCAAGACTTTCCTTATCTAGATGACTGGTTAATCAAAGCTGCATCACCTCAGGCAGACCAGTCAGCTAGTCAAGCTACCATAAAACTTCTTGAGCTCCTGGGATTCAAAGTAAATTACCCGAATTCTCATCTTCAGCCAACTCAAATTCCAGAGTTCATAGGAATAATTCTCAACACCACTCTCCTATGTGCTTTCTTGCCTCAGACATACTGCTTCAACTCTGAGATCAGATGTTATCAGCAAGAAAGATGGGTCACATGCAGGTGGTGGTTGCTGCTTGCGCTGTGATTGTTAAAGAGGTACAGGGGAAGGGGCATGCAGCAGGAGGGGGCGGGGAAGGAGCGGTGGGGGTGGGGGAAAGGGAAGGGTGCGACCACCCTGAGCACCTCTCACCCTCGCACCACTGTGTGTTTGATTTTTCTCCTAATTTCCCTTGTTTTTACGATACTAGTTACTTGTTTATTCCTGAAAACTTTGTTGAAAATCAATAAAGTTAAATGAAAAATATACAAAATCTGCATGCACATTTCCCAGAGCTAATATTTCCAGTTAATAAATTCAATATAAAATACTTTTTCCTCTCTTTTGGCATTTTATTTTTCTAAGTATGTTGGTCCCAATTTCTCTTTTCTGCTTTTCTGTCTGTCTTCTGCTAACTCTTTTCCAATGGCTGCTCTCCATTTGTCCTTTCTCTTTTTCTCCTGTTTTCCATTCCCTCACTGTGTCTGTTTTTGACATATTTCCTCTCTTCATTTCTTTTCTGCCCGTCTGTCCACTCAAATTCTACCCTCTCTGTCTTCAGTCCTTCATCATCTTTTTACTCTTGAACTTTATTTCTTTTAAATGTGAGCTGATTGATATTGCATATCGGGCCAAATAAATTTTGGAAGAGTCCCATTTAATTTTTTATAAAAGGCACTTTTAAAATAAACTGGTAACATACTCATTTGGTAACAAACCACAGGCAAAATCATCATTTTGATGGTTTGTACTCTCCCCCATCAAGAAAGATGTAATAGATTCCAATACTCACACATTTCTTTGACTTTCAATAATAAGGATTTTTCATTTACTGTCATTGTGTCTTCCAAAGTTTTTTGAATCATAATATTCAAATATTTTATTCCCTCTTCCTTCCAAAGGAATGGGAATGGATCGATTTAAACCTTTTACACAATGCACATTTAATGGAAGAACCTTTGCTTTGCTCCAATTTATTTTGTAGCCAGAAAATTTGCTAAATCGAACAATCAATTCCAGTAAATGCAGGATGGTAGATTCAGGATTCTTCAAATGAAGCAAAATAATCTGGCAGAAGGGGAACTATACAAGGTTTGAATCATTTGAATAAATCCGGATCCTATACCAAACCAATCCATTGCTTGATACATGAAAGTCCATTCTACACGATCAAAGGCCTTCTCTGCATCCAAAGAATTGTATGTAAAATTTAATGCACTTTGTTCTTGAATTGAAAATTAATAAAGATTTTAAAAAAAAAGATATTGCGTATCGGGATTTTCAAAAGGCATTTGGCAAATTATCTCATGAACAACTCTTGAGGAAATTAGAAAATCATGGAATGAAAGGCACTATCTTATTGTGAGTTAAGAACTGGTTAAAAGATAGAAAACAGTGTAGGGGTAAATGGTTGCCATCAGTATTCTCAATGGAGGAGGGTAGATAGTGGGGTTCTCCAAGGGTTAGTGCTAGGGTACTCCTTTTTAACACATTTATAAATGATCTAGAAATGGGAATATCTAGTGAGACAATTGAATTTGCTTCTGACACACAGTTATTCAACTTTGTTAATCCATAAGAGGATTGTGAAAAATTGCAAGAGAACCTTACGAGACTGGGAGACAGTGTATTCAAATGCCAGATGACATTTAATGTGAACAAGTGCAAAATAATGCATGTGGGAAAGAAAACTCCAAATTATAACTAAGAGATGCAAGTTTCCACATTACTGTGTTTCCCCGAAAATAAGACCTAGCATGTTTTTTGGGGTAGGTCTTAATATAAGCCTTACCCCCGAAAATAAGCCCTAGTCGCCGGCAACAGCAGCGCTTCACCCCCGCTGCACCCCCTCCCCCACCTCTGACCCATCTCTCCCTCCCATCCGAACCGTGAGACAGGAATACCTTATAACAGCGTCAGCAGCAATCTACACAAGCTGTTTCGTGGCCTTCTATCTCCTGGGCGTTCCTCTGCCGCATTACTGATAATGTCATCAGCAACGCGGCAGAGGAATGCCCTGGAGATAGAAGGACGTGAAGCAGCCTGTGTAGATTGCTGCCGACGCTGTTATAAGGTATTCCTGTCTCACGGTTCGGATGGGAGGGAGAGATGGGTCAGTGGGAGGGGAGTGTGCGGCAGGCAGTGGGGGATAGAAAGATGCTATACAGGGGGATGGGAGGAAGGGAGGGATAGAAGCTGGCAAGGGTTCTGCTGCACAAGGTATGGGAGGGAGGGAGGAATACAAGCTGCAAAGGTTCTGCTGCACAAGGGGATGGGTGAGAGAGGAGGAAAGATGCTGCACTTGTAGGGAAGAGAAAGGAAATAGGAAGAATTGGGGGTGGAGGAGAGGACAGGGAGAGATGATCATTACATGAAAAAATAAGACTTAGTGCCTTTTTTGGGCCCTAAATTAGAGAATCATACGGTGACAAAATTCATCACCATTCCCGTCCCCGCGGATAACTGCGGGAAATAATCCCATGTCATTTTCTAGTGTCTATTTTAACCTCAGTCCTTCTACACCAGCATTCTTCAAAGCAAAGCTTGCGGGTCAGTGGTTGTGGTCATTCATACTCTGATTCTTCCCTCTCTCCTTAAAGAATGACATGAAAATGGTTTCCTGCGTTTATCCGCGGGGACGGGAATGGTGATGAATTTTGTCACCATGTCATTCTCTACCCTAAATTAATATAAGATAGTGTCTTATTTTCGGGGAAACATGGTAGGAGTTATCGCCTATGAAAAGGATCTATGTGTCATTGTTGATAATACGTTGAAACCTTCTGCTCAGTGAGCAGTAGCAAGTAAGAACTTAAGAATTAATAGGAAAAGAATGGAGAACAAAACAGAGAATATATAATGCTGCTGTATAGTTCCGTAGTGTAACTGCACATTGAATATTGTGTGTGATTTGGGTCACTGCATCTCAAAAAAGTTACAATAAAATTAGGAAAGGTATCGAGAAGGGCAATGAAAATGATAAAAGGCATTGGATGACTTCCCTATGAGTAAAGGCTAAAGAGGCTATGGCTCTTCAACTTGGAGAGGAGATGGCTGAGGGGGAGATGTTATAGAAGTTTGTAAAATACTGAGTGAAGTAGAAATGGTAGACTCCAAAATTACAAGGACTTGGAGGCATGTAATTAACCTACTAAGTAATAAATTTAATACAAATCTGCGAAAATACTTCACTCCAACGTGTAACTAAACCTTGTAATTTGTTGCCAGAAAATGTGGTAAAAGCAGTTAGCTTAGCAGGATTTATAAAAGGTCTGGATCATTTCCTAAAAGAAAAATCCTTAAGCTATTATTAAGATGGGGTTTTTTGTTGTTTTTTTTTTTTTTTTTTTCCGAATATTGGCCTGGGTCACTACTTTATTTTTTTATTCATTTTCATTTCAAATCTTTATTCATTTTCATTTCTTACATCAAGTGTACAATAAAATATCAATTAGATCATACAAATCACTTGAAAATCTAATCAAACATCAGCATAAATATATTAAAAAAAACCCTCCCATCCCTTCCAACAATAGTATTCTCCAAATCTTTATTCATTTTAACATATACATCAAGTGTACATTAAAATATGAACACAACATATTACATTATCACTTGATAATTCCCTAACAATGTATACCTAAAAGTTTTATATCCCACCCCCATCTCATATCTATACATGAATAATATAATTCCTATGTATATTAATCAATTAAATTATGCACATATATATTAAATTATCATAACCCACCCATCCCCCCCATTCTGTCAATTATCATAATGATTAATGTTAATTTATTATTCTTTTTTTGGAAAGCAACAGGAAGCATAGCTCAGCAGCAAGAGACACGACTACACACACACCAAAGTATTCTCTTAATTTGTTGTGAGCTATGGTTCCCTGGGTTGCTGGTAGCAAGCTTTGTTTACCATGCTTTTGCTTCTGGTGTGCAGAGCCATGCTGCAACCCAGGAAAGAGGGAACAGCTTAACAGCAAATTAAGAAAGAATGACAATATTTGTGTGGCTTCTTCCTCCCACATAGCACAGCAAAAGGGAAGAGAAGTACCTTATATATTGTAATGTAAATTGAGATTTTTGGGTCACAAAAATGGGGGTCTCGGTTTATATTTGAGCCACCATCTGACCACTTGGTACAGCTGTCCTCTTCCTGCTGAACTACAGAAGTGTCCTCCCCTCCGAGCTGCTATCCACAATACATGGACCCTCCCTGGAGCCGCTATCTACATACATGCCCCCAACCCCCTAGTCACTGACACCCATATATCCATTGGTGCTGCCAATGCAAATTTCCCTGACCTCCATGTACTCCCTAGAGCTGCTGACTTCCATACATTCATGGATTGTGCTGCCGCCAATCCCCTTTATGTTAAACTAGGCTGGGCCTTGAGCATCTACACATGCTCAAGGCCTGCTGGCCTCCCACCATCTCTGAGAATCTCAGAGGAGGTGGGAGCTGGCAGACTTTGAGCATGCAGAGATGCTCAAGGCTCCGCCTAGTTCAACATCGAGCGGATCGGCTGAAGCAGAACTTACGGGTATAAGGAGGTCAGTGGCTCTGGGGGGTGCATAGAGGTCAGCGAATCTGCTGTGGCAGCAGCACTAACAACTATTTAAAGATCAGTGACTCAAGGGGTGGGGGCATGTGGATAGTGACAACCCCCCTCCCTATAGGCAGGATAATGACCAGTGGGAGGATATTTATTCCGGGTGCCCTGATGGCTGGTGCCGGCATCAGGAACCTCTTCCAGGCAGCAGCAGCAGTGTTCCCAATTCATTGCTCTTGGTGTCGGGCCTTCCTCTGCCAGGTCCTGCCTTTATGGAAACAGGAAGTAGATGGGTCCCAACAGAGAGGAAGGCCCGACGCAACAAGAGCGGTGAATTGTGATGGTTGCGCTTTAGACTAGAGGGTAACGGAGGGAGAGGGAGAGAAATGCTATACCCGATTGGAGATGGAAAAGGAAGACCAGGGAAGGGAGAGGAGACAAAAGAGAGATGCCAGCCCATGGGGAGGGAAAGGCAGGAAGGAAAGGAGATGCCAGGCCATGAGGGAAGTGAAGGATGTCTGGTTTTTGTAGACTGGCTCACCAGAATCACCCAAGTTTCTAATCTCAGTTTGAATTAGAGCGGATCGGCTGAGTCAACCTTTTTTAGGGGGTGGGGGAAGGTCACCTGGTTTATATTTTGATTGGTTTATATTTGAGTATATATGGTATGTTTTTGAAAGGAAACTCTTACCTTTTCTCAGTTGCTGGATTTTCCACTGTAGTCTCTGTAGAATTTCACCCTAAAGCTTCTGTTCCCTTACCTGCATTCCCTGTGCTTCTTTTAAACCCACTCCTGAAACTTGTAGCCCCTATATCTTCAGGTATTGGTCTGAGTACTACAGGGATTTAAATGCAGCTCAGAAGTTGCTATTCTAGTGCACCTTGCAAGCAAGGAATTAAGTGGCTCATATGTTGAGTCCTATGTTTCTTACAAGCAGTATATCACCATAACTTCAAGGTCTGAAACATCTTTATCCCAGGACAAGCAGGCAGCATATTCTCACCTGTGGGTGACGTCATCCACAGAGCCCGGATGCGGACACCCTCGAAAGCAGACTTCCTTGTAAAACCTTAAGAAAGTTTGCAAGTGCCTTCCCACCCAAGGTAGGTTGCGCGTGCCTCCTCAGCGTCTCCTCAGTTTTCCACAGAGCCGACAAGCCACTCGTTTCAACGCTTTGCACTAGATTTATTTGTACTCATGCTTTCTCTCACCGTGGCTCATGTGTTTTTCTTTGCAAGGTTGCTGTGTTTATTTGTGTGTTTCTTTTTTTTTTTAAATATATATATATATATATATATATATATTTAGTTTCTTTTACTTCAGCGGGGCCTATGTGCAGCTTCAGCCTGCGGGCTTTGATTTTGCCACACCCGTGTTTCATTCCACTTCCGTCCGGTCTCAGGGTTATGAACTGTAGCCTGACCTCGGTTGGAGTCGGGCGCCCGCTGTGCTACAATGTTGGCAAGTCCTGAAATGGGGTCAAAATCTTCAACCTTGACTTCGATCAAATCTCCCTTGATCAGGGAGTCTTCGGGGAGCTCAGCTAGTTCTTCCACTGGGAAGCCATTCTATGATAGCTCAGCCAACCCTTAAGAACATGCCACCTCTGGAACCAGTGGGTCTGGGGATCTCCAGGATATGTGTCTTGAAATCGAGGCAAGACTCTCCCTCGAGGTCTTCTTCCTTGGAGTTTATAGCCACACCAATTGAACCAGCTTCAGTGGTCTCGGTGCCAGCTTTGCAGAGTATGTTGGAAATTATTCTGCATCAGGAGCTTGGTAATATGCTTTCCAAATTCACTCCTGCCTCGACCCTGCTTCCTGCAGACCAGCCTGAGCACTCAGTAGTAATACAAGGAGTCGAGTCCTTGCGAGTGTCTCGAGAAAATCCAACACATGCTATACAAGGAGTCGAGTCCTTGAGAGTGTCTCAAAAACAACCAATATACTCTTTGCAAGGAGTCGTGCTTCGAGATCAATCTATACACTCTATGCAAGGAGTTGAGGCTTTGTGAGTGTCTCGAGATATGTCTATACAAGGAGCCGAGTCCATTTCAGTGTCTTGATTTTGATCTCTACCTTTCAGCCCTACCTCTACGCATAAGGCATTGCCTTCTTCGAGGCACAGGGTGATGACGCCTTGATATTCCTCATTGAGACTGCATTCGAGATCACTACCTCGTTCTACGAGGCACAATTCATCTCCACACCATCTGTCGAGGTATTCATCGAGACCCAGGTCCTCTTCCCGAGCCAGCCACCTTCCTTCTCGAGGAAATCTACAGCGGAACCATTTTCATCAGTTGAGTCCTTATCCTGTGGTTTTTCATCAGCTGGTTCTTTTTTGCCCATTTTCCATGAGACGTACTTTGAGGGGTTCCCGGTCAACTTCGACTCAACGGGATCTCCCCTCTTCTGCTTCAATGTCCTTTACTCCATTTTTTTTGCCAACTGAGTAAAGATCTTAACATTATGTTAGTCTGATTCAACATACTCTAAGGAATATTTGGAAGGACTGGGTATATCTCATCCTCCTATGGATTCATTAAAATTACCTATGAATGGCATTCTTACTCAAACTACACCTTATTCCATTCCTGCTGTGCCAGCAAGGCTGGAATCTCGATATCAAATGGTTCACTATATGGGATTTGGAAAGTCTCAACTATCCCATCAATCTCTTGTTGGGTCTTCCTTGAAAACAAATAATCCGGCAGTTCCATCTGGCCGACAGGGAAGGGCCATGGATAAATTTGGACGACGACTGTATCAAAATTCTATATTGACAAATAGAATTTTAAACTACAACTTTTGTCTTTACATCGTATCTCAAATATTGGGTCAATGCGAGATACATGGTGATTCTCCTAGATCACTTAACTCCTTTTGCCAGATTTCACCTCAGAATTCCTCATTGGACCCTGGCATCTCAGTAGGCACAAGCTTTCGACCCACTTTCTCAGCACATTACGGTGACTTCTTTGTTGAGGCAGTTTCTCCAACGGTGGATGCTCTTTTCTATTCTCTTCAGAAATGCCCCATCAGAAGGTCCTCTCCTCGACCTTCCCTTCAGGGGCTCATCTCGATGGTCTCCGTACTCAAAGCCTCTGGTTCACCATAGATCGTTAGTGTCACATATATCTATTGGAACTCAGAGCGATCTTCAATGCTTTCAGCATCTTCTTCAAGATCAAGTAGTCCTTTTTCGGGCCGACAATCAAGTTGTCATGTACTGCGTCAACAAGCAGGAAGACACGGGATCTCTCCCTCTCTCCCAGGAAGCTCAAAAGATGTGGAATTGGGCAATCCTTCACAACGCCTTTCTAAAGCGGGTTATATTCAAGGAGCGAAAAACTGTCTGGTGGACAAATTGAGTCATCTTCTGCAACCTCACAAATGGACACTCAATTCCTCGCCTCTCCTTCACATTTTTTTCTCAGTGGGGGACTCCTCAGATACATCTATTTGCGTCTCTCTACAACAACAAACTGCCTCAATTCTGCTCCAGAATATATTCTCCTCATTGCCTCAAGGCAGATGCTTTTCTTCTAGAATTGATGAATTAGTTTCTATATGCATTTCCTCTCAGTCCCAAGACACTTGTCAAACTCAAACATGAACATGCCACCATGATTCTGATAGCTCCTCGGTGGCTCAGACAAACGTGGTTCTCCCTTCTACTTCAACTCAGCAGCAGGGAGCCACTACTACCAGTTTTTCCTTCTCTGCTTACATAGAATAAGAGGTCTCTACTTCATTCCATCTTGCAGTCTCTACACCTGACAGCTTGGTACCTCTCAACTTAACTGCCACTCTACAGTTTTCTCAATCTGTCAAGGACATTTACAGGTTTCTAGGAAGCCTGCCACTAAGCAATGTTTCAACCAGAAATGGACTAGGTTTTTTGCTTGGTGCACCATTCATCACCAGGAGTCTCAATCTACCTCCTTGTCTTCAGTTTTGCATTACCTGTTGCATTTATCTCAATCAGGCCTCAAATCAACATCTATTTGAGTCCATCTCAATACAATTGCTGCTTTCCATCAGTCTATGAATGAAAACCCCTCTCTGCTCATCTTGTGGTTTCTAGATTCATGAATGGACTTTTCAATGTCAAACCACCTCCAGTGGTTTGAGATCTCAATGTTGTTTTTGCTCAATTGATGAAGCCTCCTTTTGAACCAATGGCTTCGGCTCATCTCGGATATGTCACTTGGGAAGTGTTTTTTTTCTCATTGCTCTCACATCTGCTCAGAGAGTCAGTGAGCTTCAAGCTTTAGTAGCGGACCCACCTTTCACAGTATTCCACCATGACAAGGTGGTCCTCCATACTCATCCTAAATTCTTGCCTAAAGTGGTGTCAGAATTTCATCTTATTGTACTTCCAGTGTTTTTTCCAAAGCCTCATTCTCATCCTGGAGAAACAACTCTTCATACTCTGGAATGTAAGCGTGCTTTGGCTTTCTACTTGCAACGCACTAAGCCACATAGATCTGCTCCTCAACTTTTTGTCTCCTTTGATCTAAACAAGTTGACATCCAATTTCAAAGCGCACCTTCTCCAACTGGATGGCTGCTTGCATCTCTTTCTGCAATGCTCAGGATGGACTGCATCTACAGGATCAAGTCACAGCCCACAAGCTCAGAGCCATGGCGACATCAGTAGATTTTGCTTAGATCCATTCCTATTGAGGGAATCTGCAAAGCTGCCTCTTTGTCCTTGGTTCATACATTCACCTCTCATTATTGTCTGGATTCTTTTTCCAGACGAGAGGGCCATTTTGGCCAGGCAGTTTTACAAAATTTATTCTCCTAATTTGCCAAAAATCCCACCATCCCATTCTGGTTAGCTTGGAGGTCACCCACATGTGAGAATATGCTGCCTGCTTGTCCTGGGATAAAGCACAGTTACTTACCGTAACAGGTGTTATACAGGGACAGCAGGAAGATATTCTCACAACCCACCCACCTCCCCTGGTTGGCTTTTTAGCCTAGCTATCTGAACTGAAGAGACGCTGATGAGGCGCACACACCCTACCTCAAGCGGAAGGCACTTGCGCATGTGCAGTGCGGCAGTTGCAAACTTTCTTAAAGTTTTACAAGCATGTCTGCTTGTGAGGCTGTCCGCATCTGGGCTCCATGGATGATGTCACCTACATGTGAGAATATCTACTTGCTGTCCCTGGATAACACGTTATGGTAAGTAACTGTGCTATCTTTAATGTGGAATTATCATATCATCAAAGATTGTATTTCTGGCCTTGTATGATGACCTCACGAGTAACAGTGAAGATACTGTTGGTGAGCTAGAGAAAATGTTAAATTCTGATACAGAGCTGGCCCCCCTAAAATGTGGTGTGCTACTGGTTTTGGTTCGCAGGCCATAGTTTCCTCACTTCTGGCATAGAGCAAGGAGAATGATGATTAATGTCTAATATAGTTTTGTGACTTCATTATGTATTTCCTTAAAATAGAAACAGTGCAAATGGTACAACAGAATCAGTCATGATTGAGGAAGATGAAAACAATTGGGAGGTCCTGGAGAGAAAAAAATGATTAAAGAGTTTTATAGAAAACCAGAATATATTAGAAAACCAATATGCTATGCTGTGTTTTCATGATTCTTACTCAGATTTTTTTTTTTTTTTAAATATAAGAATCAGCTGTTGTCATGTTATACAAATTAATATCCTGGATTTATGATGCCCCTAGAATTGTGTAGTGAATTGCTTAAAAATGTTAAGTTAGATGTTTGAATAATAATTTAGAGGTGTGGTAACTTGAATTTATTTCAGTATTTTATATGCCTTTTGTTATCTATCTTTATGTCCTGTGTTTCAAAAGTTGAAAGTTTAGTTGAAAACCTGTTCTTGATACTCTGTAGGTTAAGGTTTTGTCTTTTTTTTGTTTCCTCTGCTTGAGAAATGTTATCTGTTATAAAATTAAGAGAGAAAATTAAACATCTCATTGGTTTGCTTTTGACAGTAATGCTCTGGATTAGGAAGCTTGATATTGCTTTTACAAAGTACAGTAATAGTTTTATAAGGTTAGAAGGCTCGAGATACATGGCAGAAAATAGAAGCAACTAGTTTGCAATCTATATACTTAGCATGATAGATCTTTAGCAACTACTGTTGAGTTTAACATTGACAAATGCTTCTGGCATATACTGTATACTCAGCTTTGGTGGTGTCCTAGTTAATGGGTGGTCTTTGTTGAATGTTGAACCCGAGGCTTCCTTAGATTCCTATTCATCCTTTTCTAGTGAAGCAAGAAAATTAAGTTGAAATGTATTTTCTTTTATAGATTCTTACAATAAATGAGGATGGGTCTCTTGGTCTGAAAATCCCCAAATGTCATGTCTGTGAGCACTGCAGTGCTGCCTTTAGAACGAACTACCATTTGCAGAGACATGTCTTCATACATACAGGTACTGCTTGTTGTGTACTAATTTTCAAGGACCTGTTACTTGGATGGAAAAAAAAATTACTGCTCACATGTTTAAACTTCTGATTAAGGATGGAAGACAATTTGATATCTAAATTTACAGAATCCATGCACCAAAATGTCAAAAGAATATTAGATCAGAAATTCTAATAAACTTGAGTTGGTAACTTTTTTAAACAAATATTTTAAAAAGTATCAAAAAATTTTAAAAAAATAAATAAATGATTTTTAATCTTTCCAGGGCAACAGAATATCAGGTTTTACATTAAGTATTGAAAATGTCCATCTGTGTGGGAGAAATAGGTTTCTGAATGCTTAAAAGTATAAGACCAAATTTGGCATGGGGGAACTGGGGTAGAGACACATGGAGTTTAAAAACAGGTCTGATGAGACTCCATGATTATAAAGAAATGGTTCCTTAAAAAAAAAAAATGATGCAAAGCCTAGAGTCAAAGCAGTGAATAGTCCAAACCAGCAAGGAGCTCCAAACCTTTATCCATGTAAAAACAAAGCACTGGCACAATATAGCAGCCTGCAATTTAATCCAAGTTTGTAGTCGGTAGCCTTACATATTTTGGCTTGTCTGTCTGCATCAGTGCTAATAAATAGTTGAAAAGGGCTGGCATTATTTTACCTGGGGACAATCATAATAAAACCAAAATGAAAAGTAATCATAAAACTGACAGACTTGTCCACCCATTTATATATTTACAAATATAAGTACTGTATTTTTTGCTCCGTAAGACACACTTTTTCCATCCCCCAAAAGGGGATGGGAAAAGTGGGTGCGTCTTATGGAGCAACTATACCTCCCCACCCCCCGGTACCATTTTTTTAACTGGCAGTGGTCCAGCGCGGTCTCCTGCTGGACAGGAGACCATGCTGAACCACCGCCAGTTAAAAAAAGGTGCCTGGGGACTGCAGGCTTCATGCTTCCCAGCACCAGACCACCAGATGCACTTATGTATAGAGGAGGAAAAACCAAGAGAGAAAAAAATTCTGAACCAAATATATATATTTTTCCCCCTCCTCTTATAGACCGCAAAATACGGTACCTTAGCTGGCACAAAACAGTGGTAAAACAAAATTTAAAACATGTTGAAAGATACAAACAAAATAAACTATAATAATCAATCTACCAAGGGCTATGTGGTTGCAGCTTCATGTAAAATAACAACATAAAACAAAAAAAAAATCTCATATAATCATGATAGAAAACAATGCTAAAACATAAGAACATAAGCATTACCATACTAGGACAGAAGGTCCATCAAGCCCAGCATCCTATTTCCTGCAGTGACCGGTTAAAACCCAGGTTCCTAGCTAGACCCTTGTTAACCGTGTCGAGCTTTGCGAATGTAGACATGATGTGGTATACAAACCCAAGGTTTAGTTTAGTTTAGTTTAGATCCCAAGTAACAAAAACAGATTTTATGCTGCTTATCCTAGGAAAATAAGCAGTGGATTTCCCCAGGCCATCTCAATAACAACCTATGGACTTCTCTTTTAGGAAATTATCCAAACCTTTTTTTTAAACCCTGCTAAGCTAACTGATTTCACCACATTCTCTGGCTTTGAATTTCAGAGGTTAATTACACATTGTGTGTAGAAATATTTTCTCTGCTTTGTTTTAAATCTACTACTTAGTAGCTTCATTGCATGTTCTCTAGTCTCATTATTTTTGGAAAGAGTAAACAAGTGATTCACATTTACCCTTTCCACTCCACTCAGTATTTTATAGACCTTTATCATATCACTCCTGTGCCGTCTCTCCTCCAAACTGAAGATCGCTAGCCGCTTTAGCCTTTCCTCATAGAGGTTGTCCCTTCCCTTTTATCACTTTCGTCACCCTTCTCTGTTCCTCTTCTAATTCTGCTATTATCTTTTTTGAGATACGGCGACCAGAATTGTACACAGTATTCGAGGTGTGGCCATACCATAGAGTGATTCAATGCCATTATAGCATTTTCATCTTTGTTTTCCATTCTTTTCCTGATAATTCCTAATATTCTATTTGCTTTCTTAGCCACCGCATTTTGAGCTGAGGGTTTCAATGTATCCTCAACAATGACACCTAGATCCATTTTCCTGGGCAATGACTTTGTATAGTTTGGGTTCCTCTTTCCCACATGCATCACTTTGCACTTGCTCACATTAACTGTTATCTGCCATTTTGATGCCCAGTCTCTGACCCACAAGGTCCTCTTGCAATTTAATAACTTTGAACAACTTTGTGTCATAAGCAAATTTAAATATCTCACTAATTATTCCCATCTCTATCAGCGGTCCTAGCACAGACCCCTGGGGAACCCCACTATTTACTCACAAAAATACCTCTCTTGTTTAAACTCTTCAGTAATTTTAAAGATAGGATAGAAACAGTGATAAGTACTCTTCTATTAGACTTATCTCAGACAATCTTGTGCTTCTAAAGACTATTTTGTAAGAGAATTTTGAGCTAGGGTTATCTGAGGGCCTCAGATCCCCGTGTGTTGTCAGTGAATTAACTCAACAACCGCACTGGACAGGGAAATAACCTCATCGGCCCTCTCCCCCTCCTGCTTAGCGGGTCTCAAAATGCTAATGCCGCAAAAGTGTCAAAAATTCTTTATAGAGAACTTAGCTTAGGCAGGGTTTTATCAGAGTAAGAATAATACAAGGATACCTCCAAACAGTTGGGGCTGTAATGGAAAAGTTTGCATTTCTAGTGTAATAAAGTTCCTTGATTGGAGGAACAGTCAATAAATTCTGGTCTACTGATCTGAGGATTCGTGGTGAGGAGTAGGAAATAATGAGTTCATTGAGAAAAGCTGGTGAGTGCATATGTTTAATTTTAAAAGCGAGCAAAAGAATTGTATATGTAGTGAGATGGGTAACCAGTGTGCTTCTCGTAGAAGAGGAGTGACATGGTCATATTTTCCTGCTTTATGCAGAGTTCTCCCCAGAAATTTTTCCAGCCGGGTGGCATGAAAAAGTAGCCGAGTGGGGCGGGATGGGGAAATTTGGTGGTGGGGAAAATGAAAAGGTCCTTTTACTAAGGCTTGCTAGCCATTTTAACATGCTAATGTGTCCATTATAGTTTATGGATGCGTTAGCGTTTAGTGTGCGCTAAAACAGCTAGCACGCCTTAGTAAAAAGATCACTAAATGTGCACAATTTTTATTAGTTAATTGTTATTAATTATTTTCCAATGCTCACTATGACTTTCTTTTTTTAAGGTTTGACACTTAGGCAGTGTTCCAGTAGCATTTAAGGCACCCTTGAAAAAAAGTAATGCAGATCCTCTTATTCCGAATAACTACTGGCCAGTATCAAACCTTCCATTTCTTTCAAAACTACCGTACTTGAGAGTGGTATTCAACCAACTTCAAACTCATATTGACTCAGTTAATGCTTTGCATCCCCGGCAATCTGTGTTTTAAGACACAGCACAGAGACAGTAGTTCCTGCCTTAGGGCTCCTTATACAAAGCTGCGATAGCAATTCTGCCACAGCAAATGTACTGAAACCCATAGGAATTGAATGGACTTTGGTGAATTTGCCATGGGAGAATTGCTATTATCCCAGGACAAGCAGGCAGCATATTCTTAACGCATGGGTGACGTCACCGACGGAGCCCCGGTACGGACCTTTTTAACTAGAAAGTTCTAGTTGGCCACACCGCGCATGCGCGAGTGCCTTCCCGCCCAACGGAGGAGTGCGTGGTCCCCAGTTTCTTCGTTTCCGCGGAGCGAAGAAGACGCGTGTATTTTCAACGATCGTTGAATCCAACTTTTTGCCTTCCCGCTCGCGATTTTCTCTTATTTTTTCTTCCCTTGCCTTCGGGTTCTTTCTTGTTTTCATTTTCTCAAAAAAAAAAAAAAAATTTGCTTTTTTTTCTTTATTTTCGATCCGGCCCCGGCGGGGCCTGTTGTCACCATACAGGCCTCCGGGTTTGATTTTGCGGAGGCCGTGTTTCCATTCATGCCCCCGCAGCCGGGTTTTAAGAAGTGCCAGCGGTGTGCACGCCCGATCTCCCTCACTGACCCACACAATTGGTGCCTACAGTGTTTGGGTCCTGAGCATCGGGCGGACTCCTGCACCCGCTGTGCCACTCTTAAAAAACGTACTCTGAAGAATCGACAGATCCAGCAGAACATCCTCTTCGGCACCGCATCTGCTATGGAGCCGACTGCGTCGACTACAGTACCGCCAAAATCGGCACCCACCACTTCGACGACGCCCGATCCCTCATCGGCGTCGCTGGCGCCAGGTAAGCCGGCTAAGAAGCCTTCCACCTCCCTTGAGCGCCCTCCGGCCACAGTGGCGACACCGGCCCTACCGGCTTCACGCCGACCCCGGAAACGCTCCGCCCCGATCTCGGTGAGCGCCTCGTCATTGGCCTCCTCATCACTGGGGCGTGGAGCGGCACCTAAGGAACCGAAGCAGAAAAAAGCGGTTTCGGTGCAACCCCTGGATGACCGCATCGCGGCCATCCTCCAAGACACATTACAGGAACAGCTGCAGCAACAACTCCAGCACCTGTTACCGACCCTCCTGGCACCACTCCTTTCGGTGCCAGACCGGCCCGAGCCTCGCACCGTCCAACCGGTATCCACTCCATCGGTGCCACTTAATTCTTCCATGCCGATTCTCTCGGCTGAACACCTCCGTGCCCATCCCATAGGTCAGACCCACGCTGCTGCCGATCCTCCTCGGGACCAGGCAGGGCACCGGTCCCCCCGGGACCGAGACCGGCACCGTTCTTCCCGGGACCGAGACCAGCACCGATCTTCCTCTCCCGGTAATGTCTCGGTGCGCTCTGGCAAGTCTCTGTCTAAAACACAGCATACTGAGCCTTCCACCCCAATATCTCGACATGCGCACACTGATGTCAGGGACCCGGACTTATGGGAAGACTCCCCTCCCGGTACCGAGGAGGACGCATCGTCATCGGACGAGGAGCCCTCAGCGCCCGATACCACTTCTAAACCTGAGCAATCCTCTTTCTCCAGGTTCCTCAGGGAGATGTCAGCGGCTCTCTCTATCCCTCTAGAGTCTGACTCCAAAAAATCCCAGGCCTTTCTGGAGGCCTTGGATTTTGAACAGCCTCCCAAGGAGTTTCTCAAGTTACCCGTACATGACATACTGTGGGAAACTTTTTATAAGTACTGGGAGAACCCACTCACCTTCCCCGGGGCCCCCCGTAAGCTGGATAGCCTTTACAGGGTCATCCCGATCCCGGGTTTTGACAAACCTCAGCTGCCCCATGAGTCTCTCCTAGTTGAGTCTACCTTGAAGAAAACTCAGGGCTCCAGTGTTTATGCCTCCACCCCTCCTGGCAGAGAAGGCAAAACGATGGACAAATTTGGCAAGCGCCTTTATCAAAACGCAATGCTGGCCAACAGGGCGAACAATTACACATTTCATTTCTCTTTTTATATGAAACATCTGGTACAACAACTGTCCGCCCTTCAGAAATACATTCCGGAACGCAAAGTTCCGCTCTTCCAGCAGCAAATTTCCAGCCTCCTTCAACTGCGGAAATTTATGGTGCGCTCTATATATGATTCCTTTGAGCTGACCTCCCGTGCATCTGCCATGGCCGTTGCCATGCGCCGCCTGGCCTGGTTGAGGGTATCTGATTTAGACATCAACCACCAAGACCGCCTAGCCAACGCTCCCTGTCTTGGGGATGAACTTTTTGGGGAGTCCCTAGACTCAACCACCCAGAAGCTCTCGGCCCATGAGACCAGATGGGACACCCTAGTTAAACCTAAGAAAAAGGCTCCACCTGCTCGCCCTTACAGACCACAGTCCTCGTATCAGCGCAGGTTCTTTGCCAGACCCCTCAATCCGCCTTCACAGCAACCTCGGCAGCCCCGTCAACAACATCAACACACTCAGGCTCGTTCTCAGTCTAATCAACCTGCCAAGCCTCTCCCTCCTTCGAAACCCTCTCATCCCTTTTGACTCCTTTCTCCAGGGCATAGCCAGTCTTCCTCCCTCATTGCCTCTTCCTCAACCAATCGGAGGACGTCTCCAATTCTTCCTCAGCCATTGGGAGGTCATCACATCGGACCTGTGGGTCCTCAACATCATTCGCCATGGCTACTCTCTCAACTTCCAGACTCTTCCTCCAGACAATCCTCCAATAGAGTCTGCTTCTCACTCCTCCCACACCCTCCTCCTCCTGAGGGAGGTCCAATCCCTCCTTCTTCTCAATGTCATCGAAGAGGTACCTTTGGACCAAAGGGGTCAGGGATTTTACTCCCGCTACTTCCTCGTCCCCAAGAAGACAGGAGACCTCCGTCCCATCCTCGATCTCAGGGACCTCAACAAGTGTTTGGTCAAAGAGAAGTTCAGAATGCTCTCCCTGGTCACGCTTTACCCTCTTCTCTCTCAACACGACTGGCTATGTTCCCTAGACCTCAAAGAGGCCTACACTCACATCCCCATCAATCTGAATTCACATCGATACCTCCGATTTCAGATACAGCACCGCCACTATCAGTACAAAGTGCTACCCTTTGGCCTCGCATCATCACCCAGGGTGTTCACCAAGTGCCTTATTGTGGTGGCGGCGTTCCTCAGGTCTCACAACCTCCAGGTGTTCCCCTACTTGGACGATTGGTTGGTGAAAGCACCTACGTCTCCGCTTGTGCTACAAGCCACTCAACACACCATCTCTTTCCTCCATCTCCTGGGGTTCGAGATCAACTACCCCAAGTCGCATCTGCTTCCCACACAGCGACTTCAGTTCATCGGAGCTGTTCTCGACACCACTCTGATGAGGGCGTTTCTCCCCTCCGACCGACACCGGACCCTGCTCCACCTCTGTCGTCAGGTGCTCCTTCATCGTACCATCCCAGCTCGACAGATGATGGTCCTTTTGGGCCACATGGCCTCGACGGTCCATGTACTTCCTCTGGCTCGACTCCACCTCAGGACACCTCAGTGGACTCTAGCCAACCAATGGTCACAGACCACGGATCCTCTTTCTCATCCCATCTCTGTGACATCGTCTCTTCAGCAATCTCTTCAATGGTGGTTGAACTCCTCCAATCTTTCCAGGGGTCTACTCTTTCATCTACCCCCTCACTCCATGATCATAACCACGGATGCCTCCCCCTATGCGTGGGGAGCTCACCTGGGAGATCTACGCACCCAGGGACTCTGGACCCCTCAGGAGCGCCAACATCACATCAATTTTCTGGAACTCAGAGCCATGTTCTATGCTCTCAAGGCCTTCCAGCACCTTCTCTACCCTCAGGTTCTTCTCCTGTGCACAGACAACCAAGTCGCCATGTACTACATAAACAAGCAAGGCGGCACCGGATCTCCACTCCTCTGTCAGGAAGCCATCCGCATCTGGACCTGGGCCACGGCCCGCAGTCTCTTCCTCAAGGCCGTCTATATCCAGGGCGAACAGAACTCCCTGGCCGACAATCTCAGCCGCATCCTTCAACCTCACGAGTGGACCTTGGATCCTCCCACACTCCGTTCCATCTTTGCTCGCTGGGGCACTCCTCAGGTGGACCTCTTTGCAGCTCCTCACAACCATCAGCTGCCCCAGTTCTGCTCCAGACTCTACTCCCCTCATCGTCTGACCCCGGATGCATTCCTGCTCGACTGGACGGATCGGTTCCTCTATGCCTTTCCTCCGCTACCTCTGATGTTGCTGACTTTATTCAAACTCCGCAGGGACAGGGCCACCATGATTCTCATCGCTCCTCAGTGGCCTCGACAACACTGGTTCTCCCTCCTACTTCAGCTCAGCTCCAGGGAGCCCATCCTCTTCCTGTGTTTCCTACTCTACTTACACAGCAGCATCTGTCTCTACTACATCCCAATCTGTCCTCGCTACACCCGACAGCTTGGTTTCTCTCGGGCTGACCTCTCCAGAGAATCTGTCTCAGCCTGTCCGTCGCATTCTGGATGCCTCCAGGAAACCGGCCACCCTCCAATGTTACCATCAGAAGTGGACCAGGTTCTCCTCCTGGTGTCTCCTGCATCATCACGATCCCACCTCATTGGCGGTGGAAACTGTGCTGGACTATTTGCTCTCTCTATCCGATGCTGGCCTCAAGTCTACCTCAATCAGAGTCCACCTCAGTGCCATCACTGCGTTTCATGAGCCTATCCTCGGAAAACCTCTTACGGCTCATCCTCTGGTATCCCGGTTCATGAGAGGCCTCTTCAATGTCAAACCACCTCTGAAGCCTCCTCCGGTCGTCTGGGACCTGAATGTGGTTTTATCTGCTCTCATGAAGCCTCCCTTTGAGCCTCTTACCACAACTTCGCTCAAACTCCTCACTTGGAAGGTGCTTTTCCTCATTGCCATCACCTCTGCCAGGAGGGTTAGTGAGATGCATGCGCTGGTGGCAGATCCACCATTCACTGTTTTTCACCATGACAAGGTGGTTCTGCGTACCCATCCTAAGTTCCTTCCCAAGGTGGTCTCGGCTTTTCACCTTAACCAGTCCATTGTGTTACCTGTCTTTTTCCCTAAACCCCATTCTCATCCTGGGGAACAGGCGTTGCACACGCTGGATTGTAAACGTGCCCTTGCATACTACCTTGACCGTACCAGGGCTCACCGCTCATCCCCTCAGCTCTTTCTGACCTTCGATCCTAATCGTCTAAGTCGTCCTGTCTCCAAACGGACGCTGTCCAACTGGCTTGCTGCCTGCATTGCGTTCTGTTACGCTCGGGCCGGTCTCTCACTGGAAGGTGCTGTCACGGCCCACCGGGTCAGAGCTATGGCTGCTTCTGTGGCTTTCCTCTGTTCCACACCCATCGAGGAAATCTGCAAGGCTGCCACTTGGTCCTCAGTTCACACGTTCACCACTCACTACTGTCTGGATGCCTTCTCCAGACGGGATGGACGCTTCGGCCAATCTGTGTTACAAAATTTATTTTCCTAATGGCCAACCATCCCTCCTCCCTCTCTGTTAGCTTGGAGGTCACCCATGCGTTAAGAATATGCTGCCTGCTTGTCCTGGGATAAAGCACAGTTACTTACCGTAACAGGTGTTATCCACGGACAGCAGGCAGATATTCTTACGTCCCTCCCACCTCCCCGGGTTGGCTTCTTAGCTGGCTTATCTTAACTGGGGACCACGCACTCCTCCGTCGGGCGGGAAGGCACTTGCGCATGCGCGGTGCGGCCAACTAGAACTTTCTAGTTAAAAAGGTCCGTACCGGGGCTCCGTCGGTGACGTCACCCATGCGTTAAGAATATCTGCCTGCTGTCCCTGGATAACACCTGTTACGGTAAGTAACTGTGCTTTGTGGCTTTGTAAAAGGGACCCTTACTGAGTGAACTCCATACTAGTCACCTAGAGACCAATGTTTTTCAACTTCTTCAAGCCAAGTACACCCCTAAGTCTTAACAAATAGCAACTGAGTACCGCAGTCCAAGCTCCGTCCCTGACCCCACTGTACACCCAACCCTACTGTACAACCATTAAAATACTCCTCCCCAATGTCAAAATTATAAAAATCCTATTAATACAAAAATAATAATAATGCAGAATACATTTATAAGTCCAACTTTAAAAGCAAGGATAAGCCTCCCCCAATACACTCTCAAACAATAAGATGTATAATCTAGAAAAGTGTTTCTCTACAGCACTGCAACTGCATCAATAACCCCAGGACTACCATACTAGGAAAACAATACCTTCCTTGAATAAGTCAAAGGATACTAAGGAGAAAACATGTTCATTCAGGTACAGCAGAGCAGGAAGATGCACACTAGTTCTATTCATGGTACTCAGAAAAAAAAAACCAACAAAACACATCCTTCAAAAAACTTGCTCAGGGTTTACAGTTTTTCCTCTATAATAATAACAGTTTATATACCGCAATACCATTAAGTTCTATGCAGTTTACAATAGATTAAGCGAGGTACAAATTGATTGAATTTAAGAGGGGAGAAGAGGAGAGTTAATAGGTCCGGAAATGCGTTGTTGAGGAGAAAGAAATTAACAGGACAGAGGAAACACTATGGAGGAGAAAGAAGATGAGTGGGTCAGTTCTCTAGATACTTTAGGAACAGTTGAATTTTTAGACGTTTTCTGAATTCCTCATAAGTAGTGGGCGAAAGCAGTTGATCTAGGTCTTTACCCCACAATGCTGCTTGATGTGAAAGAAGGTGTTCATGGTGTTTTTTCAGTTTACAACCTCTAACTGGGGGGGAATCGAAGTAGGAATGAGAGCTTCTCTTGTGTTTGTTGGCAGAGAAGGAGAAAAGGTCAGTTATGTAATTAGGGGCAAGTCCGTTTAGCGTTTTAAAGCAGAAGCAGGTGAATTTAAACTTTATGCGTGCTTCCATCGGTAGTAGGGTGATAAATGATCAAATTTCTTTAGTCCGAAGATTAATCTGACCGCTTCATTTTGCATTAGTTGTAAACGTTGCATATTTTGGGGGGAAATGGCTAAGTAGGTGATGTTACATTAGTCAAGTTGACTTAGTACGAGGGATTGGACCAGGGTTCTGAATGCCGACATATCGAAATAAGCCTTAATGGATCTGAGTTTCCAGAGAGTGAAGAAACCCTTTCTGATTAAGGAGTCCACCTGGTCTTTCATGGTTAGGCATTGGTCTAGAGTTACGCCTAGTATCTTTATGGTGGGCTGGATGGGGTGATTAAGTTCATTGATGCATAGAGGTGTTTTGGTGTCAAATGGATGTGGTGAAGCAATGAAGAATTTTGTTTTTTCTGAATTAAGTTTGAGCTTGAAGTTTGTCATCCATTGCTCCATCATGTTTATGGCTTCTGAAGCCTTGGGAATGGTTTCCGAGATAGAGTCAGCAAATGGGATTATAATCGTGAAGTCATCTGCATAACTGAATAGTTTTATCCCCAGCTGAGTTAATTGCAAGCTCAGTGAGGACATGTAGACGTTAAATAGCAGTGGAGACAATGGTGACCTTTGTGGCACACTGGATGGATTGCTCCAGGTATCCTAAAGCTCATAATTGAAATGTACCTGATAGGTGCGGGATGTAAGAAAGCCACGAAACCAGCTCAGCACCTCGTCTTTGATACCAATGGCGTCTAGGCATTGTAGCATTTTCCCGTGGTCTACCAGGTCAAAGGCTGAACTCATATCGAATTGCATAACCAATGCATTGAGGCCCCTGCTAAACAGTAGGCGCAGGTTGTCTAAAATAGCTGCAATTACTGTCTCCGTACTGAATAAAGGTCTGAAACTGGATTGGGTTTCATGTAGAAGAGAGAACTGATTAAGATAGTCCATCAGTTGGGTGTGTACTAGTCCCTCCATGATTTTTACAATAAACGGAATGTATGCTATCAGTCTGTAGTTGGTTATTAGGGCTGAGGGTTCTTTGCGATTGTTTAGAATTGGGGTTATTATTATGTGACCATTATTAGAGAGGAACTTCCCATTTTTTAGATTGTGGGCCAGGTATTGTAGCAGCAATAGTTTGAATTGTAATGGTGCCGCTTTCATAATTTCTGGGGGGCATGAGTCCAGAACGCAATAAGTTTTAGAGTATTTATTGTATACTTTGGTGTAATCACTCCATTTTAGGTCTTGAAAGGAGCTCCAGATCATGTCTGCTGGTATGTCATTTCCTTGGGTGTTAGCTATTTGATGATCATTAGGGTCGTTTGTTGAGCAGTGGTTTCTAAGGTTTTTAATTTTTGAATCGAAGTGCAGCGCTAAGTCATTCGGAGAGGGTTACTTAGCGTTGTGTGTATCGAGTGTATCGTTGGTGTATCGAGTGGTGTCGAATAAATTCGTGACCAGGTTGAATAGCTCTTTTGTATTGATTCCTTGCGAATCATTGCAAGATGAGTTAATTTTAGTGGAATAGAATGCTTTATGTTTGTCTTTTATCATTTGTTTGTAGTTTTTTAATATTAGCTCTCCATTTGTTATGGTCTGCTGATTCTCCTGTTTTTTTCCAGGTTCTTTTCAATCGTCTGGCTAGTTGTTTTGTTTTTAGAAGTTCGATGTCGAACCATTTGTTATATTTGTTTGCATTGCTTTTGCTATTATGTTTGGGGGTAATTTGATCTAGAATGGATGTGCTTGTTATCATCCAGTGATCTCTATCTCCCTCAACAGCCCATCCTTCCACGTTATAACTTTGTACACCATTCAAAACACAGATGTCATAGTCTAATGCACTTGTCTACGCCAGGCATCCTTGTCCATGCTGTACAGATGCATGCTTATCCATGCTGCTAAGATTAACTATAAAACTAAGCACAAAAACATTTTCCCATCCTTTGCCTCCAACAAATCAGCATATCTAAGACCATAATGCCTTAAAATCTCATATCGCCTATATACTGTTTACAACTCACATTGGGCAGTTAAAAATTATCACATTCTTCAAGCATCCAGTCCCTGCTCTATTAAATAAAACCAGTTACGACCCTCCCACTTCAGAATCTTTTTTTTTTTTAGGGGGGGCAAGGTTGCAACAGTTCATAGTCATTTGCGCGCAGGACTTTTTCGCACCGACATTTCAGCGCAGACAAATCAGCACAAGACTCCAGCACGCCGCCTAAAAAGTTACTTTTAAAGAGCTCTGATGCGGGGTGTGAGTGGGAAACCTCCCCCTCCCAGTTTACTTCAGATTGTTTGTGCTGCCATTGGGGGGGAGTTGTGGGGTTGGAACCCTCCATTATAGAGTAAACTGAACTTTTTCCTGATTTTTTTTTTAGGAAAAAGTTCAGTTTTCTCTATAATGACACCCCCCCAACGGCAGCGCGTAAAGTATGAAGTAAAGTGGGGAGTTTCCCCCCCCACACCCCCGTCAGAGCTCTTTAAAAGTAACTTTTATAGGCGGCGCACTGGGGTCTTGCATCGATTTGTCTATGCTGAAATGTGGGCGCGCCGAAGTCTCTCGCACTTTTGTCCTATCACCGGTCGGAAGTAGCTTTCACTATGTTTTATGTTCCCAAATACCTGTAAACATAAATAAATAAATAAATGTGCTTAGACTTCCAGACTTGTGTGTTTAAAGTCAAGGGTTGAATGGAAAGAGTTAATCCTAAATACCAGAAAGTCACAGGCAAATAATGAATCCGTTTAGTCACAATGGCACTCGGCATCTCACCTCCTGGGGCTCCGGCTGTAATGGCCTTGGGATAGTTGTGTCTGGTTAGCGGTTCGGGGCTTGTGGGTGCTGCCAGAGCCAAGCTGCGGTGGGCAACAGGAGCCAGGCAGCCAGAGCCATGGCCGCCATGGTGCCAGCCCCGGTGCTGGGCATCTTCCTCCTCCTCTTCCCCCGGTAGCCACTTGACTTGCCCCAAACTGATGCTGCCGAAAGCCTTGCACCATCAGCGAGCTGTTGTCACCGTAGCTTGTGAAAATCACGTGCAACTGCCGCTGTTGAGCCAACAACTCCTGGTCCATGGCGGCCAGCTCTAGCTCTACCCTGTTTCCGCCACCAGCCGCGCATCGAGAACAAGGGCAGCGAGATGAGCATCAACAGCATCAGCCCTGTCCAGCCGCCCCTTCCCTCCCAGCTCACACATCCATCGGCAAAGTCACTAGGCAAATCGTAAGCTTCTCTCCATAGGTCAGCGACAGAGGGAAGCTTACAACTTGCTTCGGGCCTTCCTCATTGCCGGGTCCTGCCTTCACGGAAACGGAAAGTAGGCAGGACCCGGCAGCGAGTTGTAAGCTTCCATCTATCGTTGACCAGTCTCCTGCCTTAGCCCATAGCGAACTCATGCTTCGGGGCTCTAAGGTGTGCGTGCCGGCTTCCCTTCTCTTCTCTCCCCCGCCCCCGGACGTAACTTCCGGTTTCGGAGGGAAGAGAAGGGAAGCCGGCACGCACACCTTAGAGCCCCGAAGCATGAGTTCGCATCTCCAAGCAGGTGAGAGGTGGTTTTTTGGGGGAAATTTTTTATGTTGAGCAGCGGCAGCAGCAGGATTCCCGATAGATGACAGCTGGGCGGTTATCTAAATTAAGCGGGTGGAGCGCCCGGCTAAAAGGCCCTGGGGAGAACACTGTTTATGTATGAGTTTGATTGCTGTGTTTTGGATAAGCTGCAAGCGACGGGATTCCTTTTGAGTGATTCCGTTATATAAGGAGTTGCAATAGTCAAGATGAGAGATGACTAATGAGTGGATCAAAGTTTCGATAGAAGCAGTTTTGAGAATAAAAGTTAAGGAACGGATAAGACGAAGTTTGTAGAAGCAACTTTTTATGACAGAGTTTATTTGATCGTGGTAAGTTGTTTTTATCTAGGATGACTCCTAGTAGCTTTATTTTAGATTCCATTTGTATTGGGCATGATTCGATGGAAATTTGTCCGTTCATGATTTCATTATTTCTTATCGGGAAAAGTAAGCCACAAGATTTGTTTATGTTAAGAGAAAGTTTGTTTGTTCGTAGCCAATCGCTGATTTTATCCAATTTAGAGTTATTTCCTGTATGTCAGTGGAGTTTGCTGGATTAATGGGATGGAGAAGTTGGATGTCGTCCGCATTACAGTTGGATGTCTTTCATTACAGTTATGCTTGATTGCTTTTGTACAAACTGAGGTGGCAGGAACCCCTGGGAAGGAGATGGAGTTGAAAACATAATCGACAGTTTTCTGCAAGCAACTTGTTAGTTCAGATGACAAGATCCCTGTCATTTCAGGACCAATAGAGACATCTACAAGAAAGAAGATTACCAAAGTAAGAACCTAATATTTCTATAACTTACATGCCTGATTTAAGGTCCTAACCTTTGCCACCAATTCTTTTAGCTTCTTGTTAACCATTTTCCTCATTTTATCATAGTTGCTCTTTTGAAAATTTAATGATGGTAGAATAGATTTCTTTAGTGATATCACTCCAGATATCAGTTCAAATTTGATCATGTTATGATCACTGTTTTCCAATGGACCCAACGCAGTTACCTCCTGTACTAAGCCCTGCATACCATTAAGGGCTAAATCTAAAATAACTCCCCTCTTAATGGTTCCTGGACCAGTTGTTGGTCCCCTTTCTAAATCATCAGAACAACACTGATATCTAATATAATAAAACGCTAGGCCACGCATGCGCACTTCCTATGTGTGCGCCGGTTTTCCGTGAGCTGTAGTGACACATAGGAAGTGCACAAGCGCGGCTTACGGTCTGGCCTGTTCCCTGTTGAAAGACGCAGCGGTGGCTACTCTCACGATCCCCGCCTGCATTCCCTCCCTTCCTGTAAGTTGGCCGTCCCCGCCACCATCGTTCCCTTGCGCACCAGTGCTCCATTATTGCTCTTGACGTCGCCGCAATGTAAGGACCCGCAGGTAGGACTGCGCATGTCCCTACAGTACTCTCTCCGCTCTCTCTCTTCCTCTCCCCCCCCCCCCCCCGAGGCGGCATACAGTTCAGGAGGAAGGTATGGGGGGGAGGAAAATACTGCACATGGAAGTGGGGTGGGAGGGAAATGCTGCAACACACGGAAATGGAGGGGCAGAAAAGGGGTTGATGGACAGGGGAAGAGGTGCTGATGAACAGGGAGGGGGGGCAGAAAAATGAAGACAGGCCTACTGCTGGACAGATGATGGACAGGGAGAGGTAAAACAAAGGGAGAAGGGCTTCTGCTGGATAAGGTGAGCAGTGATGGGGTGGTGGAGGACACAGGGGAGGTGAAAGGAAGAGAGAATGGACAGGGGGAGCAGGCAAGGGGTGGTAGTGAACAGCCAAGGAAAAAAAAAAAAAGACAGACAGAAATACAGAAAGCGGCTAAGGAGAGAGAAAAAAAATAACATACACACACACACACATATTCTAGCACCCGTTAATGTAACGGGCTATAAGACTAGTAGTTTATAAAAGAACATCATACCCATACCCATACAGGTACCATAGTTAGATTGTAAGCCTGCCAGGACAGATAGGGAAAATGCTTAGAGTACCTGATTACTAGTCAATATATTGTAAACCGCTTTGATATCTATGGAGGAAAGGTAGTATATCAAATAAAAATAACCATAACCATCAAGAAATTGATGTTTGTTAAAAAAAAAAAGTATGTTATTTATATATGTATAAATTAGCCAGATCCATAGTCATGGTACTGCCCATTGTTTACTCTGCTGATTTAAAAAAATAAATAAATAAAGAGCTAACCTGGACAGTTTAGTTCATTGTAGGTTCTTGGAATTGAAAATTCCATGATATTCCTAAATTGACTAAGCCAAAGCACTACACAGTGTAGGGTTTGGAAAGAATTCCTTGAGTTATGCATAGCATGCTTTCTATATTTTTATTTTATTTCTTCCATTTGTGCGTCACACATACCTATACAAGCTCTAGGCGACATTACAGAGGAAGAGGTTAGAAGAGGGTAGGGAGGACTATGGAGGGCAGGAAGGAGAGGAGAGAAGAGAAGCATGTAGAATATTTCACAGAAATTCCTAACTTTACAGATAGGAGCACCATCTATGTAAATGATATCTAATTGAATTAAAGGAATATGTAAAAAGGAATAGAAGGGAGGAACCGTTAAACAATAGAATTCAGTTAATAAAATAATAAGAATAGGGGTAAAAACAATGGAATAAAATTTAAAATAATTCATAAACTGGAAGAAAAAATTGAAAAACAAAATCATATAAGTCTGGCAGAAGTCCAATTTCCTGAAGCAGCTCTGTTGTCTCAGCATATTTTAAATAATCCCAATGGCAAAAGTCCAGACGGGACAGATATCTGCTCGGGCTTTCCAGCTGCTGCAGCCCCAACTCATCGCTTTCAGGCAGAATATGCACACAGAGAGAACAATCCAGTGCCGGGGCGCACTGCTCTTGGTGGGCAACGGATGCTCTTGGGCAGTTCCCGAAGAATACAGCACTCTGCCTCCATTGGACAACCGGGAGGAGGAGTTCACGGCACAGTCCCACTCTACAGATCCGGAGACACCACCAGCTCTTCCCCAATGAGAGAGCAGATGCCGCTCCATCGTAGGCAACAACCAGCAGCGATCTACCATGCCTCCACTGGTCACGCCTCCAGCAACAATCTCCCCGCAGCGATCTCCAGTCACCACACGCAGATAGGAAGGACCTCTGCTGAAAATGAACCGTTCCAGGCCTTTAGGTTAGTAGACAGTTATGCTGTAATTCTATAATTGTCAAACTCCTCCTATCCAAGATGTTTTCTGACTCGCCTGAGTGAAAATGGAAAGAAAAAAGTACAGAACCCTGTAAAACTATGAATAAGGCAGATGAAAGGAACAAAATAAAGTAGAAACCAATAAAATAAAACTAAATAGAACAAAAAACTTAAAAATATAAGAGACTGAAGACACTGAAGCCCAGGTCTTACTCAGGCAACATTCTAGAGCATGCTGTATCAGAATTAGATTATTTGTAGAGTATGTGCTTTAAGAATTGAAGAGCTATGTTTGTGCAAGAGCCAAACTAATTTCATATCTTTGTACATTTGCAATACCTGTTTAATGTGGCAAGTAAGATGCCACTTATTACTATAGTTTGTAAAAGCATTAAATGTAGCTGTTTAAATACTAAGTAGTCTGCTCAAAATACTAAGTAGTCTGCTAATTTTTAACTGTCTACAGGTTTTTTTTTATCACTGATCCTCCTACCACTAATGAAAAACTCATACTTTCTATATTATAAAATTAGATTTACCACTATTTAATAAACTCTTTTAGAAACTATGGGCCTGATTTTAATAACGGTGATTAGCCGCTAGGTATCATAATGTTAGGTGCTGGTATATTAGGCAAGAGTTTTCTTGGCCTAATTTATCAGTGCCTAAGAAAATCCATGCCAAACCTCTGCCCCTAAACACAAATACTTTTTGGGTATGCACCTGAGTGTAAGTGCCTATCCAAATATTAATTTTTTAAAATCAGTTTTTAGTGGTGCTTTCAATTACTGCGCCAATTAAGAACAAAATTGTTGGGTGTCTAACACAGTAGGTGTGCCAATCTAGACATCTACTGGCAGGCACCATTTATAGAATCGGAGCCTATTGTGCTCATTTGAATAAATGATCATAAAGATTAGTAAAAACACACTTTCTCTGAGCAGCTAATTTTGCTTGGATATGAGGAAGAGAATGACTTCCCCCCAAAGCACTTAAAATGCTTTTTATAACGTGGGCTAGATGGAAATATTTGTTTGTATTTGAACTCATTTTGTAAGGAGAGTCTATAATTGTAAATTCATTCTTTACCATCCTTTATAAATTGTAATTGTGTTCATTGACCACCTATTCCAGTGTGAAGAATTGTTACTTTATTCTAATTTCTGTTGGAGTAGTTCATTGTGGTGGGCAAATTCAAGAAATGCTTCTGTATAATTTAGATTTTTTTGGGAAATTGATTCTGAATTGAACAGTTTTGACAAATTTTATTTTTTATTTTATTATTATTTATATACTACTTATAGACTAAGTGGTTTACATTCAGGTACTCAAGCATTTTTCCCTGTCTGTCCCGGTGGGCTCACACTCTACCTAATGTACCTGGGGTAATGGGGGGAGGGAGATTAAGTTATTTATTATTTCCTTTAAAAGGTAGAAACAATACAAATACATTCAGTCATTCATGATGAAAGTGTAAGTGAATAGTTAAGTTTTATCTGCTGTGGGGAATATTTTAACATGGGGAATTTCTCAGGTCTTTCTCTCCTTCTTTTAAAGATATGATTGACAAAATAAGTGAAGTGTTTTTTGGTATTGATATTTTAGACGTTATCTGCTGCCATTTTCTAAATTTCTATGTTTTTGGACCCCAGTGATCAAGAAAATTAGAGAGAGAATGGTCCAATGTTTTGTTAGAGCAAGAAAGAAAAAGTTCATAATAGATAATAAGGGCTTCTGAAAACTTGTACGTGCATTGACATAAGAGGGGTGACATGCAGAGAGGTGTTATATCTAAAAAGAGATTGATTTTTGCTAGTCTGGTAAGGTCCTCCAGAGTCATCGCTATGGTTGTTTTCAATATGTCTAGCCATCTGTTCTCTTCACCTGGTTTCTTTGATCTTTCCAAACATGATGTCCTTCTCCAGTGATCTTTCCCTTCATCATTTGGACTTCAAGTGATATAGCCGGTTTGATCTCTTCCAGAATCGATTTGTTAGTTCTTCTGGCGGTCCATAGCATGCATAAAATCCTTCTTTAGCACCAAAACTCAAATGAGTCAATCTTCTTTGTCTTGTTTCCGTAGTGTCCAGCTTTCGCATCCGTAATTGACCACTGAGAAAATGAGTCGTGGAAAAGTCTGATCTTTGTTTGGAGTGTTATTTCCTTGCCTTTGAAGAGTTTGTCAAGAGTCTTCATTGAAGAGCGATCCAATGCTATTCTGCGGAGTATTTCTTCCCTGCTAGTTGCTTCTTTATTTACATAAGAGCCCAGGAGATTGAAATCTTTTACAACTTTTAGCGCCTTCAGGCTCAAAATCTTCATCATTTTCTATGTTTGTGATCTTTGTCTTGTTTATGTTCAGTTCTAATCCCATATTATGACTTTCGACTTTGACTTTTTTCAGTAGATACAGCATGTCGCCTTTGCTGCTGGTGATGAGTGTTGTATCATCTGCATAGCGCAGGTTGTTTATATTTTGGCCACCAACTTTGAAACCAACGCTCTCTTCTTCCAAATTTGCTTTTCTGAAGATGGCTTCACCTTAAAGATTTAACAGGTAAGGTGACAAGATGCATCCTTGCCAGATGCCATATTTTATTGGAAACCAATCAGAGTTGCCATACTCTGCTCTCACTGTAGCTTCTTGATTTTCATAGAGGCTCTTTATCAGCTGAGTTATGTGTTTGGGTATTCCTATTTCTGCTAGAGTTCTCCATAGTTTATCATGTTCCACATAGTCAAAAGCCTTGTTATAGTCGATGAAGCCAAAATGTAGGGGCTTTTGGTATTCTTTGCTCATCTCCAGTATCCATCTAACATTTGCAGTAATGTCTCTTTTTCTTCGACCTTTTCTGAAACCAGCGTGAACTTTGGGTAGTTCTTGCTTAACATATGATTGTAGCCTTCATTGTATTATTTTCAGCAATATTTTGCTGGTGTGTGGATTTAATGCAATTGTTCTGTAGTTGTTACAGTCCTTGGCATCACTTTTATTTGGTATAGGTATGAATGAACAGTGATCTTCTCCAATCGGTTGGCCATGGTTTTTTTCCTTCTAAATCTGTTGGCACAGTTGTGTGAGGGCCATGATAGCACCTTCTGAGCCTTTGATTAATTCAGTTGGAATACCATCAATACCAGGTGACTTGTTTTTCAATAAAGCTTTAATTGCTGTATAACTTCTTCTTTTAAAATATCTGGTTCTTCTTTGGTGTCAGTTTCCTGTTCAGTTTCCCCATTGTTGTCCTTTTTTGTATAGATTTTCTGTATATTCTTCCATTTCTTTTTAATACTTTCTGGATCATTCAATATCATTCCATTGGCATCTTTAAGCATCCCCCAATCGAGGCTGGAATTTCTACTGCAATCTCTTAACCTTCCGATGTGCTAATTCTTTCATTCTTTCATTTTTATTCTTGTTTACAAGCTTTTAGTTTCAATAATTAGGCATTTTCTTTATTATTACTGACATCTCAGCTTTATATATGACTTCAACTTTGAAGTCACTGAGCACTGTTCAGAAATTGTAACCTGATTTCAGTTTTTGATTTGCATCATATTTGTTTCCTTTGAAAAATAACATTTTTTTCTGGAGGACACCTTTTGACATTGCGAACAGGCACCCTTGCGGCCAGCTACTGCGACCAGTGCCGGGAAAGAGAGATCCTCTTTGACCTCTTAAAGAAACGTGGCCCGAGGGGCATGGCCAAAGTGACAGGACACACCCATTTTGAGCACCTTCGGAGCACTGAAGAACAGGGAGTAGGGTATTATTTTCTTTTTTAGACATAATAGGGAAAAGAAAAGCGAAGATAATTCCATCTACTTCTGCTATGGGACCTATGAACCATCAAGTTTACCTTATCGTCAGGAGGTACTGCCACAATGGGGTAAAGATATCTTTTCAATCTGCCTCCCTATCATCAGGTGAACCGTCACCTCTTCAACCAGCTTTAAATTCTGAAGGGAGAATTGATTCCATCTCCAAAGATGGGAAAGAATCATGCCCTTTACAATTATCTGGTTTGGACCCAATTATGGAGTCTTCAAAGCAATGCACGGAAATATCTAGTGCACAATGTTTGGCTCCTGTTCAGTTCTGGTTGGTGGTGAATCAAATTAAAACCTCTTTGCAAGGTACAGTTTCTAAGCTTTGTCAATTTTCATCAGAAATGATTACAAAAGTAACAACATAAGACTCAAATAACTTTGATTGGAAATAGATTGGATAAATTAGATTCTTCAGTGTCTACTTTACAATTATCAACAAAGTCAAATATTAAGAATAATATATTACTGCATTTTCAATTGGAGAAGATGGAAAACTTAATGAGAACGAGGAATCTTAGGTTCCTGAATTTTCCTATCTCCCATTACTTGGCACCGTTGGAGCTCCTGGGGATGTATTTGAAAAATGATATCTTCAATATTCTCAGGTGAATTCTTTTACACCTGATAATGTTTATTATATCCCCAGGAGCTCCAAATGTGTTGCTGAGGAGGAGAGAATGAATCGGTATATCTGGATAGCCTAAATATATCTCAATTTTTGGAATCTTTTAAGGATTATATAGCAAAGCAAGTTACACTATTGGTTACATTTAAGACAGAAGTAGAAAAGCAGACTATTCTTAAATTTTATTTTGCCAAGAAACAGGCCATGTTTTGTGGTCAGCCGTTAAGTTTTTCTGATGTAGCCAGACAGACACAACTTCGGAGGAGACAGTTCCTACAGCTTAAGCCCAAGGTTTTGGCTGTGGAAGCCATTTTCTTCCTTAGATTTCCATGTAAGTGTTTAGTATCCTATGGGAATAAAATATTTGTGGATCCATCCCAATTAGAGATTTTTCCTAAAGATAAACCTTAACTTGAGAAAGTCTCAGAAGCTAATATTGTGGTTGATGGTAATAAGTATATTCCAGCAGGGAGCCCATCTTTAGTTTAATACTTGTGTCATAAATCAGTCCTTCGAAACCTTCACAAGTAAATACTTAAGTAAATAATAATAAAACGAAAACACAAACCAAAACTAGTTTTTGTAAATTTAAAGTGCTCAGACCACCAACCTTAGTGCTTGATAACAATAACATCATACACTTATACCTTCAAGTGACAAAAAACCTCTTACCAGCACTGTTAACTTATACCATTATATATAATCTTCAGAGCCTCAATAATCTCCACCGCTCAATTAAAATTTCATAGCATCAAGCTTTATGTGCCAGATCGTCATAGGCTCACTTTAATTTTTCTTTTCAAATTATTATCAAACATTATATAATAAACCACTTTATGTTCACTTTATGCTATAATGCTTATTATACTTTAGATTTTATAACTTTTAAATAAGTCACTTATTCATTTCTCTGTCATTCGGCTCAGCCCAGGAAATGTTAGACCTAACATGTTTCACTTACGCTGTCTCAAGGATCCCCCTGCAAACAAAGTATTAAATCAATCACTTAGCTTATTAATTCTTATTTCAACCCAAGCACAAAAGTTACTAAAAACCATAGGCTAGATTTAAGAAATATTAATACTTTACCAGAGCTGCCACTTTCATACATCTCGCTAGATTACTTAAAATAAAATGGCGTTGTCATCTTCATCTCTACTTAAATATGCTAATCCTTAGATCAAATCAGCTGAGTCCCTACAGTGCAAGCTATGATGTGTCTTGTGTGAAGATGTTTTCGTTATGAAAAAGGAAGTTGCCGGACCCACGAAGGGAGGGCCTTGAGCCAACAGACAAGTGGTGGGATATCGGGGAGCTGTGGTGGGATATCGGGGAGCTGTAGTGGGTGGGGTTGCCTGTGGGAACAAAGTTATTTACCATTCCACAGAGCAGAGATTTGTTCTACTGCCAGCAGTGAACAAATATACATTTTACCTGTTCATGTGGTTTTACTGGGGTTACCCGCGGGAAAGGGTCACCGTATCATTCTCTAGTACAAACTGAGGTATTGGAGGGCAGCGCAGATGTATGGGAGGAGGAGCAAAAGAATGCTAATGAGACTCTCTAGAGGAATTTTTGTGAGAATGGGTTGACTGCCTGAAGGTTCAGGAATAATGTGTCTGTCTGCTAGAAAGAAGATTACCAAGGCAAGAACCTAATCTTTCCTTGTGACAAAAGCACAGTGAAGACCTGCTCAATAAAGAGAGGTTATTTTTATCTTCAGTTTTAGGCAAGTAACTCTTTTTGTTAGAAGAGATTTATTTCTTAGCAAAGGATCATGAAATGCTTGCATTTGGTGAAGAGCTGACTGAATCCCTAACTAATTCCAAGCCAGAAAACAAAATAAAGCACAGCCTTGTACAGTCTATTGAAGACAGGTTTCCGAAAGAAATGAGACGATGCCAGGCTTCAGTCCAACTTCAGGCAGATAGCAGAACAGTGCCAAATGTTAGGCAGGGATTATTTATAAAGCCTCATCTCTAAATGTGTAATTCAGAGCCAGCCATGATCTAGGAAAAAGACTTGCATAAATGGCTTACAATGGGAACACAAAGCTCAAACATTTTTCCAGTAGCAAACTTTTAGGGTGGTGACCAAAACAGAGACAAAAGCCTTTATCTCAGATGCACAAAGCTTTGGGCAATTCAGCAACAAAAGCTGGGTTGGGAGCATTTTTCTTTTGCTGGGCTATGCTCAGCACAATAGCATGCAAATCACATGCATGTGAATTGTGCAGAGCAGTCCAGTAAAAGAGGGGAGGAACTGTGCCTGGTTCCTATAAAGAAGAGCAAAACTGTAGACAGAGCTCTCCCACCCCATCCCTCCTGTCACAACAGGCTCCCCTTCTGCTCTTCCTTCCCTCCTGCCCCCTGCTATCCCAGTACTGTCCTGGTGCCGCTCAGCTGAACCAGTAAGGAAAGCCGCGATCAGCTTAGTGGGCTCTACTCTCCAGAGCTGAAATCAGCTGAACTGGTAGGGGAAGCCCTGATCAGCTGAGCCAACTCTGCTCTTTGGTGCTGCTCCCTTCCCTCCTGCCTGCTGCTTTCTGGTACCGCTCAGCTGATCGAGTCTTCCCCTGGAACCTTATCAGCTGAACTGGCAGGGCTGCCAACTCAGGAGCAGCTAGTTTTTTTAAATTTTTAACCTCTGTTGTTGTGTGTGTATTCTTTGAATGTGTGTCCTGTGCCTATGTTAGGTACATAAGAACATAAGAATTGCTGCTGCTGGGTCAGACCAGTGGTCCATCGTGCCCAGCAGTCTGCTCATGCGGCAGCCCCCAGGTCAAAGACCAGTGCCCTAAATGAGTCCAGCCTCACCTGCATACGTTACAGTTTAGCAGGAACTTTCCAAACTTTGTCTTGAATCTCTGGAGTGTGTTTTCCCCTATAACAGACTCCGGAAGAGCGTTCCAGTTTTCTACCACTCTCTGGATGAAGAAGAACTTCCTTATGTTTGTACGGAATCTATCCCCTTTTAACTTTAGAGAGTGCCCTCTCGTTTTCACTGTCTCCAAGGTAGGGAGAACGAGAGGGCACTCTCTAAAGTTAAAAGGGGATAAATTCCGTACAAACGTAAGGAAGTTCTTCACCCAGAGAGTGGTAGAAAACTGGAACACTCTTCCGGAGTCTGTTATAGGGGAAAACACCCTCCAGAGATTCAAGACAAAGTTGGAAAAGTTCCTGCTAAACTGGAATGTATGCAGGTGAGACTGGACTCATTTAGAGCACTGGTCTTTGACCTGGGGGCCGCCGCGTGAGCGGACTGCTGGACACGATGGACCACTGGTCTGACCCAGCAGCGGCAATTCTTATGTTCTTATGTATATGTATTTTGAATGTTTCGATCATGTCCCCTCTGTCTCCTCTTTTCAAGGGAGAAAAGGCCCAGTTTCTCCAATCTTTCACTGTACGGCAACTCCTCCAGCCCCTTAACTATTTTAGTCGCTCTTCTCTGGACCCTTTCAAGTAGTACCGTGTCCTTCTTCATGTATGGCGACCAGTGCTGGATGAAGTACTCCAGGTGAGAGCGCACCATGGCCCGGTACAGCAGCATGATAACCTTCTCCGATCTATTTGTGATCTCCTTCTTTATCATTTCTAGCATTCTGTTTGCCCTCATACAACACACGCAGAACAGCTAATGGCAGGGCATGCCGTAAAAAATTCCCTGTTAAAAAGTAGACCTTCCCTTCTCTTCCCTGTTGAGCATTACAAGGAGTGCTTATAAAATACTACTGAGTTCTTCTAATGCTTTTGCATAGGGCTTGCAGTAGATGGTACTGTTACTGGTAGAAACCCTGGAGAACCCTTTTCAGCATAGGAGGTAGAGCTTTCTTGCAAGTAAACCTGGTTTTAACCACTCTTCTCAAGGAAAAATTTTGAGCATTTGGGCCTTACTTTTTTCAAGATATTTCTCTAGCCTTGTTATTGGTAACAAATTGACAAATTAGAAATTGTCCTTTATTGTTCCCTTAGGCGCAAGGTAGCGCCAGGTGAGGAAAGATGGATGCTGACAAGAAAACTTAGTCCAAGCCTTTCTGGTTGAAACAGTTTATTTTCAGGATTTCCAAAGAAGGGCACAAATGCCTGTTTTCTGTGATAGTATGTTTGTGAACAAAGATCACCATAGTAAAATAAATCAAGTTGTGTTGGGGCCCTTTGAGTCATGTTAAGGGTTCAAATAACTGACTTGAAGCCCTAGAACAGCTTGATTACTTGCACCCCTTACCCCCCCCTTAGATAAATTTGCTGGCTTCAGGGAAAAGGTTTCCTAAGTTAAGTTTAACTTCTAGAGTGAAGAATATGAGTTGCAAGTTAAATAAAACCGTGGAGGGGGATAATCGAAAGGGACGTCTTAAGTCCATTTACGTCCATCTCGCAAGTTGTCCAAAGTTAAAAAGAGCTTAAAACACATTTTCAAAAGATAAGTCCAACTTTTTTTTCGTTTTGAAAATCGTCTAATTATACGTCCTGCTGATCTGATCGTCCAAGCTACTAAATCGTCCATCTTTATACCACATTTTCGTCCAACTTTCCGTCCAAGTCTAAAACGCCTAGAACAAGCCCTATTGGACGTGGGAGGGGTCTGCAAAGTGATGGACTGCACTCCCAGACATGCAACCTAAACAGTGGGGTACCTTACAGGGCACTGCTGTGAACTTCACAAAAAGGGTGCCATGGCTTCTCCTCCCTACAGCTCTCTTATAGGTTACGGTGAGCCCACAAACCACCTCCAGAATCCCCTAGACCCATTTATCTACCACCCCAATAGACCTTATGGCTGCAGGAGCCACTTATATGCCAGTACAAAAGGGTTTTGGGGGTGTATAGGGGAGTGCACATGTTTCAATATCAATGCAGTGATTACAGGGGCTTATGGGCATGGGTCCTCCTCTCCATGGGTCCCTAACCCACCCCCAAGACGGTTTAAGATGCCTCTGTGCAGCACAACTAGGCCTTCCTATGCCAGGCGGCCAGGTGATGATGGTCTGGAGGCTAAATTTTAAAGTTGTGATTAAAATTTTTATATGGGTAGGGATGGGTCGGTGATCACTGGGGTAGTGTGTGTGGGGGGGTCTGTTTTATGTGTTTTGCAGTGCTTATCTGGTGATTTTTGGTGGGTTTTTGTGACTTAGACCACGTTTTACATGATCTAAGTCACAACGTCCAAGTTCCGTCGATCATGGGCTATATAACTTTCGGTTCTACATGCTGTACGACTAAGTCTAAGCCAGCCCACGTCCTGCCCAACTCCCGCCCTCGACACGCCTCTCGAAATGCCCCGTTTAGCTTTGGTCGTTCAACGGCACTATGAAGGCCTAGGTCGTTTAGAAATACATCCAAAACCTGGTTTTATTATCAGCACTTGGACGTTTTTGAGAAATGTTCGTCCAAGTTCCAACTTAGGCCAGTTTTTGGACGTTTTTCTCTTTCGATTATGAGCCCCTTAGCCTTTATACGAGTAAAAAGACAACTAATTAACATTACAGAAATTAACCAAATACAGTACTGTTCAGCTAAAATTATTAGCAAGAGAGTTTTACCAACAAGGACATAGGGCCAGAGAAAAAAATAGAGAGATAACAAATCTTCTTTGGACAAAACATATTGGAGCAAAAATAAAATCATTGAGAGCGGAGACATCCTGAAGAGGTTCTGAGACTGGACCTGCTAAAGGGAGGAAAACATCACTTCCACTGATCATTTTGGAAGCAGTGTTAACATAACATAAGAACATAAGAAGTGCCTCTGCTGAGTCAGACCAGAGGTCCATCGTGCCCAGCATTCCGCTCGCGTGGCGGCCCAACAGGTCCAGGACCTGTGTAGTAGTCCTCTATCTATACCCCTTTATCCCCTTTTCCTTCAGAAAACTGTCCAATTCCTTCTTGAACCCAAATACCGTACTCTGTCCTATCACGCCCTCTGGAAGCGCATTCCAGGTGTCTGCCACCCGTTGGGTGAAGAAAAACTTCCTAGCATTGGTTTTGAATCTGTCCCCTTCCAACTTTTCCAAGTGCCTTCTCGTTCTTGTGGTTTTCAAAAGTTTGAAGAATCTGTCCCTCTCTACTTTCTCTATGCCCTTCATGATCTTGGAAGTCTCTATCATGTCCCCTCTAATTCTCCTCTTCTCCAGGGAAAAGAGCCCCAGTTTCTCCAGTCTCTCAGTGTATGAAAGGTTTTCCATACCCTTTATCAGACGTGTCGCTCTCTTCTGAACCCTCTTGAGTATCGCCATATCCTTCTTAAGGTACGGCGACCAATATTGGATGCAGTACTCCAGATGCGGACGCACCATCGCCCGACATAACGGCAGGATAACTTCTTTTGTTCTGGTTGTAATACCTTTCTTGATTATACCTAGCATTCTGTTAGCTCTCTTAGCGGCCGCAGCGCACCGTGCCAACGGCTTCATTGTCATGTCCACTATTACCCCCAAGTATGGCAGGCAGATTAGGATATGCTGGAGAGGGCTTTGACAGCAGCTCCAGTAGCTGAAATATAAGGATAATGCTGAGAAGACTTCTACAGTTTGTGTTCCATGTATGTCAGAATGGATCAGGGTAGGCTGGAGTGGACTTTGACAGCAGCTACTGTAGTTAAGACAGCAACTACTGTAGTTGAGACATAAGTCCATTGCTGGGTAGACTTCTGCAGTGTGTGACCCAAAAATGGAAAAGAGATCAGGATTAAGTATATGCATGGTTTGATCATGAATTAATTAGTATGACTGTTGGGCAGAATGGATGGACCATTTAGGTCTTTATCTGCTGTCATTTACTATGTTACTATGTAAGAACATAGAAACATGACGGCAGATAAAGGCCAAATGGCCCATCTAGTCTGCCCATCCACAGCAACCATCATCTCTTTCTCTCTGAGAGATCCCACGTTCCTGTTCCAGGCCCTCTTGAATTCATACGCAGTCTCTGTTTCCACCATCTCTTCCGAGAGACTGTTTCACGCATCTACCACCCTTTCCGTAAAAAAAAGTATTTCCTCAGATTACTTCAGAGCCCATCACCTCTTAACTTCATCCTAAGACCTCTCATTGTAGAGTTTCCTTTCAAATGAAAGACTCGATTCATGCACATTTATATTATGTAGGTATTTAAATGACTCTATCATATCCCTCCCACCTTTCCTCCAAAATATACAGATTGAGATCTTTAAGTCTGTCCCCATGCGCCTTATGATGAAGACCACACACCATTTAGTAGCCTTCCTATGGACCGACTCCATCCTTTTTATATCTTTTTGAAGGTACGGCCTCCAGAATTGTAAACAATATTCTAAATGAGTTCTCATCTGAGTCTGATACAGAGGCATCAATACCTCCTTTTTCCTACTGGCCATACCTCTCCCTGTGCAACCTAGTATCCTTCTAGCTTTCGCCATCACCTTTTCAACCTATTTGGCCACCTTAAGTTCATCACATACAATCACACCCAAGTCCCGCTCTTTCACTGTGCATATAAGTTCTTCACCCCCTAAACTGTACCGTTCCCTCTGGTTTCTGCAGCCCAAATGCATGACCTTGCATTTCTTAGCATTAAATTTTAGCTGCCAAATTTCAAACCATTCTTCAAGCTTTGCCAGGTCTTTCTTCATGTTGTTCACACCATCTGGCGTGCCTACTCTATTGAAGATTTTGGTATCATCTGCAAAGAGGCAAATCTTACCCGACAACCCTTCATTAATATCATTTATAAAAATGTTAAAAAGAATAGAACCTTGAGGCACACCACTGATAATATCCCTTTCCTCAGAGCGATCTCCATTGATGACTACCCTCTGTCGCCTTCCACTCAACCAGAACAATGCCCTTCTTTTTACAATAGCTGTGTCAGTTTCACTGTAGCATAAAAAGGCTAGAAATCTTTGCTTCTGAGACTGCATGTTTTTTTGTTCATATGAAAAGGCCAAAAGCAACCCAAAATATGCCCAAACAAATAAATTACAAACTAAACATAAATTTGGCAAAGCTTCAAGTTATGTTCATACAGCATATATATAAGTGTGTTGGATCTCTAAGGGAGAGGAGGGGATAGTAGAAGGCATAGTTAAGCAGACTAGATGGGCTGTATGGTCTTTATTTGCTTCCATTTTTCTCTGTTTCTGTATAGTTCCATAAACATGGCTCATTTTGTCGTTCCTATAGTACCAGATGTTGAACACAGCATCATTAAAATAAATACAAGAACTATATAATTACCTAATCAAAACCAAAGTTTGTTCTTGATTACTGTTATATACTCGTCTGTAAGTTGAGATATTTTGACTTTAAGTCCCATCAGTACACCAGTGTCATCTATGGGTCATTTTCATCAATCACTTAAACACCAGATTGTGGTAATAAATATAAAATCACAGTTCTCAAATTTGTTACTAAACAATTGTCATTAAGTGTTACATTAGAAGCACACTCACCAAAAAAGATGAAGAAAAAAAAGCCTTACACTAAAGTGACAGCTACATATAAATTCAGTTTTAAAGTTGTCTTCAATACTATCATCAGCAAAAATACTCCACGTGAACTTCAAAATGAAAAATGCTTAAGACTATGCACTAAGAAAAAAATTCCTTATCTGCAATTCTTCTCGGAACAATTTCTTTCTCTTCACAATGCATGTTCTATAGAAAAAAAAAATTCAATCCACCAAGATCTGTAGAATTAATTATACAGTACTAACAAAGATTCTTAATTTTGCCAGCTAAATTGAAAGCTTCAAGGGTATTCAGTTCCAATCAGTGCACATACTGCTCAAATGGCATCTGGAATAAAAATGCACCAACCCATATCTGGACCCCCCAAATACATGTGTTTCTGGTTACTGATGCCAATTTAAAAAAATGCAAACCCCATAAAGTCTTTAAGAAGTAAATCCACTACTGTTCCTTTTGATGAAGCTTTGTTTTTAAATTCCAACTGTATATGGAAAAAGGAAGAGTGTCTATTACTGCGTATCAAAGTCCTACAAAAGAATGATAAAGTTACTCCCCTCTCTGATATATATTATATCGATGCTCAAACAAATGAGTCTGTAGCTGCCAAGTTGCTTGTCTAACATTTATTAGTCTACAACAGGGGTGTCAAACTCAATCACATAAGGGGCCGAAATCCAAAATATAGGCTAAGTTGCGGGCCAAATTTTTTATTATGATACTTAAGGGGTCCTTTTATTAAGGTACGCTAACTGATTTTATTGCGCACTAAATGCGCACCTTAATAGAAGTATAGTGTTACAACCTCTCCAACCCCACAACGACTCTGCGATATAAACAAAATAAATAAAAAAGTCTTTTCCTCTCTCTTTTAGGTCCTAGTTCACGCCGTTGCCTAACACCAGCTCTGGCAGGATACACATTTCAAATCAGACATATTGTAATCACAAAACAGAAAATACAATTATTTTTTTCTACCTTTTGTTGTCTGGTCATTATTCAAATCATGTTGTGATCCCAGGCTCTGGTTGTCTTCTGTATTTTTGTATGCTTTGTTGGCTAATACATTAAAACCAATCTCAGATGGGAGCAAATACTGGCATTTCGAAAAGAAACACCAGAGAACAGAAAGAAAAATAGTTTATGCTGTATCTGAACCCTACTGCCAGCGCTCAGGCAGAGTTCTATCCCCATGAGACTAATCACTCATTCCCTAAAAATAACCTTAACCTTATCAGCCTTTAGGATTGCCACTTCCCCTTCCTGCTTAAATTTTCTTACCATTACTGACATGGGAGACTCCGATGTTCCATCCTGAAGGCTCTCCAGGATCTGGCCTTTCCTAACATCGCTGTCTCCAACTAGCAAAAACTTGAGCGCATTGGGTTGAACCATACAGGCCCCAGCCCGACCAACTTTTCCGTTGCATTGTCCCAAACAGTATAAAGCAAAGACCTGCAGATACCTGCACTGACCGGCGGATACCTGCACTGACGCTTTTCTCGCAAGACTACGACTGCGAGATCAACCCCAGAATACAAAGTGGTGTCACATTACGCTCTTTTCTAAATGATATGAGCAAGATGTTGGCGCTTGTACCTGTCGGCGGGCCAGCTTAAGTGAAAATGTGGAATTGTTTGGCGGGCTAGATTTGGCCTGCGGGCCAGAGTTTGACATGTCTGGTCTACAAGGACACAACAAAATGTAAATCTCATTTGTTGAAACAAAAGTAATGTAATGTTTCAAATATACATCACACCTGTATGGAATAGTAATGCAAGCACCCTCTGGAGGAGTGTGGTGCAGTGGTTAAAAGCTACTGCTTTAGCACCCTGTGGTTGTGGATTCAAACCCACACTGGTCCTTGTGACCTTGGGCACGGCACCTACTACTATTTCTATAGCGCTACCGGACATACGCAGCGCTGTACAGAGTCACAAAGAAGAAAACAGTCCCTGCTCAAAAGAGCTTACAATCTAAATAGCCAGTGCAGACAAAAGGATGTCATGGATACAGTTAAGGGGAAAGGTTAAACAGCTGGCTGGGTTGGAGGGAGAGGAGTAGGGTTAAGGATTGAAGGCTATATCAAAAAGGTGGGTTTTCAGTCTACTTTAAACAAATTAAGGTAAGGGGCTTGATGGACAAACTCAGGTAATTTATTCCAGGCATAGGGGACAGCTAGATGAAAGGAATAAAGTCTGGAATTGGCAGTGGAGGAGAAGGGTAAAGCTAAGAGCGGCATAGCCCCCATTGCCTCAGATACATTAGATAGATTGTGAGCCAGGACAGACAGGGAAAACTGCTTGAGTACCTGCATAAATTCATGTAAACCGTTCTGAGCTCCCTTGGGAGAACAGTATACAAAATTGAATGAGTAAATAAATCATAAGAATTATAAGAACATAAGAATTACCACTACTGGGTCAAACCAGTGGCCCATCGTGCCCAGCAGTCCGCTCCCGTGGCGGCCCTTAGGTCAAATACCAGTGCCCTAACTGAGACTAGCCTTACCTGCGTACGTTCTGGTTCAGCAGGAACTTGTCTAACTTTGTCATCATTTCACAAGCGGCATGCTGCCCACATTTAAAGTGCTGCACATCGATCTTAATAGTTTGTGTCCATATATGTGATTTGCACAAGTCTTTCAAATTAGTTTCTACAATAGGTCAATAAACAATTTATCACTTCAAAACATTGATGTATTGTCAACATCTTCCAGCATATTTTAATGACTTTACCATTTTCTAAAGATAATGAAGAATATTTCATAAAAACTTGAGTCGCTGTTGTGGGACACACTGAAGGTCCATCTAGCCCAGTATCCTGTTTTCACCCGTAACCAACCCAAGACACAAGTATCTGGAAAGATCCCAGTGAGCTTGAACAGAATGGCAGCTTAATTCAGAGCTCCTGCGAGGTTTGAGTCTAATTTGCTGTTAGCAAAGGGAATTTTAATCCTTTTTTGTTTTAAGTATTTTAATTATACTTAACTAAATAGTGGGGATGTCTGCTGGTAAAGGAGGAAAGCGTCCGAAATCAGATTTGGTCTTCCCATCAAAAAATCCTGATTCTAACACTGATATAACTCAATTTCAGCAGTTAATTAATGAAATCAGAGAAGTCAAAGAGGTGGTCACTACTAAAGAAGATATTGAAGAAATCAAATAGGATATACAGTGTTCCCCTGTGAATTCACGGTTCGCAGACTTGCTCATTCGCGGTCAGCTCCAACCACCTCTTCCTGTAGTAAAGTCGAGCTACACCAATCAGGAGCTGCTTGTCGTAGCCCGACTTTACTACAGGAAGAGGCGGTCGGAGCAGACCGCGAGTGATTTTCTTCACCCGCAGGCGCTCCAGCTGCCCTCTCCTGCCTCGAAATTCGTGGGGGGGGGGGTTCCTGGAACAGAACCCCCTGTGAATTTCAGGGGAGTACTGTAAACAAAATGAAAGCTGATATATCTAACTTCAACCAGCGTATTAAGGTCTTGAAAAATAATTGATGGTGATCTTAACTTAGTAATGCAACCTTCTGTTGATAGAAAATATAATGCAAGATATTGCAAAAATAACTCCTGGTTGAAACTGTATAATATCATTCAACAGTTTAACTTGTTGGACCCCTGGAGGCTTATGCATCCGGATGAGATGAAATACACCTTTTTTTCTGCTCCTCACAATTCATATTATCATATTGACTTTTTTTAATATCCAGCTTGCTTATGAAGATGGTTCAACATACTGATATATATCCTATAACAATTTCTGATCATGCTATGATATCTTTAAAACTGAATTCCTCGATATTACGGATAGGTCCATCATCTTGGCGCTTTAATGCATCATTGTTGTCTAATTCAAACTTTATTGAACATATCAATATGGCTATAAAGGATTATTTTGAATTCAATAAAGTGGAAGAGTCTGGTTGGATTAATGTTTGGGATGCTTTTAAAGCCTATAGCAGAGGAATGATAATATTTTATGCTGCAAAAGTCAAAAAACAACAAAATAAAGCTTTGTAAGAATTAGAAGCGAAGATTATGACTTGTTTATATTTGAAATTATTAATAAAATATATTGAACTTAAAAAAAATACATATATATTAATTAAAAAAGGAGTAAAATAGATTTTATGCTGCTTATCCTAGGAGAAAGCAGCTTATGGATTTCTGTTTAGGAAATTATCCAAACTTCTTACGAGTTGTAAACCCTGCTAAGCTAACTGCTTTTACCACATTCTCTGGCAACAAATTTCAGAGTTTAATTACACATTGAGTGAAGAAATATTTTCTCCTATTTGTTTTAAATCTACTACTTAGTAGCTTCATCTTGTGCTCCCTAGTCCTAGTATTTTTGGAAAGAGTAAACAAGTGATTCACAGCTATCTGTTCCACTCCACTCCGTATTTTATGGACCTCTGTCATATCTCTCCTGAGCTGTCTCTTCTCTAAGCTGAAGAGCCCAAGCCCCTTTTGCCTTTCATCATAGGAATGGTGTCCCATCCTTTTTATAATTTTTGTCGCCCTTCTCGGTACCTTTTCTAATTCCGTTATATCTTTTTTGAAATGCAGTGACCAGAATTGCACACAGTATTCGAGGTATGACTGCACCATGGTACAAGGGAATTATAGCATTCTCATTTTTGTCTTCTATTTCCTTTCCATTGTCTTCCATTCTATTTGCTTTCTTAGCTGCTGCTGCACACTGAGCTGAGGGTTTCAGCGTATCCTCAACAGTGACACCTAGATCCTTTATCTGGCCGGTGACTCCTAACATAGACCCTTGTATCATATAGCTATAGTTTGAGTTCCTCTTTCCCACATGCATCATTTTGCACTTGCTAACATGTCATCTGCCAGTTTGATGCCCAGTCTTGTGTGGTCCCCTTGCAATTTTCAGACTCCTCTTGCAATTTAACAGCTTTGTTTCATCAGCAAATTTGATTATCTCAATAGTTATTCCCATCTATAGATCACTGATATATGTTAAAAAGCAGTGGTCTTAACACAGACCCCTGGGGAACCCCACAATTTATGCCAAATTAAATATTCTTATTGATCCTTAATGGTCACTGAATGTTCATACCATTAAAGGGAAGCCAAAGAAACACTTGCGTAGAAACAATTGCGTAGAAGCTCCGCATGAAATGCGCTTCAATAACCATTTGGTTATTGAAGTGCGTTTCATGTGGAGCTTCTATGCAATTGTATTTTTTGGATTGTTTAGCCTTTCCACATATCCTCCACCCTAGGACCAGCAAGGACCCCTGAGGAAGACACGTTTGTCGAAACACAGACCAGCGAACTAGGTCCTTAAGGTGTTTATGTGGATTGCTATGCATTTTGAATAAAGTCCATTTCAGGAACTGCATCTCTACAAAGTGTTTTTTTGGTTTCTCTTGGACTTTTTTCTCTGTGGATTCTACGGGTCAATTTTTTTTTTTTTTTTTTGTCATACCATTAAAAGGAACACAACATATTATCAAAGAGCATAAATTAATCTGTTTAGGGAGGAAAAAGCCTCAGATCCCCATTTGCTGCCAGAATTTATCTTTGCACGTAAACTAGAAAGAGAAACCACCTCATCGGCTATTTTTTTTTTTTTTTTTTAAACAACAACCCAAAAATCCCTCCTTCCTTCTCATCCCCTATGCAGTTACTGACATCTTAATCATTTTTATCAATATTATAACTTAATATGCAGTAGAGAACAGATTTTACTTAGCTTTTAAACTCTTGCTCTCAGACTAGATATATTCCATGTATTGAAAAAGGAGGAAGGAAGACCAAACGGCAGCCAACGTGGTCAATGAGTGAGGCGAAAGAAGCTATTAGAGCTAAAAGAGAATCCTTCAGAAAGAGGAAGAAGGATCCAACTTAAAATAATTGTAAACAGCACAAGGAATGGCAAGTCAAATGCAAGATGCTAAAAGGAAGGCAAAGAGAGACCTTTAAAAGAAGATTGCACTGAAAGCAAAAACACACTGTGAAAACTTTTTTAGGTATATTAAAAGCAAGAAGCTGGGAAGAGACTCAGTTGGACCACTAGAAGACTGAGGAGTAAAAGGAGCTCTCAGGGAAGACAAGGCCATAGCGGAGAGATTAAATTATTATTTATTTATTTTTTGCTTCAGTCTGAACAGAGAAACTCAAAAAATCTCTATAACACTGGAAGATATAATAGGTCAGTTTTACAAATTGAACAATAACAAATTGCCTGGACTGGATGATATACATCCCAGAGGTGCTGATGAAATTGAAAAATGAATTTACAGAGCTATTAGTAACTTTTCTTTAAAATCCAGCATAGTACCAGTAGACTGTAGGGTAGACAACATGACACCAATTTTTAAAAGGTTCCAGAGGTGATCTGGTAAATTATAGACCGGTGAGTCTGATGTCAGTGCCAGGCAAAATTGTAGAGACTATTATAAAAAACAAAACAGTACATATATGTAAGCATAGATTAACGAAAGAAAGTGAACATGGATTTAGTCAAGGGAAATATTGCCTCACCAATCTAATGTATCTCTTTGAAGGTTTGAATGAGCATGCGGATAAAGGTGAGCTTATCAGGGTTTAAAAAAGCTTGGATAATATCATAAAAGAGAAGTCCATAGGCCATTATTGAGAGAGCTTAGGGAAATCCACTGCTTATTCCTAGGATAAACAGCATAAAATCTGTTTTACTACTTGGGATCTAGCTAGGTACTTGGGACCTGTGGTGGCCACAGTTGGAAACAGGATACTGGGCTTGATGGATCTTTGATCTGTCCCAGTATGGTAATTCTTATGTTACTTATTTAAAAAAAAATCTTTTGTGTTGTTTTGAAAGTTGAGGAGAATTAGAAAGTACTTTATTCAACATCCTTTTCAACTATTACGCCGATCTTTATTTTTGTCAGCGATTGGTTATTATAATATTATTTACACTATTTGGATTGCTCAAAATCTATATAAATTGCAAACTACAAAATAATTAAATTCTATTTGATGAAGCTCCATTGGCTTCTTGTAGGAGCCAGAATATGGTTTAAAATTTTGTGTGTGATATTTAAAATATATCAAGAAGAAGTGCCATCTTATGTGTCCCTCTTGCCATGCTATTCTGAAGTAGAATTGCATGGCTTAAGACAGAATTCTCCATTTCAATTTCCAGAGGTTAGAGAAATAAAATACCCTATATTGTTTACTTCTAAATTTGCTTATCAAGCTCCAAAACTTTGGGAAAATTTATTAGACCATATGACTTCAGAAAATAACTATATAAGTTTTAAGAAGGTTTTGAAAACTTATTTGTTTAATGAACATGTGTTAAAGTAACAGTAAGTTTGTTGCTGATTTTAAGATTGTAATTCTGGACATTGTCTTCACTTCTTATTAATGTTAAACTGCAATGAACTTTGTAGAGATATTTGTGGTATATAAATAAATGTTGTATTGTTGTATGTATATACTGCTTAACTACTGTGGTGTCTCAGAATACATTTATAAGCAACGACTTCACTGATGCCTGTTTAGATTTAGCTATTTTTTGTTTCTGGTTTTGGTTTTTCCCCCTAATCAATGTCAACCTTTGTTATACAGTTCATATCTAGCCATTTAGTGAGCTAAACAAACAAATTTTATTAATAAGGAGGTGCTTAATTAAAATACCATTTAAGGCACTTATGTGACATCTCTTTAAGTAGGCACTTGCTTGTCTTTAGAAAATACTAGGCAGGTACAGATATTTTTACTAGCCCTGGATCTGGTGTGAGTGTGCTTGCATGCCAGTGTTTGTCAAGTACGTGCCTAAATTGTAATATTTTGTAAACCTCATGTGTACTTAATGTGCTTTGTTTATGCTCTGTCCAAACTTCACCTGGGAACCCCGGTCAAAGTCCATGCCAAAAAGTGCATACTTTTGCGCAACTCTATATTTTATAAAAGGTAATTTAAGTGCATATATGGTTACATCTGCATATAAATGGCTAAAAATACCACCAAGGTGAGCATGTGTACATTACCCCTTAAAAGTATGTGTCCCCTTATAAAATTGCCCTCATAAGGGCTGAAGATACACAAATAAGGACAATTTGTGTTTGCTGGTGAATGGCAAATGTACTTCAAAAATTAATGACGACTTTGTATGGTACCTTACATGAGGCATCTTGCAGCAGGTATACAATAAATCAATAAGGAATATGAAGTAACAACATTAAATAAAATAGCCATTTTACATAAAGTGTTTGTCCTAACCCTGGTAGAGAATGTTTTAGAGGTTGTTTGCATATAAACCTACTGTGTGATCCCCCCATAAGACTAGTGGAGGATAGGAATGTCTAATATTTCTCACCAAGAAGTATTGATCTGCACACTGCCATTAATACTCGTATTTTTATCTAATAAATGTCAGCGGGTTTTTAAAATTATTATTATTAAATTGTATTCTTCAAGGACAAGCAGGGAAAAGATTCTCACATATGGGTGATGTCATCCACAGAATCCGGCATGGACACTGCCAAGTGCACTGTCACTTTAAATCTTTATGCAGTACTAGAGCCACATGTGTGCAGGTGCCTTCCCGCCCAGTGTCAGCATGCGGGACCAACAGTTCTAAGTTTTCCATGGAGCTGAGAAGCTGTGTTTCTGGTCTCTCCTCAGCACATTAAATTTTAAAGTATTTTTTGTGCCTTCCCAATATTATTATATTGTTGTTTTCTTCATAATTCTTCATTTCTACTGTTTTTCAGTATTTCAAGTTTCATGTAGTTTTCAGTTTTTCATATTTTGTGGGTTTTGAGCTCTTTGAGGCCCTTTATTTGCCCAGGGAGTGTTAATGTTACATAGAAACATGATGGCAGCATCCAGTCTGCCCATCCACAGTAACCATTATCTCTTCCTCTCTCTTAGAGATCCCATTTGCCTGTCCCAGGTTTTCTTGAAATCAGATAGTCTCTGTCTCTACCACCTCTACCGGGAGACTGTTCCACACATCTATCACCCTTTCTATAAAAAAGTATTTCCTTAGATTACTCCTGGGCCTATCACCTCTTAACTTCATCCTATGACCTCTCATTCCAGAGCTTCCTTTCAAATGAAAGAGACTCCACTCATGTGCATTTATGTCATGTAGGATTGTTGGGGGTTTTTTTAATTTCTTTATTGAAAATTTTTACTGAACCAACACAGAGATACAAGTACAGCATAAAACAGTTGTAACATAACTCTTTGATACGAGGCTTCCATACACATCAGCAGAAAGTACAAGAATCTCACCTAACCCTCCCCCCCCCCCCACTCCACACCTTCTGAGGTTCTGTATAGTCCAATAGTTTGTGGATGGTATTCATACAAGACCCCCGAGTTTCATACCAAGCGATATATGGTTTCCACTATGTCAAGAACATTCCCAGTCTATGGTGTTTCATAGCAGTCAACTTAGACATACAAAAGATATAATCAGTTTTTTGCACCACTTGCGCATGAGATGGAATCGGTACTTTGGGCCATGCTGCTGCTAGCACCAACCGAGCTGGCCATGTAGGTATTTAAATGTCTCTGTCATATGCTTATTGCAGGTTTCCAGGTCTTGCTGCGTCTTGTCAGGTAGAAACCGACGTTTCAGCCACCATGATGTGATTTCTTCAAGGTATGCTCTGAAGTCTGCAGTTTATCTTTGTAAATAGGTTCACTGACCTGATTGGGAACAGGGCAGTTCACCAATTTGAATTTTGGTGGGACTGCCCTGTTCCCAATCAGATCAGTGAACCAGTGAAGTCAAACTGCAGACTTCAGAGCTTACCCTGAAGAATGCCACAGCATGGTGGCTGAAATGTCAGTTTCTACCTGACAAGATACAGTGAGACCTGGAAACCTGCAACAAGCACAATGCCAGCTGCGGAAACCCTGAGAGAACATCTCTATCATATTTCACCTCTCCCGCCTTTCCTCTAAAGTATGTATATTAAGATCTTTAAGTCTATCCCCATATGCCTTATGACAAAGACCATGCACCATTTTAGTAGCCTTCCTCTGGACCAGCTCCATCCTTTTTATATCTTTTTGAAGGTGCAGAGTAATCCTCCAGACATCCCAAATTCCTTCCTAAAGCAGTATCGGAATTTAATATCAACCAATCCATAGTTCTGTTTTCTTTCCTAAGCCACATTGCCATCCTGGAGAAGCAGCATGTCATTCTTTGGACTGCAAGCATGCTCTAGCAGACTATTTGAACTGGACTAAACTTCATAGAAATTCCTCTACTATTACTAATCATTTCTGTAGCAATACTAGACATATGCAACGCTATACATCAAAACACAGACGAGAGTCCCTACACAAAAGAGCTTACAATCTAGTCAAGACAAACTCAGTGCTCAGGTGGTGAAATTACAGAGGGAATAAGAAAAGACAGATATTGGTGTTTAGAAGGTGGGTTGGAGTTTAGAATTGAAAACATCTTCAAAGAAGTGGATTTTGAGTCTTGATTTGAATACTGCCATTTGTGTAACCCCTGGCTCCTATTGTACCCTGTGGCTGATTATGTTCACAGGAAGCAGACCAGAATACTGCTATCAGGTAAAAAGAGGGTAAATAGGATAAATAAAAATTCCCCCGTTGCGTTCTGTTCTCCCTGCTTCCCCGATGCCAGCCCAGGCGCGTACAAGCGCCGGGCCCACAGCCTTCCCCACCAATGTCAATTCTGATGTCGGAGAGGAAGTTCCAGGCCAGCCAGTCGCTACCTGGCTGGCCCAGAACTTCCTCTCCGACATCAGAATTGATGTGGGGGGGGGAGGTTTGTGGACCCATCGCATGTACACGCCTGACCTGGTGTTGGGGAAGCAGGGAGAACAGAACGCAACGGGGGAATTTTTATTTTTATTTATCCTATTTGGGGGGCAGGGAGAGAGAAAGAAATACAGAAAGAAAGAAAGGGAGAGAGAAAGAAAGGGGAGGGGGCAGGGAGAGAGGAAGGAAAAGTTGGATTTATGGAGGAACAGAGAGAAATGTTGGGTTGGGAATGGAATGAGGTCTGGAGGAGAGGAAGCATGCAGGATGCAGAAAGAAGGGAAGAAATATTGGATGCATAGTCAGAAGGAAGTGCAACCAGAGACTCATGAAATCACCAGACAACAAAGGTAAGAAAAATGATTTTATTTTAAATTTAGGGTTCCTTTTCCAAAGGTGTGCTAGGGCCTTAACGTGCGCAATACTGCACGTTAAATTCCCGAGCGCGCTAGCCACTACCGCCTCCTTTTTAGAAGTCAAAATGATCACCAAACAATAAAATTTTTTAAAAAAACCAAACCACAAAGCACACTGTACACAGAGAAAATGTTAATTATCATTTATATTTGGGGGTTTTTTCAAAGAAGTCAAGGCAGATGACTTTAAAATTTGCAATGTCACCTCAGTAGCAACTATTCAAAAATAGATAAATAGACCCCCCTCCCCGTGATAGCAGTTTTTAGCACAGGGAGCTGCGCTGAATGCCCCGCGCTGCTCCCAACGCTCATAGGCTCCCTGTGCTAAAAACTGCTATCGCCTTTTTAGGAGGCGGTAGATTTTTGGCTACCGCACACTTTAGCGCGTGGTAATTTTGTGCGTGTGCTAAAAACCCTAGCGCACCTTGGTAAAAGGAGCCCTTAGTGGTCAAAATGTGTCCGAATTTGTATCTGCTGTCTATATTTTGCACTATGGTCCCCTTTTACTAAACCACGATAGCAGTTTTTAGCACAGGGAGCCTATGAGCGTTGGGAGCAGCGCGGGGCATTCAGCGCAGCTCCCTGTGCTAAAAACTGCTATCGCGGTTTAGTAAAAGAGGAGGGGGGGTCTATTTATCTATTTTTGAAGAGTTGCTACTGAGGTGACATTGCAAATTTTAAAGTCATCTGCCTTGACTTCTTTGAAAACCCCCCAAATATAAATGATAATTAACATTTTCTCTGTGTACAGTGTGCTTTGTGGTTTGTTTGTTTTTTTAATTTATTGTTGGGTGATCATTTTGACTTGGTCATTTTAAAAGTAGCTCTCAAGCCAAAAAAGTGTGGGCATCCCTGCCCTAAGCTATATACATCGAGGTAGCCATCTGCTTAGAGAAATTTTCTGCCAGCTCCCACAAAACTATTAACTAGAGAGAGACCGATTGCATCTTCCTACTGCAGACTGCTTCCTTCCCCATCTCTCTCCAATAGCTTCCTTCACCTCACTTGTTAATCACACTGGCTGTCATTTGGTCTTCCTTCCTCCTTATTTAATACTTGGAATCTAATCTGGGTTTCCAGGATGGCTGCATGTCAAGCCATATCCTCCAGCACTAGAAGAGAAGATCACTGTCTAACATATAAATCTACTTAACTCCTCCCCCATTGGGGGAGGTCCTGGGGTCCACCATGCTCTCCCATATGGGGTAGGGGGATGGAAATTGTTTGCCATGGGGAAAGGGCATGAATGTGATGGACATATGCCTTAGGGGATTGAATTCTGCTTTGGGAATAGGGCAAGAGTGAGGGGGCGAGAAAGCGAGAAGTCAAGTAGGGGTAATATGCAGGCCAGGAGAGAACAGGAAAGTTGTGTGCATGTGGGGAGACGGTGACCAGAGGTGTGTGCCTTAGGGGAGGGATTATGCATTGGGCAGGGAAAAGGTAAAAGAGATGGGAGCATGCCACAGCAAAATTCAAGAGTATGGGTTTGTTAGACAGTGACAGTGGAGTGAGTGCCTCAGGCAATATGAGATCTGGGGGGAAGATTGGTTTCCAGGCAGGGTTTCAAAGAGCACTATGGATTAGAAAAATGACATGGGGACAAATCTGTCCCTACAGGATCCATCCCCATCCCCGTGAGCTCTGTCCCTGCCCCATGCCTGTGTGTCCTCAGAAAAAGCAGCTGTTCTAAGAGGACAGCAGGCATAAATTCTCCCAACCCACCTACCACCCCTGTTTGGCTTCTTAGGGTTTTGTGGTTTGTTTGTTTTTTTTACAACTGTCAGTCAATGTGTGCCGACTTTACTGCCTAAAGATTACAGTGCAATTGGCAGTGCCTACCGTCACCCACATGTGAGAATTTGTCTATTGTCCTTGGAAAACGCATGCTACAGGTAAGTAAGTATCTTTGCTTATTTGGACAATTTTTTAAAGCATTTTATGTGTGTAGCTTGACAGGGATAAACAAGGATAAAATGTAGGTGCACAAAATCCTGTTTTTACACCATTTGTGTATGGGTATTCCCGGGGCAGAACTACAGTATAGAGTGTATGTACAGCAGAATTTGGGCACTACTGGGATGACATCATGTAGGCAAATGTCTTTAAAAATACTCAAAGATGCATCTATTTTATATAATGTGCAGCTGTGCAAAGAACTATTTTACATGCAAGTGTGTATAATCTGTTTTGAGAAAGAAAAAGGCTTGACATTTCAGAATTTTTTGATACTGGTTTATGCACGCAGCTAATTTAACCTTTCAAATTAGTCAACAGAAGCACCAGTATATAATTATTAATTTTTGGATATGGGATTATATTCAAGGTGAAAAACCCTTTCAGTGCAGTCAGTGCGATATGCGTTTCATACAGAAGTACCTCCTACAGAGACATGAGAAGATTCATACTGGTGAGTATAAAATCTTAAATATCTTTATGGATTTGCATAAAGTAACTTTATAAAATTGTTTGTTTCCCCAGGCAGCTGTACAGCTACCTCATATGGACATGCATAGACTGTCCTCAATGTTATTAGTAGGTGCCCACAGCTAGCCTATAGGAATCTGCAATTTCTCAGCAGTTATAAATTGATTATTATATATTCTACAAAGTTCTTGGAAAGTTCATCCAACTTCAAAGTTCTTGGAGAGTTGCTTTATGCTGTATTGTCCTTACTCTTTTATCTGGTAAGTAAGTAGCTGTAAGTCTAGTATTAAAGAGTCTGGAAGATAGTAGGATATTTAGAATTTTTTCTTTAAATAGTCCAGTAAGTTAAAAAAAAAAAAAAAAAATTGAAGTTACCTTGATCAAAGTAGATTGTTGAAAAGCAAATCCTTTCTTGCAGATAACAATAACATATTAAAGTCTATCCAATCCTTATGGCTTATTATATTTTAGGTGAATGTCAGCAATTTGGCAGAAATGTTGATAACAAATTAGCATGATGTTTTTTGCTAGTCAAAAATATAAAAATAACATGAGAAGAAAAACAGGACAGACAGTAAAGGCTGTTTGATTTTTTTTTAAGGTAGCTTTGATTATTGTGCAAATTCTTAAATATTGTGAGTAGGCATGGCCTTTTGGCATTTTGGTGCATGCCCTATTAATTCCTCCATAAATATTTAGTAGATGTGTTCTTGTGGTCTGAATTATTGTTTTCTGCATTTTTTTTGTTAGAAAACCAGTTATCTGGAGAATGTTACTGTATTGACTGACAGGAAAGGTACAGACTTTATTGGCGTGAGAGAGAACAAATGGGGAAGCTTGCAGAACATGATTCATGGAATTGTTTCAAACATGTCTGCATATCTGTGTTTGTATCTGTTATGTGTCCTGTGTGTTCTCTGCATATGCTCTTTCTTTCGAAGGGTGGTATCTTGCTTGGAATTGGGAGGGCGTGGGGTTGAAGTTAGAAGCAGGATCAGTTTGTGGATTGGTGGAGCAGTTGCGAAGAGTAGTTTTTAGGTGTGGGGGCAATATTACGGCAGGATAGTTTTTCAGGGTGGTGGAGCAGTTGCAGAGATAGATTTTAGGAGAGGAGCTGTAGAGGCAGGGCAGTTTTTAGGATGGTGGAGCAGCTCAGTTTTGGTACTATGGTACTATGGTTGTAAAGTGCCCCCTCTTTCCCTTGCACCCTGAACCCCAAAAATAGCAGGAGGGATGCCCACTTCCTCCTGCCACCACACATTCCCCCTGACGCTCCCCCTCCTTACGAATATGGCAGGAGGGATGCTCACTCCCTCCTGCCATTGCCCCCCCCATCGTCAACCTATCCTCCTCCCTGTACCTTTAATTCAGGAGCAGGAGGGGTGCTCAGTCCCTCCTGCTCCTCCGCCAGCCACCATCAGGAATGCGGGCCTTAGGCCCCGCTCCAGTGCATCATGTGAAGCACAAGGAGGGGCTTAAGGCCTTGATTGGCTCAGGCGCATCGGGCTCCTCTCTTGGGAGGGGCCTGAGGCGCCTGAGCCAATCAGGGACTTCCTTAGGGAGAAGCCTAAGGAAGTCCCTGATTGGCCATTGTTTTGGCCAATCAGGGACTTGGCTATTTTGCATGGAGTTTTACAAATTTGCATGGTCAGATTGGAAAAGGGGTGATTGAGGGGAAAAACACGCGGTGGGACATTTTGTGAATCAGGTTGGTTAGCAGTGATTGTCGCTAAACCTGTGAAAACAGGTTTAGCGACGATCGCGGACTTTAGTGAATCAGGGTCTAATATCTTTGTTTAACTGTGTAAGTTTCTGTTCTACAGAAGCTGGAATTCCTTCTCCCATGGAAATGCATTGGGCCTTGTTATGGTGAGGGGTGCTTATTTTTCTTGAACCCTCAGTCTAATGTGAATCAACGCATTGAACCAATCCTAGTAAATAATTTCTGTGAAAAGAGAAGTTTCAGCTTCTGCAGTATAGAAGCATATAGTATATAGAGGGAAACATATCATATAGGGAATTCCTCCTTTCAAACTGCTTCTACCCATTCTCTAATGTCCTTACCTCCTGAGAAGCCAAGAACTATCCCTTGCAACTTTCGCACTGTAACTGCCCCTATTCACCTGGAACTACCCTCGCTCTAAAAAGGGGGGAAAAACTCCAAAACCTATTCTTCCATACCTGACTCATCACCCTGCAAACTTCCCCACCTCCAAAAACTACCATCTACAACTGCCCCAACACATACACAAACACACACACATGCACACTCAAAGCAGTTAGAAAGAATTCCATGTATCATGCTATGCATACTTTCTGCACTTGTTATAATTATGCGATAACTATCAGCAAACATTTAAGATTAGCAGAATGTAAATTTTTAAAATGAATTTGAGTGAAATGTGCATAGTTTTGCTATGCATTGTATAAAATTCCAGGATTCAGGGAGCCTTTAATATCCATAGAAACCAAAATCTTTTAACCCCCCCCCCCCTTTCCTTTTATTAAGCCGCTGTAGAGCGCTAAATGCTCCAATGGTGCTTCAACGCTCATAGAATTCCTATGAGTGTTGGACCAGCATCAGAGCATTTAGCGCTCTGGATTGCAGTAGAAACCTACCATGGCTTAGTAAAACAGGGCCTTAATGTGATTTATATTATATTATATTATATTGTTTGTTTATTTATTTAGGCCCTCTTTTACTAAATGCTCCAAAACTGCTCTGACGCTCATAAGAATTCTATGAGCATCTGAGCAGCGTCGGAGCATTTAGCGCTCTGGGCCACAGTAGAAACCTCTACTGCAGCTTAGTAGCTTTCGCAGTCGCCTTTTCAATCTGTTTGGCCACCTTAAGATTATCACATACTATCACCTAAGTCCTGCTCCTCTTTCGTGCATAAAAGTGCTTCACCCCCTAAACCAGGGGTGTCCAACCTGCGGCCCCGTGAAGTATTTTGTGCGGCCCCGGTCGAGGGCGATGCAGTGTTTTCCTCTGCTGCCCCTGGGTCTTTACCGTCTTGCTGTGGCATTTGTGCGGCCCCAGAAAATGTTTTTTCGGCCAATGCGGCCCAGGGAAGCTGAAAGGTTGGACATCCCTGCCCTAAACTATACTGTTCTCTCGGGTTTTTGCAGCCTAAATGCTTGACCTTGCATTTCTTTGCATTAAATCTTAGCTGCCAAATTTCAGACCATTCTAAAAGCATTTCTAGATTCTTCCTCATGTTATTCACACCATCAGGGGGGGTCTATTGCAGATTTTGGTATCATCCACAAAGAGGTAAATCTTACCAGACAGTCTTCCAGCAATATCGCTTACAAAAATGTTAAAAAGGTCCAAGAACTGAACCTTGAGGCACACCACTGGTAACATCAAGAAATCCATGAAGACTAACTAACACCGTATGAAATATTTCAATCTTCTGAAGCAACCCTCTCTACTCTATAACACCTCTGGACATGTCCAGAAATCCTCTTCTGTAATACAGCATTGAACCACAAGGTAATGGTGGAATAAAAATCACTAATGTAATGTAATCCCTTTCCTCAGAGAGATCTCCATTGACCACTCCTTTTGTCACCTTCCAATCAACCAGTTCCTGACCCAGCCTATCCCTTTGGGGCCCATTCTGAGGGTATTCTATTTATTTAGATGTCTGTGTGAAACACTGTCAAAGACTTTGCTAAAATCTAAATACACCACATCTAGCACTCTCTGGTCATCCAATCAAAGTAATTGATCAGATTTGTCTGACAAGACCTGACAAGCATGATAAATTTGTAAAGATTGTCTAAAAACAATACATTTTATGAATTTGATTTGATTTTAATACTTAATATATCGCAAAAACAGAAGTGCTACAACAGTTACAATTCTAAAAACAGCTCATTATAACAATTTACAAACTTAATAACATCTCATTGTGTAACAACAATTATACCATCACATCCATATAACTCACCCCATATATAAAACAGTAGAATCCCAGTTAACTGGTATTCAACTAACCAGCACTCTCAACCAACTGGCAAAAAAGTGGTCTCCCATGCTCCTCAAACAACCTCAAAAGTTGTGCTCCTGATCCAACAACCCCCTCCCTCCCTCCAGCCCTCGAAGTCAGCTGGTCCTGACAAACCCCCTCCCTCCTTTTCTCACTTACCTGAAGCAGCAGAGCCGGAACTGACAACCCCCCTCCCTCCCTTTCCCCAAAGCAGTAGCAGCAGTTGGTGAGCAGAGGCAGTGCCTTAAGCAGGAAAGGCCCTCCTAGGCCTGGCCAGAAGCAGCCTGTTTATGGCACTGTTTCTGTTCACTAGCTGCTGCTACTGCTTCGGTAAGTGAGGGCGGGAGGGGGGTTGTCAGCTCTACTGTGGGTAAGGGAAGGAGGTAGAGGGGTTGTCCAGATTGGCTGCCTGCTACTTCGGGGACCGAAGGGAGGGGGGATTATCAGGACCAGCTGCCTGCTGTTTTGAGGGTTGGAGAGAGGGATGGATGTTGTCAGGACTGACTGCCATGGATGCTGGACCCATAAGTGGAGGGGGGGAGGAAGAGACGTGTATACTGGTCCTGCAAGGTGAAGGGTATGAGAGATGGATGGATGCTGGACCCATAAGTAGGGGAGAAGGTTAGAAGAGAAAGTGACCCAGAAAGAAGGGAAGAAAAGATGCTGGACCTATAAGTGGGGGTGGGGAGATGATAGAGTGAAGTGGGAAGGAAGACAAAACTATTTCTACAGTAACTCTCAAGCAACCAAGAACTCCAGTTATCCAGCATCCACCAATCCCCATGGGTGCCGGATAACTGAGAGTCTACTGCAAACGTCGAATTGCAACCTTCATTATCAAATCAACTCATTAACTATAGAAAAGACCTCAATAAATAGTTGTTACCCAAAGCATAGATGTATAGTAAATGTCAGGGATGTCTCTTTGCGGATGATACCAAAATTTGCAATAGAGTAGACATCCCTTATGGTGTGAATAACATGAAGAAAGACCTAGCAAAGTTGAAGAATAGTTTGAAATTTGGCAGCTAAAATTTAATGCTAAGAAATGCAAGGTCATGCACTCGGGCTGCAAAAACCCATAGGAACGGTACAGTTTAGGGGGTGAAGAACTTATGTGCACGACAGAAGAGTGGGACTTGGGTGTGATTGTATGTAATGATCTTAAGGTGGCCAAACAGGTTGAAAAGCTGACGGCGAAAGCTAGAAGGATACTAGGGTGCATAGGAAGAGATATGGCTAGTAGGAAAAAGGAAGTATTGATGCCCCTGTTTAAGACTCTGGTGAGACCTCATTAGCTTCTGGTTGAAGCAAGAATAATTTTTTAATTTGCTTGTTTGTGTTATAAAGCATTATAAAACTCTCGTTCCAGGCTTTTATACTGATCACTTTGAATTTTCAGAAACTAAATGTTCCACACTTTGTTCTTTTTCCTTCAATAAAAGGTTTCTAGAAAAAAACACTTTCATTTTTAGCAGGGAAATGGAATAAATGTTTTGGTGATTTGTTGATGAAGATCTTATTAGACTTTTAGAAAACTACTGAAAACTTATCTTTTTGTAATTGTACTTTTTAATGTATGTGTGTAATTGTACTTTTTAATGTACAATACTCTGATGTAATATCACTGTATTTTGCAGTTTTTTCTTATTGTAAACCACACTGAATTGTGAGGTATTGCAGTATGAAAATAAAGCTATTATTATTATTATTTAGAATATTGTGTACCATTCTGGAGATCGCACCTTCAAAAAGATATAAAAAGGATGCAATCGATCCAGAGAAAGGCTGCTAAAATGGTACATGGTCTTCATCATAAGGCGTATGGGGAGAGACTTAAAGATCTTAATATGTATACTTTGGAGGAAAGGTGGGAAAGGGGAGATATGATAAGAGAAGTTTAAATACATATGTGGCATAAATGCACATGAGTCAAGTCTTTCTCATTTGAAAGGAAGCTCTGGAATGAGAGGGCATAGGATGAAGTTAAGAGATGATAGGCTTCGGAGTAATCTAAGGAAATCCTTTTTTACAGAAAGTGTGGTAGATGCGTAGAGCAGTCTCCCAGAAATAGTGATGGAGACAGAATTCAAGAATGCTTGTTATTGGGCATGTGGGATCTCTTAGAGAGAGGAAGAGATAATGGTTACTGCGGATGGCAGACTAGATGGACCATTTGGCCTTTATCTGCCATCATGTTTCTATGTGCCCCAGAGTGGTATGAGATTGAATGAATTTTTGTTAATAATCTGTTATACACAGTTGAGCTGTATATGCTCTAGAATAGGGGTCTCAAAGTCCCTCCTTGAGGGCCGTAATCCAGTTGGGATTTCAGGATTTCCCCAATGAATATGCATGAGATCTATGTGCATACACTGCTTTCAATGCATATGTATTGGGGAAATCCTGAAAACCCGACTGGATTGCGGCCCTTAAGGAGGGACTTTGAGATCCCTGCTCTAAAATGAGCTATATAAAGGCACAATAAAAATTTATATTTTAATTCCCAAAGAAGCATGCATTTGGTTATCCGCTGCACAGATTTCAGTGTCTGCTGAATATGTCCTTCAGTTACTTCACTCAAGTCAGACGATGGTGACGGGACTGAAGCGCGCTGGACAATTGTGTACGGACAAGAATTCTAAGACAAATGTGCCCAGGACGTCAGTGCGCCAGATTAAAAGGTAACTTTAAAGCGCTCCAAGGGGGGAAGGTATGGGGGGGAAAACCCCCCCCCCCCCATTTTACTTAGAAGTGTTGCCGCTGCTGTTGGGGGGGAAACCCCCACCCCCCACTTACAGAGTTAATTTTAATTTTTCACTAAAACACTTGGAAAAATTACAAACCCCCCAACATCAGCTCCCACACTTCTAAGTAAAATTAGGGGTTCCCCACACACCCATCCTCAGAGCACTTTAAAGTTACCTTTTAATCCAGCATGCTGATGTCCTGCGTGCATTTGTCTTAGCGTTTTTGTCCTCGCGCGATTGTCCCGCACGCTTTCGTCTATGAACCCAGATGACACTAACAAGGCATAACTTGAACAACAAAAATCCACTGAGGCAAGAGCATCATATTATAAAGTACCACCTTTCCCATTAAAGAAGATGACTATGATTGCCAAGTTCGCACCTTAATTTTGGTAGTCAAGAGCAATGAGTCAATATTGCGAAGATGTAGCATAGCCAAATCCCTAGAAATCATAATACCAAGGTATTTAATAGAATTAGTCACCTATGTCGAACATAATGAACCATCCCAGTGTTCCCTCACCTCCAACTGCAGTGGCATTACTATTGATTTTTGTAAGTTTAGTCTGAAACCTGAATCAAAGCTAAATTCCTCCACGATCTTGAATGAGAGATAGTACAGATGATCAAGGGTTCGCTAGTGTTAGAAGGTCATCCACAAAGCAAAGATTTTTACTATATAATTAGTTTTTTGGTCTCCTGTAATATCTAGGTCTTTTTGTACTGTTCGAAGGAAATGTTCAGTATATAACAGGAACAGGAGAGGTGACGGGACAACCATGGTGCATCCCCCTCTTTATTTGGATGGAATCTGTCATAGTCCCATTAAGTAATATCCTTGCAGATGGGGAAGAGTATAATGTTCTTACAGCCTGTAGACACCACCTTTCAAGACCAATGTATTCTAATACATTAAATAAGTAGGACCAATCAACTTTGTCAAAAAACTTTTTTTCGTCTAAACTGTCAATGTGAGGAAATTATAGCGCTTAGCATGAGACATAGCTAAAATAACCTTCTTCACATTAAGGACAACCTCTCATATAATGGAAGACCTCTCATATGGAAGACCTCTCATATAATGACAGACTGAAGAAGCTGGGGCTTTTCTCCCTGGAAAAGCAGAGACTTAGAGGAGACATGATAGAAACCTTCAAGATCATGAAGGGCATAGAAAGAGTAGACAGGGACAGATTTTTACTTGTGGGGAACCACAAGTACAAGGGGGCACTCAGAGAAATTGAAAGGGGAAAGGTTTAGAACAAACGCCAGGAAGTTCTTTTTCACTCAGAGGGTGGTGGATACATGGAACGCGCTACCGGAGGATGTGATAAGCAGGAGCACGCTACAGGGCTTCAAAGAGGGTCTGGACAGGTACCTGGAGGACAAAGGGATTGAGGGGTACAGATAGGAGTAGAGGTAGGTATTAGGGATAGGATTAGAGGCAGTTACAAAATTAGTCAGGGACACTGTTCAGGCAATTAGGCCTGATGGGCCGCCGCGAGAGCGGACCGCTGGGCAGGATGGACCTCTGGTCTGCCCCAGCGGAGGCAACTTCTTATGTTCTTATGACAGACTGCTAGCCCTTCACAAAACAAAACTGGTTATCACAAATCAATCTAGTTAAGCATGCCAAGAATCTGTCTGACATGACACGGATTAAGATTTAAGTCCACATTAATCAGATTGGTCTATAAGACTCAAGAAAGACTGGACTTCCCAGGTTTAGGTATAAGCTTACTTAAGGCCTCATTTTCCCTAGGAGGAAACATCCCATCATGAATAATTTGGAAATAATAAACCTGGAGAGGAGCACATAGTTGTGCTGCTAAAAGCTTGAAAAATTGGGGTTAAAAGTCATCTGGCCCAGGAGCTATGTAATTTTTAGTCACTTTGATAGATCTTTGAATCTTCTTAGCCATAAGGGAAGAATTTAGATGAGCTCCCTCCTCTGTGAGGTGCAAAAGATCAGAGTCCTCCAAATAATCGAGCACACTCGGTCAGTCGGTAGGGGATAGGGTTTCATGGAGTCGTTGAAAGTGAGCATAAAATATTTATCCCAAGGACAAACAGGCAGCATATTCTCACATGGGGTGATGTCATCCATGGAGCCCCGGTACGGATAGCTGTACAAGTGCACTAGCACTTTAAGAACTTTAGAAAGTTTGCAATTGACCGCAGCCAACATAGGCGCGCGGCTCTTCAGTTCTTAGTTTTCCATGGAGCTAAGAAGTCGTGCTTTCAACGTTTCTTCTTTTAGCCTTCACCTTCCCGCTCGCGCATTCATTTTTTTCCTTTAATTCTTTTTTCTTTAATTCTTTTTTCTTTCATGTGTTTCTTATTTAAATAAAATATTTTCTTCTTGGTTTTCACCTTCGGGAGTTTTTTCAACAGTGGGTCCTTCTTTTTTGCCTCAGCCTTAGGCTTTTGATTTGGCTAAGGCGGTTTTTCCTTCCATGTTCCGTCCGTTAACAGGCTTTAAAAAGTGCGGCAGGTGCCAGCACACAATTTCTCTCGCCGACCCACATAAATGGTGTATACAGTGCCTTGGCCCCAACCACCGCATTGAGACCTGCGTGCACTGCTCAACTCTAAAGAAACGCTCCATTAAAAGTCACATTTTACAACAGTGGCAGCTCTTCGGTACCATGGAAGGAGTACAGGTACCGCCTGCATTGACATCCAAGCCATCGATGTCATCGCCATCGTCTGAGGTAATAATAATAATAATTTTATTCTTATATACCGCCAAAGCCATAAAAGTTTGAGGCGGTTCACAGCAAAAAGCGCTGGACAATCAGCGAAGAAGTTACAGTTAAAGTCAGCGAATAGGTTACAATCAAAGTCAGTGAAGAGTTTACATTCAAAGTCAGCAATACAATCTTACATAATGAACGAATATGAAAGCTATGTAGTTCATTAGGGTTACTGGTTGAGTAAGCAGAGCTGAGAAGATTCTTAGTTAACAAATCGATTGAACAAGCTCGTTTTTACCAGTTTTCTAAAATTGCATCGACACCGGTATCACAGACTATAATCTGGTAAGCCAGCCAAAAAGTCACCAGCTTCCCAGATGGTCACAGGCCACTAAGGTATCGAGTCTAATCATGCCAGCCAAATAAAGACCCTTAATGCGACTCGCTTCAACCTTGAGGTGTGCATCATCATCTGTGTCGCCTTCTCTGGAGCGAGTTGTGGCATAATTGGTACTGGTGTCCAAGCCACAGGTATCGGTGCTTGCTTTCAAAGAGAAGCTCGATGCTCTCTTTCGATGTCAACTCTTCCAGCACCACTGCTCCATTGATGCACCGCCATGGCTCTCGACACCGGTCATCATCTAGCCATGCATCAAGGCATCGTACTTCTAGACACCGCTCCTGTCCATCGCAGCATCACCACAGGTCATAGACCCATGCATCGAGACATCGTACCTCTGGACACCACTCCAGTTCATCAAACCATCATTCCTCTTCACCTCGATGCTCTCTTTCTGGCAAGTTAACAAGTGCTTTTACAAATCGAAATATCTCTCTCCTAAGCGTGCAGAAAAACGTAAACATACTGCATCGCCTTTGCATCGGATCAGTACCGGGCTAAGCATCGGCACCGCTCTCCCTCACTACCTGTGGACTCTGATCTTTGCCTAGATTCCAACAATGGTGCTTCTCCTTCTACTACGGAGGCCTACGATTCTCCTGAGGCACATTCTTCTCGCAAGACTCCTCCTAGAGAGGCATCTCCTTCTGAGCCTATCTCTTTTACTTGCTTTATTAGACAAATGGGTAAAGACATGACTTTTAAGCTGGAAGTAGACTCTAAATATTCTGCTGAATTTATGGAAACCATGGACTACAAACATCCTCCTGTAAACATCCGTCCTTTGCATGGAATCCTCAAGGAAACTCTTCGTAAAAATTGGGAGTCTCCTTTTTTGGTTCCTGCTGCTCCTGGAAAGCTGGACTTTCAGTATAGGATTATTCCCAGTCCAGGATTTGATAAACCTCAGCTTTCCCATCAATCTTTAGTGGTGGAGCCCACACTAAAAAAAAAAAGTCTGCTCCTTCTAAGGTCTACGCCTCAGTTCCTCTCAATTAAGACAATATATGATGCAGTCTGCCTATGACGCTTTTGAATTATCCTCCAGAGTTTCTGCAGTATTAGTGGCCATGAAGAGATTGGCATGGCTCAGAATTATGGATATGGATATTAACCTCCAAGATCGGTTGGCCAATGTCTCCTGTCTCAGAGATGAACTCTTGGGAACACTATTGAGAATGCAACTCAAAAGCTCTCTGCACATGAAAAGTCTTGGGGTTCCTTACTTAAGTCTAAACCCGAGCCATCCGCTACCATACTTTAAAAACCCTCTTCTTTATACCAGTGACGTTACCCGGCAAAGCTACCTGCTTCTCCAGACCACAACAAAAGAAACAAAGGTAGCAATGTCCTCAAAACCTCAGCCGTCTGCACCTTCTAAATCCAATCATTCTTTTTGACCAGTTACTCAAGAGCATAGTTTCCATCCATTTGCATCTGCCTCTTTCTCTCCCCATTGGAGGTAGTCTGCAACATTACTATCACCATTGCCAGTTAATCACTCTAACCTCTGGGTTCTCAATATAATTCGAGAAGGTTACTTTCTCCATTTTTTTGCCATCCCTCCAGATCATCCTCCAAGAGAGTCTGTTTCCAACCCTCTTCAGTCCTCTCTTCTTCAGGAAATCAGTTCCTTGCTCCTTCTCAATGCCATTGAGAAGGATCCTCTGGACCAGCAGAACAAGGGGTTTTACTCTCGCTATTTCCTTGTTCCGAAGAAGGCCGGGAGGTCTTCAACCAATATTGGACCTCGGGGCTCTCAACAAATTTCTTGTCAAAGAAAAGTTTTGGATGTTGTCTCTGGCATCTCTATACCCCCTTTTGGATCGCAATGATTGGCTATGCTCTCTGGATCACAAGGAAACCTACACTCATATTCCAATTCATCCAGCATCCCAGAAGTTCCTCAGATTTTAAGTGGCTCGCTGCCACTATCGATACAAGATTCTACCTTTCAGCCTGGCATCTTCTCCCAGGGATTTACCAAGTGCCTAGTGGTAGTGGCAGTGGCTTTGAGATCCCAGAGACTTCAAGTTTTTCCCTATCTGGAAAACTGGCTCATCAAGAATCCTTTGTCTTAAGGGGTGCTCCTAGCAACGAATCAGACAATACTGTTTCTTCAGAATATGGGGTTCGAGATCAACTTTCCCAAATCACAACTTCAACCATCTCAGAGGCTCAAGTTAATAGTAGTTCTGCTTGACACAGTCCAACTCGGGGTGTTTTTGCCATCGGAATGACAAAATGCCCTCATTCAACTTTGTCATCAGGTGGTTCAACTTCCATTGCTCTCAGTAAGATGCTTGATGACTCTTCTAGAACACATGGCATCTAAAGTCCATGTGACTCCTTTTGCCAGGCTTCACCTACAGATCCCTCAGTGGTCTCTTGCTACTCAGTGGTCATAGGCTCTTGACCTGCTCTCCCACCACATTACAATCACATCTTCTCTACGACAATCTCTTCAGCAGTGGATGCTCTCTTCCAGTCTTTCCAGAGGATTGCTGTTTTACACGCCTCCTCATCAGAAAGTTCTCACAATGGATTCATCAACCTATGCATGGGGAGCACATCTGGACGGTCTATGTACTCAAGGTCTCTGATCGGTCAGAGATCAGTACCATCATATAAATCTGTTGGAACTCGGAGCAATTTTCAATGCCCTCAAGGCTTTTTAGTATCTTCTCTAAGATCATGTTCTCCTTATCCTTACGTACAATCAGATTGCCATGTACTATATAAATAAGGAGGAACGGAGTCTCTCCTTCTCTGTCAAGAGGCTCAAGAGATTTGGAATTGGGCGATTCCTCACAATATCTTCCTCAAAGCTGTTTACATTCAGGGGGAACAGAATTCTTTAGCGGACAAACTAAGCCGCATTCTTCAACCTCAGAATGGGCACTGAACTCAGCAGCTCTCCATCCCATCTTTTCTCAGTGGGGGACTCCTCAGATAGACCTGTTTGCGTCTCCCCTCAATCACAAACTGCCCTGCTTTTTCTTCAGGCTATATTCTCCTCATCACCTTGAAGTGGACGCTTTTCTCCTGGATTGGACACACAAGTTTCTTTATGAATTTCCACCCATTCCTCTTATTCTCAAGATGCTAGTCAAGCTCAAACAGGAGTCTGACATCATGATTCTGATAGCTCCTTGGTGGCCCAGACAACCATGGTTCTCCTTTCTACAAAAACTCAACATACTTCTACCAATTTTTCCATCTCTGGTTCTCTTCTACACCCCAAACTGCAGTCTTTGCACCTGACAGCTTGGCATCTTGCGGGCTGATTTCCACTGGTCTACAATTCTCTCGGCCTGTCAAAGACATCTTGGATGCTTCCAGAAAACTGGCCACACATCAGTGTTATACTAAAAAAATGGACCTGTTTTTCTGCCTGGTGCTTATTGCACCACCAGGATCCAAAATCCACCTCTTGTTTCATCAGTTTTGGATTACCTTCTGCATTTGTCACACTCTGGCCTCAAATCCACTTCCATTAGAGTCCATCTCAGTGCAATACTTTTCATCAACCAGTGGATGGAAAACGTCTTGCTGCTCATCCTGTAGTTTCCAGATTCATGAGATGACTTTTCAATGTCAAACAATCTCTAGTAGTCTGGGACCTTAGTGTGGTACTTGCTAGATTGATGAAGCCCCAATTTGAACCAATGTCTTTGGCTCATCTCAAATAACTTACTTGGAAAGTGGTTTTCCTCTAACTTCTGCTCGCAGAGTGAGTGAACTTTAAGCTTTAGTGGCAGATCCACCATTTACAGTGTTCCATCATGACAAGGTGGTGCTTTGCACTCATCCGAAGTTCCTTCCTAAGGTTGTCACTGAATTCCATCTCAATCAATCAATTGTTCTTCCAGTATTTTTTCCCAAGCCTCATTCTCATCCTGGGGAAACAACGCTTCATACTTTGGACTGCAAACGGGCATTGGCATACTATTTGCAAAGGACTAAATCATATAGATCATCTCCCCAGCTGTTTGTCTCCTTTGATCCTAACAAGATTGGGCATCCTGTTTCCAAGAGAACAATTTCCAATTGGTTGGCAGCTTGCATCTTGTTCTGTTATGCTCAGACTGAGCTGCAACTGGAGACTCAGATCACAGCCCATAAAATTCAAGCTATGGCAGCTTCAGTAGCTTTTCTCCGCTCTACTCCTATTGATGAAATCTGCAAAGTTGCTACTTGGTTCTCGGTTCATACTTTCACCTCACATTATTGTCTGGAATCTTTTCCCAGACGGGATGGGCAGTTCTGCCAATCAGTATTATAAAATTTATTTTCCTAAAAGGCCAACACTCCCACCATCCCATTCTAGATAGCTTGTAGGTCACCCACATGTGAGAATATGCTGCCTGCTTGTCCTGCGATAAAGTACAGTTACTTACCGTAATGGGTGTTATCCAGAGAGAGCAGGCAAATATTCTCACAACCCACCCACCTCCCCTGGTTGGCTTCTTAGCTAGCTTACTGAACTGAGTAGCCACACGCCTACATCGGGCGAGAAGGCACTCATGCATGCGTAGTGTGAGCTGTTGCGAACTTTCTAAAGTTCTTAAAGTGGCGATGCACTTGGGAACTTTTGTACCGGGGCTCCGTGGATGACATCACTCATCAGTGAGAATATCTGCCTGCTGTCCCTGGATAATACCTGTTATGGTAAGTACCGTATTTTTTGCTCCATAAGATGTACTTTTTCCTCCAAAAAAAGTTGGTGGAAAAAAGAGTGCGTCCTATGGAGCAAATATCCAACCCCCCCAACTATTACCTTATTTCAACCACCGCCCACTGCCACTGCTCCTGGTCTCTCAATGCCGCCATAAGTAGAGGAAGGGAAGGGCCAGGCGGGTGCAGCGATTGCACACTGCCGGCCCAGAAGCCTAACCTTCGACGTCAGAAGGTAAGGCTTCTGGGCTGGCGTCACCCGCCTGGCCCTTCCCAGCAATTCGATCCGTGCCGGCTCGCCACTCGTCCCTCGACCCACTTCTGCGCCAGGAGTCCAAACCACCCCTCCCCCGGCCGCTGCTGCTTCGTTGATGTATCCTCACAACAGAAACAGTGGGAGGTAATTAAATTCAGCGGGCGGATGGACTTGGGGGGGCGGAAGAGGACAAAGGCTGGAAGGCAATGAGGGAAACAGGAGGGAGGGATACTGGTAATTGTTGGGGGGAGGTGAAGAAGACAAAGGCTGGAAGGCAGTGAGGGGGGCGGAAGAGGACAAAGGCTGGAAGGCAGTGAGGGAAACAGGAAGGAGGGATACTGGTAATTGTTGGGGGGAGGTGGAGAAGACAAAGGCTGGAAGGTAGTGAGGGGAACATAGGAGGGAGAGAGGAAGGGACAATTGTTGGGCCTGAGTGGGGGGGGGAAGAGGACAAAGGATGGAAGGCAGTGAGGGGAACATAAGAGGAAGGAAGGAACAATTGTTGGGCCTGAGGAAGGAAAGAAAGAAATCAACAGACAACCAAAAGTAGGAAAAATTATTTTATTACAATTTAGTGATCAGAATGTGTCAGTTTTGAAAATTTATATCTGCTGTCTATATTTTGTACTATATTTGTCTATTTTTCTATAGTTGTTACTGAGGTGACATTGTATATTTAAAAAAGTCATCTGCCATGACATCTGTGCCCTGTCCCTGCCTACCACTAGACCACCAGAGGGGGAACAGGGTGCAGAGCCTGGCAAGGAGTGTTGGGTTGGGTGCAGAGCCTGGCAGGGAGAATTTAGTTCAGAATGGATTTTTTTTTCTTATTTTCCTCCTCTAAATTTAGGGTGCGTCTTATGGTTAGGTGCGTCTTATGGAGCGAAAAATACGGTAACTGCTTTTTTAAATATTTGTTTAACTTGTTTTTTTTACCAAACATTTCAAACCACCCTTGTATATAAATATCTAGAAGCAGAAGAAGCTACAACAATTTAGTTCAAATTACGATGAGAAACATAAGCAAAATAATATTGCAAAATACTGAAGCAGATATAAAGTCCTTCAACATTGAATAGGGTAGAAATTACAGCTTGCAATTCCTTTGTTCTTGTAGAGCTTTGGACTCAGCCTGAATAAAGAACAGCCTCATGGGCATGAGCATTTTATTATCAATATGTGTCAGTATATGTCAAGATTATACATCCAAAAAATGGGTATGGGTCTTCAAGAAATAGATTGCACACAACATTATTGCAGACTTTCATGTGTGCTTAACAGCATTAGTAGACTCAAATAAAAAATTAAGGCCCTCTTTTACTAAGCCATGGTAGAGGTTTCTACCGCAGCCCGAGACGCTAAATGCTCCAACGCTCATAGGAATGCTCTGGGCCAGGGGTGTCCAACCTTTTGGCTTCCCTGGGCCGCATTGGCCGAAAAAAATGTTTCTGGGGCCGCGCAAACACTGTCAAGATAGTAAACACCCAGGGGAAGCAGAGGAAAGCACTGCATCGCCCTTGACTGGGGCCGCACAAAATACTTCACGGGGCCGCAGGTTGGACACCCCTGCTCTAGGCTGTAGTAGAAACCTCTATCGAGGCTCAGTAAAATGTGTGTCTGGGGGGGGAGGGTAAGGAACACAAAAGCAAATGGTTACAGGGTGTCTCCATCCTTTAACTTGGACAAATATATTCTGACAAATAGGAGTGAGAATCGATCAGCCATGGGAGGAAAGAAGCAACAGAATTTGCGACACGAGAAAAAAAATCTTTTTAAAGACTAAGATGAGTAAACAAGGAAAAGCTGGATAAAAACCAAATATAGCTGGAAATACAGAGATGAGAGATTTGACAACTGTAGCACAAGATAATAGGAGGGATAGATGGCTCACAGCATAGGAAAAAAACTTGCAAGATAAATGCAGGTTCTTTAGTACTGGACTAGAAACTGTCATACATTCACTTGATGTGACATGTTGATGTCAAAAAGGCCTTACGCAGAAGCACAATAAAATAGTATGTCATATATATACTGGAGACTCTATAAACATTTATCACATTGCTATGGAAGCACTATTACCTAGATTACGATTGACAAAATTGTGGAGAATGTGATCATCTGGATTATTCTATGTTCAATTAAAAAAAAAAAGAAGAAAGGAAAGCCTTAATGAAAGAAAACATAAAATATTATTTATACTTATAGAAGTGTTGGTACCAGACAAATACAATCAAACCTTGGATAGCGAGCAACGTGGTTTACGAGTGTTTTGCAAGACGAGCAAAATACTTTCTTAATTTTTAACTATGTAAATAAGCGTTGTCTCACATACATGCGCGTCATGCACAAGCACGTCACGCATGTTGAGTTCGACTCCCATCTAGCTCTCCCTCGCCTCTTTGGTGCACGCATGTCGATGAGCGCATCTAGCTCTCCCTCCTTACTTCCTCGCCTCCAGCATCTCTCCCTCCACTACCTTCCCCCACTCCCTTCCAGGTCTACCTGAAGCATGGTCTTCTCTTGGTCCCTAGCAGCCTGTTTTGGAGCTTTCCCTCTGACTTGTCCCACCCCTGAAGAAACAGAAAGTTGTGTTAGAGGGAGCGAGATGAGTCACAATATTGAACCCAAAAACCAAAATACAGTCGCACAATTGGTGCATGGTATACTTACACGCACAACTTCTCCCTCACACCAGCCAGTTTTTTTGATGTGGAACGAATCATCCGAGTTTCCATTACTTCCTATGGGGAAATTCGCTTTGATATACAAGGGCTTTGGTTAAGAGCATGCCTTCTGGAACAAATTATGCTCGCAACCAAGATACCACTGTACTTTGTGTTACATATGGAGAATGAGAAGATCTTAAAGTACCAACACATACAAGCCAGAAAGCAATAAAATGTGGTGGAAAGATCAAAATTGTACCAGTTGTACTAGGAATTGCCTAATTAAACACCAGAAGGATGCTCACAAATCAAGTGTTGAGATAAATGCTAGCAGCAAACCTGAGGAACTGAGATCATTTTTTAACATACTCCAGCATAGGAATGACGTTAATTCCTGTTATAAAATGCACAAAATTAACTCATTTGGAAACATGTCCTGAAAACACACAGGTAAATAGAACAGTCAGTTGCCTATACTCCTTTTTTTTCTCTTTCTTGCTATTATGTTAGACTGAGGGGGCCCTGGGAAACAATGCAGCAGGAAATCTCCACTTCCCCAAAAAAGTGTTTCTAAACTTTTCTAGGAACCTCTGTGAAATCCAAACATGTCTATGCTTTCGGATGATGATAGCCATCTTTGTCTGATTATACTGCTGTCTGTGGAATAGAGAGTTGCACGGGGACAGAAATCCCATTCTTCCCTGCCAAAATCCCACCCGTCTCCACCCATCCCCATGAGGAATCCCCCCCGTCCCTATGAGGAATTCCCCCCGTCCCTGTGAGGAATCCCCCCCGTCCCTGTGAGGAATCCCCCCCGTCCCTGTGAGGAATCCCCCTCGTCCCTGTGAGGAATCCCCCCCGTCCCTGTGAGGAATCCCCCCCGTCCCTGTGAGGAATCCCCCCCCGTCCCTGTGAGGAATCCCCCCCATCCCTGTGAGGAATCACCCCCGTCCCTGTGAGGAATCCCCCCCGTCCCTGTGAGGAATCCCCCCGTCCCTGTGAGGAATCCCCCCCGTCCCTGTGAGGAATCCCCCCCGTCCCTGTGAGGAATCCCCCCGTCCCTGTGAGGAATCCCCCCCGTCCCTGTGAGGAATCCCCCCCGTCCCTGTGAGGAATCCCCCCGTCCCTGTGAGGAATCCCCCCGTCCCTGTGAGGAATCCCCCCCGGTCCCCGTGAGGAATCCCCCCGTCCCCACGAGGAATCCCCCATCCCCACCCGTCCCCGCGGGGAATCCCCTCCATCCCCGCCCGTCCCTATAAACTTCAGAAATAGTTATTTCATTTAATTATGCTACTGAATTAAAGGCTCTGGTAGAGACCCATTTACAAATAAGCAAAGAGACTATTAATTTGGAAATATTAATTGGGAAGAATACATACTTTGTAAACGGGTTTCTACCAGAGCCTCTAATGTAAATAACATATAAATACTCAACTGATGAGAACCCCCAAGCTGTCAGCTGAGGACTTCCTTTGCAGTTGGCTGGGGGTCCCCTTTGCCAAACTTGGCAGGCAGCAGTAGCGTCCCTGAGTCACAGATGCTAGCACCTCAGTGGCTCATGGATGCTGCCAGTGACTGCTGTGCTTGGTGGCCGTCTCTAGAGGAGGTCCTTTGCTGGCGGTGCTTGGGGATCCCCACCAGTCACAGCAAGGGTCAGCAAGTACTTCAACAATGTAGAAATAAAACCAGAAATGCATTTCCTTTTTTCTTTTGAACACAATACAAAAGACATCTGCTATATACATTTCCCAAAGCTAACATATTTTAGTCAGTAAATTCCGTTTTTTACCTTTGTTGTCTGGAGACTTATTTTTCCATAAAGTTGGTCCCAGTTTCTTTTTTCCGCTTTCCCATCTTCTGTAAATTCTTCTGTTGCTGTCCATTGGTTCCTCCTACCATGGTCCAGCATTTATCCCTTTCTCATCTTTCGTGCCTGCCCACCAGCCCCATGCCCAACATTTCTCCTTCTATCACCCCTCTCCAGCACTATGCCACATCTCTCCCTCCATTCCCTTCACCACATGTCCAACATTCCTCCCTCTTGCATCCATTTCAATCTGTCCCACTGTTCCCTTTCCACCACAATATTTCTCCCTCTCATCTGTACCTCACTCCCTCCCTATGACCAAAAATTCTTCTTTCTTCCATTCCCGTGTACACAACCATCTCTTTCCCTCCCTTCCTCTCTCCCAAGTTCATGCCTTCTGTGTCCAAAAACACATTCCCTCCCCCACCTCAGCATCTCTTTCCCTCCCTTCCTCCATCTTCTTTCCCAAGTTCATGCCTTGTGTCCAAAAACGCACTCCCTCCCCCACCTCAGCATCTCTTTCCCTCCCTTCCTCCATTCTCTTTCCCAAGTTCATGCCTTGCCTCTAAAAACGCACTCCCTCCCCCTTTTGTTTTCCGCCTCCCAGCCCTCATCTGCAAGCAAATTACCAGCAAAATAGAGCTCGAGCCACGTGGCTCGTCTTCTATTTCCTGCCTGCACTGCCCCACCACACATAGCCGACTGGAAGTCTTCCCCAATGTCAGCGATGATGTCGGAGGGAGGGAGGGCTTTGCTTAAGCCCTCCCTCCGACATCAGGGAAGACTTCCGGTTGGCTGCGGCAAAGCAGGTAGGAAAAAGAAGACGAGCCTCGCGGCTTGAATTGCATCGAACCCCGCAGGATCCCCGCGACCCTAGGAGGCGTCCCCATGGGCTCCCCGCAACCCTAGGTGGCGTCTCCATGGGATCCCCGTGACCCGAAGGGGGAACCCATGGGATTCCCGTCGTCCCCGTTCCCGTGCAGCTCTCTACTTTGGAACACACCTGTCAAAGGTAAGTTGCTTTGGTTAATATAAAAATAGTGAAATATTTAAAAACCTTCATTGTTCTAGATTACATGTAAAATTACAGAGACTGCATTTTGTTCTCTTTCTGTTGTTATATCTGTAATTATAAATAGCAACAAATGTTATTTAGAAAGGTGCTTTCTTCCTTTTGAAGATAATATGGAATCTTCTACGCAGATATAGCATTCGGTGAATCTGTTAACAATAACTGAAAACTCTATCCACTCTTGTTTTGCTATTTGTGATGTCAGAAGGAAGGTATTTGGAAGGTGAAGTATAAATTGTTAATCATACCTAATGCAGTGTACTTTTTTGTTAAAAATCCTTTGAAATTATTTATATTTGCTCTGATCTTCCTTGTTGCCCATTATTAGGTGAAAAACCATTTCGTTGTGATGAATGTGGTATGAGGTTTATACAGAAATATCATATGGAACGGCATAAGAGGACTCACAGTGGAGAGAAACCTTACCAATGTGAATATTGTTTGCAGGTGAGAGTATTTCTCTTGAAGCAATACTGGCCTTTATAAGGTATTGTCAATTTTTGGTATCCCACAAGCTTGATGTGTACTGAAGGGTAACTGGTAAACTGTAATTTCATTGCAGATTTCAAACACTTTATAAGGGTTGGCACTCATGCTATTTCCTATTTTTTTTAATATTAATGTTTCCCTTGAAAATGTACTTTTTTTAAATCCATCAATCCTAATTAGAATTTCCTTTAGTTATATATGTAATTACTTCTGATTGTGTCTGTTTAGGATTACCTTTAGATCCCTCATGAGATATTGAATGATTTCTACAGTACTCAATCTCACCAGTGCCTGCAGCATGCATATAAGCTGGCTCAAACACACAGTTTTCATAATTTTATGAAAAACTTGAGGATAGGCCATCATGAATTTGCTTAATTATATTGCAAAATAATTTTAATGTTTTCACTGTAACCCATTGTCAATGAAAAGTTTTTTATACTGTTTATGGTGGCCAAACAGGTTGAAAAGGTGACGGCGAAAGCTAGAAGGATGCTAAGGTACATAGGGAGAGAAAAAGGAGGTATTTGATGCCCCTTTATAAGACTCTGGTGAGACCTCATTTAGAATATTGTGTACAATTATAGAGACCGACCACAACTTCAAAAAGATAAACAGGATAGAGTTGGTCCAAAGGAAGGCTACTAAAATGGTTGGAGGTCTTCGTCATAAGGTGTATGGGGACAGACTTAAAGAGCTCAGTATGTATACTTTAGAGGAAAGGCAGGAGAGAGGAGAAATGAGAGACGTTTAAATACTTACATGGCATAAACGTGCATGTGGCCAGTCTCAGTTGAAAGGAAGCTGCAGAGTGAGAGGACATGGGAGGAAGTTAAGAGATGATAGACTCAGGAGTAATCTAGGGAAATACTTTTTTACAGAAAGGGTGGTAGATGCGTGGTATAGTCTATCCTAGGACAAGCAGGCAACATATTCTCACATATGGGTGACGTCATCCACAGAGCCCGAAACAGACAGTTTGACAAGTGAACTGTCACTTTAAGTTGAAAATCTTTGCAACTGCCCGCACCGCACATGTGCAAATGTCTTCCCGCCCAACGCCAGCACTAGCCCCTCAGTTCTTCATTGTTTGTGGAGCGAAGAAGTTTGTTTTCACTGAACATCATTCAGTTTTTTGTTGCCTTCCCGCTCCGCTTCTTTTATTTCCTATTCTATGTTTTTTTATTTCAAGTTTAGTAATTCAGTTTTATTTTTGACGGGTTAAAAAAAAAAAAAAAGTAAGAGAACATTTCCATTAAAACCCTCTATCATCCTTGGTGATGACTTGTGCAGCGGCAGTTACGTTTTTTTTGTTGCTGACCCTTTTCAAAGGTTGGCGGCTTTCTTCTGTAACACCTCTTTAAAATAATATCTTTTTTCAATGCCCTTTTTTTTCTGTCAAGAACAGTTTTTTGGCGCGAACATGGATGGTACCATGTCTTCGCAGCCTTTGACATCGAAAGCATCTGCATCGCAGGATATTCTAGCATCAGGGAAGCTAGCTAAGAGGCCATCCACTTCCCAATAAGCATCACAGATCTCTACAGCATCAAGTCACCTAATGCAGACCAACAATTCCAGTGCTCCCTAGCTTCGCAGCTTGTCTCTCCTTCATGGTATGCATCCTCATCGAGGTCACCAATACTGAGACAACCTGCTGCACCGATGGTACTGGCTGTTGAGCCTATAGTACGGGTGCATATTTCAGGTCTCTATAGCATCATGTCAGTTGATACAGACCACAGCTTTGCAGGTTGTCTCTCCTTCATGGTATGCATCGAGGTCGACAATTCCGGGTCAACCTGCTGCACAGATGGTACCGGCTGTGGAGTCTTTAGTATTGGTGCATACTTCAAGGTGTCAAAGGTCTTATCAGCATTGAATGCAGACCATACATCGATGCCGTTGCGTTCCAGCTTCACAGGTTGACTTTTCTCTTCGGTATGTATTCTTTTGGAAGTCATCCACTCCGAGTCAACCTGCTGCACCAAGGGTACCGGCTGTTCAGCCATTAGTACCAGTGCATGCTTCAAGGTGCCGTAGGTCTCAACAGCATCCAGTTATTTGATGCAGACCACTCAACGCCACCACTGTTTCTTCAGCTTTCTATGTGCATCGAGACAACCTTCTGCACCGATGGTACCGAATATTCGCTTACTGATACCGGTACATGTTTCAGGACAAGCCTACATGAGTCCTATAGAAGGAAGTTTGGTACACCATGCTGGGGTTAGCGTATATTCCCTTGGTACTGCCTCGCTGCGATTTTCACTATGAAGCCTTGTAAGTTCTCTCTCTTCCCTCCTTCCAACACCTTTCTCTGGAATCTGACATCTCTCCCTTCTTTGAGTCATCTCTCCTCCCCACAGTGTAACATTTCTCCCTCCCTCCTATCCACCACTATCATGTCCAACATTTCTCCCTCTTTCCCCATATATACCATCTCTCTTTCCCTTCCACTCCACGCACCTATGTCCAAAAATTTTCTTTTTCTCTTCCCTCACCCACCGGCAGCATCTCTTTCCTTCCCTTCCTAACCCCCAGCCTGTGCAATCTCTGTCCTTCCCAACCCCCTCCCAGCCAATGCAACATCTGTCCTTCTTGCTTTCCCGACCCCCCGCAGCCTGTGCAACATGACCTTCCCAACCCCAGCCCTCCCTTCTCAGCTGGATCCTATGGTAAGACCTGTCCCCAGTTCCCGACTCCCCTATCTACCACCTCCTTGCTGCTGAAATTTAAAATCTTCAGGCAGCCAACGGCGAAACGAAGCCAGCCTCCCGCTGTCGGCCTGCCCCGGAACTGTACTTTCTGCAGCACTTCCTCTTCCTGCAAGACTGTCTGATTTCAAGAAAGCCTGGGATAGGCACGTGGGATCTCTTAGAGAGAGGAAGAGATAATGGTTACTGCAGATGGGCAGACTGGATGGGCCATTTGGCCTTTATCTGCCATCATGTTTCTGTGTAGTCTGGAATTGGAATTTTTATTAGATGTGAAATATAGTTTAAAAAAAAGCTTCTGTTATGGAAAGCAGTATGCTACCATACTGTAGAGCAGGGCTGCCTGAGTCTGGTCCTCGAGATTTACTAGCAGGCCAGGTTTTCAGGATATTCACAATGAATATGCATGAGAGAGATTTGCATACCACGAATGCAGTGCAGATAAATCTCTCTCATGCATATTCATTGTGGATATCCTGAAAAACTGGCTTGCCAGTAGATCTCGAGGTGCTATGGTGCTGTAGAGAGACAGCACCATAGCACATTTTTCAACTTGCAAAGGTAGATGAAATAGTATATGAGTGAATCCGTACTTAGTGTAGGAGTAAGACTGTGCCTTCTAATATTTGATATAAGAAAAATAGCCTGTAGGGGAGAGTGGCTTGATAAGTGGTAGGGTAGGATATAAGTACAGTAGTTAGCACCTGCCTAATTACCTTCCTCTGCTGACACTAAATACAGACAATGAAATATACAATTGTAGCATCAAGAAATTTTAAAAAAATTTTGTGTGTGTATCATTTCCAGTTGTGGTTCTCAGGTGATAGTCAATCCCTTGGAATCTCTCCAACTTAAGTTTTCTTTGAACTCCAAAATAAAGTACAGTACTAGTCAAACCTACTCACGTAATATATAAATCACCTTAGTCTAATATGTGAGCTGCTGATTGTACAGTTTTTTCCAGCAGAGAACTGGACTGTAGGTTGAATCTAGAAAAGAAGGTTGTGTGCTTGTAGGTTCTATGAAGGCAGGCATACAGTGTTTGAGAGTTCAATGGTTTAAACTGCTGAGTGAGAGAAAGCCAGCTAAAGTGATACTGAAGGCCAAATGTGAAAGCAGACACCTGCTTGTTTTGATGCCTCAGATCTAGAACAATTACTCTCACTGCTTGAATCTTAAAAGCTTAAGAGATTTGACTTGTATGTACATGTGGCTCAGTATGACTTGTATGTACATGTGGCTCAGTCTTTGAATGGAGGCTTCAGTAGGTTAGCTCCTGTATTGATGGCTTGAGTGTAGTTAAGTTTACACATACTCTGAAACAGCCATACTTGGAAGACCCCTGGCTGAAGCAGAATTGAACTGTTACATAGCCCTTCAGAGACTAGTGCCTCACACATGCAATATATGCAGTCTTCTATATATCCTAAGAGAGCCCAACATTTTGATTAGACATTAAATAAAATTATCTTGGAAAAGTTGTCACCACCTGAGATATTCCAAGGTGCATGCATTTAGGCCTGGATTCTGTATAGGACGCCCGGTCTCAGAAGCCAACGGGTGTCCTATATAGAATCGCGCCTAAGCCCTCCTAAAAAGAACTGATTTTCTAACAGACGTCCATGTTACAGACGTCAGTTAGAGAATAGGATTGCTGCTAAGCTTATCGCAACAAGGGATCTCCCTGCCACGATAAGTTTAGCAGCAACCGGTCCCTTCTCCCTTCCTTCCCCCCCCCCCCCCCCGTGAAGACTACTGGCAGGAGGGATGCCAAATCCCTCTTGACGGTAACCCCCCTCCCAGTAGATCGTGTGGCAAGACGGATGCCCAATCCCTCCTGCCAGAACCCCCCCCCCCATAGATCACCCAGCACCCCAGACCTCCCCTCCACCCAACCTGGACCACTGCACCCCCACTAGAACCCTCCTAACCCCATCCAAACCCCCCTCTAACCTTTTTTGTTGGCCGGCTAGGTTCTCCCTCTGGCTGGCAGGCCCGCCTCCATCTGAATGGTGGGCCTGCCCCTTCCCGGTGCATTGTGGGATGAATCGGGGAGGGGCCTAAGGTCTGATTGGCCCAAATACCTAAGGCCCCGCATAATCAGACCTTAGGCCCCTCCCCAGTGCAGGCCCGCCATTCAGATGGAAGCAGGCTGGCTGAAAGGAGGACCTGTCTGGCCATCAAAAAAGGTTAGAGGGGGGCCCAGGGGGGTTTGAAGCATCCCTCCTGCTGCGATCTATGAGGAGAGGGGTTGCTGGGCAGGAGGGACTGGGCATCCCTTCTGCCACGCTAGTTAGGGTGGGGGTGCTGGGCAGGAGATCCCTTGCTGCGATAAGCTCAGTGACCGCGTCTACTTAACATTTTGCTGGCCTAGGGAGATGCGTACAGCCGCCTAGGTCCATCTAAGGCTACTTCCGTGCCGGGCCAAACCACGCCTAGCCTTAGGCAGGCTTGCGCACCTCCCTAGGATCCCAGAGGCGTTTCCAATGTAAGCAGCTTGCCTCGGGAGGTTTTTTTAAAAAACTGTGCGTCCCGATTGGCTGGTTAGACAGCAGTAGGACACCTACTACCGCCTACAATCGGGACACCATTTATAGAATCTAGGCCTTATTGTTTTAGCAATTGGTATATTGAGCAACCTTAAACTAGACATGTTAATAGTGGTTTAGATCTTTGATTTAAATTGTAAGCTGAATTGCTGCATATTCATGAATGATGAAGGCTGCTCATTTAATCTAGATACCTCAGGTGAGCTTGGGGCACCATTGTTGGCCTGCTGAAAAACCTGTATGTGCCAAAAAAATTGGTAACAATATGACTTCATATTTCCCTGCTCTCAGTTCTTATGCTGTAGAGCAGTGTTTCTCAACTTCTTCAAGCCAAGTACCCCCTAAGCCTAGCAAATACCAACTGAGTACCCCTGCCCAAGCTCTGCCCCAGACCTGCCCAAGCTTTGCCCCTGACTCCACCCCCATAATAATAGTACTGTAATGCAATTTCTTCCATCCATTTTTCATATACACACAATATAATAATACATAATGGTAACCACAAAATTTTTTTTAAAAAAACAGAAAGCACACTGTTCGCAGAGGAAATGTTAATTATCATTTATATTTGGGGGGGTTTTCAAAGAGGTCATGGCAGATGACTTTAAAATATTTCATGTCACCTTAGTAACAACTATAGAAAAATAGACATGTATAGTGCAAACTGTGGACAGCAGATATATATTCTCAAAACTGATACATTTTGATCACTAAATTGAAAATAAAATCATTTTTCTTACCTTTGTTGTGATTTCATGAGTCTCTGGTTGCACTTCCTTCTGACTGTGTGTCCAATATTTCTTTCTTTCTGCTTCCTGCATTCTTCCTCCTCTCCAGATCTCATTCTATTCCCCAACAAACATCTCTCTCTGTCCCTCTATGAGTCCACTTTTCTTCCTCTCTCTTCCACCCCCATTGGCAACATATCTCCCTCTCTCATTCCCTCTCCTGTTGCAAAGGGAGTGGGGAAAGAGAGAGAGAGATCCAGGGTGCATCTCTCCCACTCCCTCTACTGCCACATCCAACATTTGTCCCTCCTTTCCACCAGTCCAACATCTCTTTCTCTCTGCCTCCTGCACGCTTCCACTCCTCCAGTCCTCCCCCAACCAACATTTCTCTCTGTCTCTCCATGAGTTCAACTTTTTATTCTCTGCCCTCTCCCCCTTCCCCTGAGTGTGACATTTCTCCTTCCCTCCTTTCTTCCTTTCCCTCCATCTCTTTCTCTCTCACTGTCCATCTGTCTTGAGAGATCCAGGGATCTTTCCCACCCCCTCTACTGCCACATCCAACATTTCTCCCTCTCTCATCCCCTAGATCATGTGCAGCATTTTTCACCACTGCCCACCAGCCCCATGCCCAATTCTCCTTCTATCACCTCTCTCCAGCACCATGCCACATCTCTCCCTCTATCACTATGTCCAACAGTCTCCTTGCACCCCCTTCAGTTTATCCCTCTGTTCCCTCTCCACCACCCTTTCCAACATTTCTCCCTCTCATCTTTCTGTTCCCCATGCATCTCTATCTCACTTCTCGCTCTATGCTCAATTTTCCTTTCCCCATGTGCACCATCTCTTTCCCTCTCACTCACACACTCATGCCCGACAATTCTCCCTTTCTATTCCCTTCTTCCCTTGTGTCACAAGTTCATGCCCCCTCCCTTCCTTCTCTGTCCTGAGTTCGTGCCAACCTCCCTATCTTCAGCCTTTGTCCCAAAATAGTGCCTCTCCCATGTTCCAATGCGCTCCTCCCCTCCTCCCTTTGACCCACAATCATGCCCCCTCTCTCCCTTACTTGCTCGCAGGGCTGCACTTGCTTCTTTAATGGCCACCAAATGGGCTCCTCCTTCCTGCCTTCACTCGCACTTGTTTGTAGACAGTGGCTCTTACACGCTTCATGTGGCTGACCCACAATCTTTCCCTCAGACGTCAGCTCTGACGTCGGAGAGAAGGCTTCCGGGTCAGCTACTGCAGTGTGCAAAGAGCCGCTGCTGTGTTTCTGCAACAAGAGCCTGGAAGGAGGTAAATGCTGACCCGGAAGGCTTCCATCTGACGTCAGCTCTGACATCAAAGGGAAGCTTTCCGGGTCGGTTTCAGCAGGGGGTGGGGGGGCAGGAATTAAGGCATGGAATCCTCAGCAGCTTCTTTCAGCAGAGGGGAGTGGGCATCAGCGGCCATTAAGAAGAAAGGGGGTGGGAGAACCGCACAGTGCATACCCCCAACAAGCGGCTTGCGTACCCCTAAGAGTACACATACCAAGTGTTGAGAAACTGCTGTAGATAGAATACTCAAAAGAGGTGGGTAAATGCTCCATACTTGTAATCCAGAAAACAAGGGGTTAAAATGATTCCCTCAAGTCAGACTTGCATTCAAGTGATATCAGATCAGAATAGAGTGACCCAGAGCTTGGAGCCCACTCACAGAAATATATTAGCTTTTATACATTTGTAATTCAAGTTCCACACTTAAAAAAAAATTTGTCCCATGTGACTGCACAATCACTTAATTATTTTTCATATTGCAAATAAAATTGAATACAATCCAATTCTACACTCAGAAAAAGCCTGAGTCTAGACTTAAATATTGTATCTGTTCCAAAACATGATTGAGATTAGAAGCACTGTTTCCAGTAAAGGGATTCAAACTAAATATTTATCCAATTTAATCGGTTCTGGAAAATGCCCCAACTTGGATTTAACATTTTGTAGCTTCAAATTGCTCCAGGGGAGTTATTTTCACAGCATTCAGACCTCTTCTGTTAAACTGGGTGGCTAAAGCATCAGTGATACATGAAAAGCATACCTAGAAAGCTTCCCAGAAACATCAGGAAGGATCCTCTTTAACCACATGACCCAATGTAGCTCCTTGCACTACTGCCACTAGAGAATGCCTATTAGAGGTAAGCAGTTTCACCTTACTTAATATCTCACAGTAAAATAGTAGAAATTCATTTTCATATTATTTCTACCTCAAAATGCCAAGTAATGTGATGTATCCTATTGAAAACTATATATATGAATTTAACCTTGCTTTTTTTCTTTACAAAAATATACAGTACTTCTCCAGGACAGACCGTGTACTAAAGCATAAACGGATGTGCCATGAGCCCCGCGACAAGAAGTCCAATAAGTGCAGCACTAAAATAGGTCTTTTAGGCTCTGAAGAAGACGCTGGCTTCTCCATGCTTCCAAAAGACATCTCTATGCCAAAGAAGAAAAGGCATAAATCGGCAGAAAAAGCAAAATCTACTTCAGATGCAGAAAAAGAGAACCCTCTAGGCAAGGGTGAACCCAAGAAAGAGAAAAGTGATTTTATGTCTATTTATTCTGCAAGTGCTAAAGTAAAAGATGAGTATATGGTTGCAGAATATGCTGTTGAGATACCACATCCATCAGTCAGTGTACTGGAAGAGACAGTGTCGGGGGAAATAAACCCACCTAAACTGGTTCTCAAAAAGGTTAATACTAAAAGAAACCTAAAACAGCCCCTTGAGCAGAGTCAAACAATATCATCTTTATCTGCATTTGAAGAGAGCAAAGTTGCAAAATACACTTTTGATCTGGTAGATAAACAAGCATTGTTGGACTCGGAAGGTAATGCTGACATTGATCAAGTTGATAACTTACAAGAAGGTTCCAGTAAGCCTGCACATAGTAGTACTAATTATGATGATGCAATGCAGTTTTTGAAGAAAAGGAGGTATTTGCAAGCAGCTAGTAGCAACAGTAGAGAATATGCTATCAATGTTGGTACAATAGCATCTCAGCCTTCTGCAACACAGGCCGCTGTGGCAAGTGTCATTGATGAAAACACCACAGCATCCATACTGGATTCACAGGCACTCAATGTGGACCTCAAAACTAATCATGACAAAAATGTCATTCCAGATGAGGTACTACAAACTCTATTAGATCACTATTCCCACAAGGCTAATGGACAGCATGATATGTCTTTCAATGTGGCTGACACTGAGGTGACCTCCAGCATATCAATCAACTCTTCAGAAGTGCCTGAAGTTACCCAGGCAGAAAATGTGGGAACAAGCTCACAAGCTTCCTCTTCAGATAAAGCCAATATGTTGCAAGAGTATTCAAAGTTTCTGCAACAAGCTTTGGAGAGAACTAGCCAAAATGATGCCTATTTGAACAATCAGAGCCTTAATTTTGTGACTGATAATTCGGCTCTCACAAGCCAGCCAGCATTCTCTTCCATGGACAAACATGTCTACTCATCTGTGCCTGTCAGTACCTTCCGAGCAGGAATGACATCTCCATTAAGAACAACAACAGATAAGTCTCATTTTGGACTAATAGTTGGCGATTCCCAGCACACATTTTCATTTTCAAATGATGAGACAAATCATACTTCCACTTCATCTGCACAGGACTTTATGGATCAAGTAACTTCTCAGAAGAAAGCAGAGGTACAACCTGTCCATCAGGCTTACCAAATGGCTTCTTTTGATCAGCCATTTAGATCTCAATACCATGGAGGAAGGGTTGCAATATCATCTCAGTTTAGCACTGCCAATGGACAGGTGAACCTGCGGGGCCCTGGATCAAGCTCTGATTTCCCAGATTTCCCATTGGTAAATGTAAATGAGAACAGAGGTCAGATTACTTCTTCACCTGATGTCACAACAGGCCAGACATTCGGTTAAAGGAATAATTGTGAATAGTATTGGCACTTTATAAGAAATCTTTCAAGATTGGGGTTGCTCTGTATCAGATGGACTAGCTGTACACAATTAAGAACTTTGTGTTATTACAAAAGAAACAAAAAAAAAAAATAGTGAACAGTTTCAGCAACATGCTTTATTTTAGTTGATCAATGCATTGCCTCCATGTGGTTACCCTTTAAAGGCAATTTATTCATTTATTTGGGACAAGAAACCTGCATTTATAACTATAGTGAGTTAAAGCAATCAAATGTTTTAGAAGAATTATGTTTCCTAAAAGGTATCGCTTCTTTAGATCAGTAGTAGTATGAAAGTCACTGTTCTTTTAAAGGGTTGACAGTACAGTGATTACATTTCAGCGGGAAGACTAATTGTCATTATCTGACCAAATGAACTACTAGTTTAGATATGGCTACAGCAATATTTAAGTATTCAGTACAAAATCCTCTTCCTCCAATGTTTCTAAAAGAATTAAGCTATTTTATTTTAATTTGGAACTTCTGTCTCTTTCTTACAGACTGGTTGCTACTGTTTGAAAGTCTTACTTAGAGGCATGTTGCACATTCTTAACAAAATCCATAACTGATGAATTTACTTAATGCCTCTAAATAAAAACAGTGGATTATCTCAGTAGTCATGATGCCATACTTGATAAGTGTTTTCAGAATCACATTATGCAACACTTATCAACCCAATTGAATAGAGTGCATATTTTGCCCAGTACTTCCATCAAAAGGATCATACATGGAAACAAAAAAGAGCATAATTCTTGCTGTAATCTACTGTAGTTCACAATAATTTTCATCAAGTCACTTTAAAGGGTCAAAAATGGAAGCATTAGAGAAATATATGCACTTTGTTCAGTTTGAGTTTTGTATAATGATTGAGCCATTTTTGAAATAAGTTGAATAAATGCTAAGACACTCTTCTCGTTAAACATGGTGTGAATATTGAGATCACAATTGTTCTCACATGTAGCGTTTGTCTGACCCACTTTATTTTTCTGTGTTCTTGTCTTTAAGTTGTTTTTTTTCCTTTTCCCCATATTTTATATAAATCCTGCAGTGCAGAATGGAGATGAAGTAGCAGTTTATCTTTGTTCATTAATACTTGGACGTTCATTTTTACAGCTTTGTTTCATGTGCAGATATAAAGATCTCTGAAGTTTTAGTGAATATACTCTGTATCTGTAGATAACATTCCTATAGGCATAGAGCTGAAAACACTTATTTTAAGACTTCAGTACTTTGTACTTTACATTTATACATACACAGAAGTTATTATAGAGTATATATAGTTCAGTATGTTTTTTTTTCATTTTTAGTATGTATTACTGTGCATTTTGTATGGTTGAAATGGTTGCATATTTTATCATCTCATAAAACAAGACAGTTTGTTTTTTAAAATGACAGAATTGCACAGCTTCTGATACTTAAATTTGGTTTTGTGTTTTTCCCTTCAGAATCTTGGACTAAATTGTAAATATTAAAAAGGTATTTCTTTAGCCCATTAACAGAGTAAAGTGGATATTTTAATTGCATAGTGTACAACAGTTGGGTATGTTGTGGTTTTAGATGAAAATATAAGTAAGAAATACTTTACTAATGTTGACTTAGCAGTTTGAACCATTCCAGCTTAATTAGTTGCAACTAAGATCTTTGCTCTATTTTTGCAGTTAAAATTTTGTATTTAATTATAAATTATTTTATTATATATAGCGATGAAAGTTGGTAATATGCCTGAGATGACAAATGTTTTAACACCAAATAATTTATTAACATAGTAGAAATACTAGATGACAGCAGAAAATTGGCCAACCAGTATATCATCCACACCATCAAGGACAAACCCCAATTGCTAACCACAGTGTGTGACTGACTACCTGTAAGGTATCTTCCTTACCCATTTGGCCTTTTTGTCGTCATCCTTGATATGTGAACATAATATGAGCATACAAGATACTTTCTTAATTTACTTCTGAACACTGTTAGTGTTCAAAATGTTACATTTACAACTAGGTGAATTGTTTCTTAAAAGATCTCCCATAATGTTAGAAAAATAGAGGTGGTTTTGTACTCACAATACTTTAATTGCCTGTAATTCAATTTAGCAATTAAATTTTAGCATCCTCCTAGATGACATCTGCAAGAACCCAGGCTGGAAAGTGTAAACAGAACATGTAGAACTTTCTAGAATGATGTGCTTATACAGATACTTTCTTATATTGTGTGGAACCTACTGGAGAAATTATTTTGTTTGCATATTTTTCACACTTGTAAGTGGCTCTCTTTTCCCTTTGAGTCACCCTTCTTTTCATATTTCCTGCTTTTGGAGATCGTAAGATTATTTTAGTCTTTTTTGAAGCTCCTGTGTTTTGGCATGGCAGGACATTTGTTGAGCAACATTGTTCGGAATTTTACCATTGAATTATTTTGTTTTACATCAGCTATTTTTCAGCTGATATCCCAGAAACAGACGGTCACAAGAAGTGGAGATGTTATGGCAGGATAATGTCGGTCATAGACATCTACAAGTTGTGCATGATGTGCCCTGTCAGATGTCAAAAGATAAAACTCAAATAAAATACAAGATATAGTGTGACTAAATAGCATCACATTCTGATTCAGGGATCCTTTGTGGTGATCTATAAGGAGTGCTTGAACAAAGCCAATTCATAGTCATCTATTTCATCGTTGGTCTCCAATATTTTTATAAGTCAAACTTTTTGTTAAGGTTCAAAAACAAAGATACTTCAAACAAAACAGAAACTTAACTTGTGTAACTGCTCCACTGGACCACTGCCGACACAGCCAGTGTTTCAATACCTGCATAAGGGTAGAGATCCACTAAAAAAGAAAATGAATAAAAATGTCAAACTTCAAAAGCACACCATTTTCTCCTCTCCCAAATATATATCATGTTAAAAATCTGCTGGACTTACTCACATTCACATTATCACAATAATTGCATATTGTTCACTCCTTCAAACATGGTGCTGGCAAAATCAGTGACTGAATAAATACATACAGAACCACCTGATTGCTGATGTCAGGCCAAAACCAGGCTATGCAAACCACCGGATATTCAAAAGCCAGAGTGGAGTCTAAAAGAATCAAAAAAGAAATCAGAGACTTCTATTTGATCTCCAAATTTAACCTGTTAGGGTTTACAGATGTCATTATAGCTATTAAAAGCAGAAGAAAACATACTGGTTTTACTAAGACTGGCTAAGGTGCATCAGATGCATTCATTTCCAATTGCCCTGGAGTAGCATGGATGTTGAGGATTCATTGGCATCAAGGAAACAGTGATAAGGGACATAGGGACAGACCACTGTCAAAGTCCCACCTGGTGCATGAAGAGGTAGAAAAAAGGTAAGGGAGCATCATTCCTCAGTGCATGATGTTGAAAGCAAGAAGATCAAGGCAGCCATCCATCTTTCTTTTGAAGCATCACTCTGATTTTCCTCTACAGTATATCTGGGAGGAAGGGGGACATTTTTCAAGGATCCAGGTTTAGCCACTGAATTTAATTTAACATGACATTTTATGTAGCTTTAGCTAGTTACCCAGTACAAGGAAAAGGAGATTTGGATTCAGCTCATGCCTTTTGCAATAATAGCTCAAGGCAAATTGTGTCAAGTACAGTTAAAATGCATCAGTTAATATTTTCATGTCCTCAAAGGACTTATGTTCTAAGTTTGTACCTGAGGGAATGGAGTGTTAAGTAACTTGGCCAAGATCATAAGACACGTTACAGGAAGTAAAAATACCAGTAAACTTAAATAACATTATACAAATAAAATACTTTCTATAGATTTTTAAAGCCACTTACTATATATTACTACCAAATCTATATAAATTCTAAAATAGTAATAAAACCTGGCTCCTGTTCTGCATTGTATTCCATTTAATATATATTAATCCTGTATGTTTATTTTAAATGAAGAAACAAGTTTTAAAGAACGTTGTTCCAATTTTAATTTAATAGGTAAAGCATTCCAAGCTGATGAAGCACTACTTTATAATCAGCAGTGTAGCAGACCTGTTTCAAGTTTAATCAAGTTTGATGAATCGCTTATTACATACTAAGTGATTAACAATAAAATATAAATTGTACAGTTTTTTAAAATAGGGAAAAAACAAACTGACAAAACAAACATACTCGTTTCATCGTTGTGATCTATAGAGAATGACACAGAAACAAATTTTCCCTGTCCCCGTGGGATCTCTCTATCCCTTTCCTGTCTCGGTGAGCTCTGTCCCTTCCCCATTCCTGCAAGCTTTGTCCTCATCAGCACAAGCTTCGAACACTTTAAAATCATAAGTATTGGACATCCACTACTACACCCACTTACTGGCATTGGCGTAATTTACTGTATCACTTGACCAGTTGGGAGTCTCGAGATATCTGTGGGAAATGAAAAGAAAGGAGACTTTATTTGAAAATTTTGGGACCCTATTTGGCGCAGTTGCATCCACGGGGGTGGAGTAACTTACTTAATGAGCTCTAAATAGTTCTGGTGACACTCTGCGGGATCCTTATTCACTTGTGTGTCACAAGGGGAGAGGAGGGGTGGGGGGATAGTTATTGTTGGGTGGAGTAGGAAGAGGAGGGGAGCTAGAATAGCAGTGTTCGGGTTTAAGGGGATTGTTGGAGATCGTTGGATCTGGCTGGTTATTGTTTAGGGGGTAGGCAGTACTGATTCTGATATGCTTTAGCTAATTGGTGAGCTTTATCCCTCATCTTTTCCCCCCTCTATTTTGTTTTCTGTTATAATGGTAATGCTTTCTATTGTTGTATCTGGCTCTTTTCCAAGCCTTGTGTAGTTGGTATATGATGGTTGGCAAAGGGGGGGGGTTGATTTGTATATATTGACGAAAATTTGATGGCAAGGGTAGATGGCAAGCTTTGTTTATTATCCATCTTTTCTGCAGTCATCAATAAAAAATTGTTTAAACATAAAATCATAAGTGTTTGAGGCTTGTACTGTTAAGGCAGAGCTTGCAGGAATGGGACAGGGACAGAACTCGGGAGGATGAGACAGGGATATTGAGATCCCGTGGGGAAGGGGACAGATTTGTCCTTGTGTCATTCTCTAGTGACTGCAATCATTTTTGCTGCTATATTTTAAATGGGTTGAAATATGTTTTAAAATAAACCCAGATAAACTATATTACAGTAATGAAAATGGGACAGGACCACTGTTTGAACTACCTGATGTAAATCTACAATTAGTCTCGTTTGTCTAAGACAGCAAAGATTTTGAAAGCCTGTCTTAATTGCCATATTAACCTGATCTTCTATCATAATTGAGGAGTCAATATCATATCCCAAACAACAAATCCCTATAATGAATGTAGCCCCTTTACATAAAAATGTTGTCTTCTCATGGTTGTTGTTTTTTTTAAGTTATTTATCATCCAAGATCTGAACGTGGCAGAACAGTCCTTAATGATTGCATATATCTTTGCTTCAGAATCTGCCTTCAAAACAAAAATCTAGTCAACATCTATATAAGAGGAATGCATAAAATACAGATTGTGGGCTAAAGAGGGGATGGATAAATTACCTAGTTAATATCAATATAATTCAAACAACTTGGAGGTCATCTCTCCTTCTGCATTACAAGCAACATTGGCATTGCAGCCTTCAGTTGGGAGTTGGACAAGAACACCTAAGAGATGCTGAATTACCATCTAGAATGGATTGGTGCATTTGTATAATCTGTATTGATACCAATACCAAGGAATGTTTTGCCACTCTGTTCTATATTTTTTTTTGTTAGATAACCTGAAGCTAAGAATTCCTATATGTTAGGATTGGTATCCTGCTTATCCTTGGGGAGTTGCTTCCCTATAACAGCTTTTCTCCAAGAATAGCAGGATACTAGTCTTCACAAAATCCATCCACCCTTAGGAACTGGCTTCTCCAAATAAAAGTTTTATACAACACATGTGGCCCCACATGACAACAAATTTGCAGGAAATTTACATATACACAATGCATTACTGTAGAGGACTTTGTTTATATTCTTCCAGTCTGGGATCTGGCATTTGATATCCATGTGTAATGATTAGTAGGATCTGTTAGTGGTAGGATCTGTTTTGTTAGATCCTAAGAACTGAATTTCTGATCAGGGAACTGAACCAGTCCTTAAAAAGCTTTGTGGATTCAGAATGTTTTTGTTTATTTTCAACTTTTTAAGGAAGATGTTTTGTAGGCCAGCTGATTAGATGTTAATTTAGCTGAGAAGTCAATTAAAGCACATCTGATTTGAGCAGAGGAAGGTAATTGTGCTAGAGATTTGTAAAGCATCAGACTAAAATCCAGCCATTTTCAAATTTAGTCACAAGACACTATAGGGGCAATAACTTCAACTACTTGGCTGTTGAGTGACCAAAAATACTGATGTAAACCTTGAAAAAAAGTCACTCTGTAAGGTCAAAATGAATTAACCAAAATTTAATATATTTGAACTCCTAATCGAACTCTGCTCAGAGACATGAGACAGAAAACTCCGCCTCACCACCCAATCATCGCAGTGTTCATTACGAATTTGAATTGTTACTGATAGTAGCTGAATAAATTGCGGCTGTACTCGCAACGAAGAGAGAGAGGGGACATGATTGAGACATTTAAATATATCACGGGTCGTATTGAGGTGGAAGAGGATATCTTATGGGACCTTCGTCCACCAGAGGGCATCCGCTGAAAATCAGGGGAGGGAAATTTCATGGTGACTCCAGAAAGTATTTCTTCACCTAGAGGGTGGTCGATCATTGGAATGAACTCCCACGGCAGGTGATTGAGGCCAACAGCGTGGCAGATTTAAAAAATAAATGGGATATTCATGTGGGATCTCTAATGAAGTAAAGGCAGGGGGTGGTGATCAAAATCAAGGAGAAGGGTCACTAGAATGGGCAGACTTGATGGGCTTTGGCCCTTTTCTGCCGTCATTTTTCTATGTTTCTATTATACTCTCACAAACTACTAAAGGTATAGAGTAACGTCTCTTATTGATGACTTGAAGATGTATTGAAATAAATGAGACTTAACTTAGGAAATTCACTGGTTCCGACGTGCCACGTTTCAGTACTGCTTCAGGGAACCGACATTAAGTTTAAATTCAACTTCAAACTGGGGGTCGGAGCAGTAAGAAGAAACAGATTATTGGAGAATACGTTACTTTGTCTATAGCTATTGAGACTTCACCCCCAGTTTGAAGTTGAATTTAAACTTAATGTCGGTTCCCTGAAGCAGTACCGAAACGTGGCACATCGGAACCAGTGAATTTCCTAAGTTAAGTCTCATTTATTTCAATACATCTTCAAGTCATCAATAAGAGACGTTACTCTATACCTTTAGTAGTTTGTGAGAGTATAATGAATTACTATCGGTAACAATTCAAATTCGTAATGAACACTGCGATGATTGGGTGGTGAGGCGGAGTTTTCTGCCTCATGTCTCTGAGCAGAGTTCGATTAGGAGTTCAAATATATTAAATTTTGGTTAATTCATTTTGTCCTTACAGAGTGACTTTTTTTCAAGATTTTCAAATTTAGGGCTTGTTTTACAAAGCCGCAGCAATACTACTACTATTATTTAACACTTCTATAGCGCTGAAGGGTATACGTAGTATTGTACATACATGTTTTTACCACGGCCCAGCAAGGTAAATGCTCTGACACTCATAGGAATTCAATGAGTATTGGAGCATTTACCTCGCCAGCCCATGATAGAAACCTCTACCGCAGCTTTGTAAAAAACCAGTGTATAATGATATATATTATTGAATTCTAGGTTTAGGTGTAGCTAATTAAGCTCAAATATAATCCAAAATGGTTCATACTTATGTCATGGGAGTCTTAAAATTATGCTGAGCAGTGATTATCAGCAAATAGTTTATTCATATTGCTCTATTTGGAACGTTGATCGGTCACAGTTTTGTGTGTGTTTGTTCAGAGATTCTTCACTAACATTTTCTCAGGGCTTTGTGCTCTTGTACATACTGAAATGGATTCCACCTTTTATCTTATATTTGACAAGCAATGAAGATCTACTATTCTCAAAAAATGTTAGACAGAAGCTGCAGTGCAGCTAAACAGAGTAATCTACCTGAGATACTGAATACAGTATTAATTTTTAAAATTTAGATGGTAGAAGAATAAGGACCTTCACCTAAAAATGTGCCATGACTCTTAAAGGGCCTTAGAAAACTTATAACTTGATGTGTTGGGTATTGTTGGTTTTGGCAGTTTTAGGAATGATAAAATTTTCTTCCCCAGGGAAGCTGAAATAATATATACCAAGATAGAATAGTGTTTTTTTTTAGAATGTAAATGATTGATAAAATATTTATTTTACTATTTGTATATGTTTTATATGTTAAAAAACAAACAAACAGAATTAAATGTGCACTTCTTTTTGATGGTTTCAGTTTTTAAAAAATAATTTTTCATTTCTATTTCTAATTTCTTCATGTTGCACATCTCCTTTTATTACTTTGGCATAGTTTTCATATTGATCTTCCCACTGCCACAATGATAAGGATGCAATCATACCACGTAATACAGCTAGCTACAGCTCTGAAAATGAAAAGGATCACCTCTTTACTTAGGGGACCTTCACTAATATAGGTGAGATCCGTGACTTTGAGTTATGAATATGGAAGCAGTTTCAGGTACCACAGAAAACAGCCATTTGAAGAATTATTTCTCTTATTCAGGACTGGTTCTCATGTGGATACTTCAGTGCCATTGTAATGGTTTCATTGTTAGCAGACAAATGGAATAAAGTGAGAATTAAATGTTTTACAATCCATGATAAGTGATGCTGGTGTTTCTTCCTATCCCTCCTTTATATTTGGGAAAGATATTTTCTCTCTGTTTATGTCATGGAAATATGTTGAAAGCCATTTTCCTGTGAGTTAAGTAGTTAATTAATTGGTGTTTGTTGCAGTTAAGCCTTCACCTTCCTGCTGTATGTTCACTAACCTTAGTGTGAGCAGTAAACTGGTGGTGGCAGTGTACTAGGACATCTCTTAACACTGTTTTGAGAGTTTGATTAGTCATTAGCAGTGGCTAACTTTGAGAAGAACCAGGTACATATGTGTCTCATTAAACCTTGCATCTTATTTTTAGGCCTGTACTGAATATTCATATTTAATTTGATTCAGCCCTGAGTACAGTTTGTTCATATTTCGTTGAATAGTGATTGAAATTCGAATATGAATAATCTGGGGCTCTATTGTGCTAAATCCTACAGAAATAAACACTTGGATCTCTGATTTCACATTTCTTATTTTATTATTTATGTTAAAGCTCAGTGCCCATTATTCATATTCAGCTGAATAACATTTTTCTTTATTCATATTTAACTAAGTAGTAAAATATGCTATTCGGTACAGCCCTATTTTATTATAACTTATTCCTTTCTGGACAGGGAAGTGGCTGATTTGCACTAAATTTCAGTTTTGATACGAAGTGGTTCTGAAAAGGCTCAGTAAATTTTATGAATGATTGCAGTACTTGTTTGGATTTACTTTTTAACACCTCCGAAAAATTTAAATGGCTGATAGATTTTCTGGGCACATTCAAAGAGCAATTCTGTAATAGGGTATGTGGTAGGAACCTATTCTAAAAAGGAAAATAGGTGCCTACTTCCCTTTATAGAATGCTTATCTATATGCGTTTTCTTGTGCAACAGGACTGGTAGTCTGACCAGCGAGTTAAACCCTCAGCTGCGAGGGTTGTAAAGAGCCTATTGTTTTGTTTTCATGCTCCACCTCCCATCCCTCTACAAGCAAGGAGTAGGGATCGTGCCTGTTCTGCTCAAGCTTAATCTTTCTCACTTCTCCGGCAGGGAAGCCGGAAAAGATGGCCCGGGAGTGAGCAATGGTTCAGAGCTGTAGAGCCCATACCACAAGGAGAATGGGTCTTGGGCAGATACTCAATATACTTTATCATGCCCAAAAGAGACTCAGAAGACTGGAGACACATTCTGTATCTAAAGTCAGTCAATGCAGCCCTCAAGATCCCCTGCTTCCACATTGAAACAGTGTGGTCAGTCATCATCTGGGTTGCACCGGGGAAATACCTTGCCTGTCTGAATCTAATAGAGGTATACTTACATATTCCCATCTTTCTGGTTCACAGAAAGTTTAAGAGGTTCCATATTTTGGATAAGCATTTCCAGTTCTCTGTGCTTCCCTTTGGCCCATAACCATTCCACAAATCTTTACAAAGATAATGGTTGTGGTAGCAGCATACCTTCACAAGGTGGGAATTTGGGTGCATCTTTACCTCAATGATTAGTTCATAAGAGCACCCTCAAGGGACGAGGGAGCAACAGTGGTGGATCAAGTGGTCCAGCTACTACGATGTTGGGCTAGGTAGTCAACTTCAGGAAGAGTCACATGATCCTGACTCAGTCCCTGGAATACCCAGGAGTCCATTTTTGAGATGACACAGAACAAGATCTTCTTTCCGGAAGCAAGCAAAATAAGTTTGTGCAGTACATTCAGGAGATTTACAGCCTGCCAGCCTCCACAGCTTGGCAGTATCTTCAACTGCTAGGATCCATGGTAGCTACAATAGATGTGGCATTTTGGGCAAAAGCGCACTTTCTTCAGGAGTCTCTCCTTTCAAGGTGGTCTCCGCAGTTAGACACCCTGGACCTCTTGCTGCCTGGTCAAGCAAGGTATGGAACAGCCTGGACTGGTGGCTGGAGCCACAGCCTTGGGCCAGGGGAATGCTGCTGAGCATCTCCCAGTAGGCAGTTCTGATGCCAGATGCCAGTCTATTTGGCTGGGGAGCACATTATGAGGAATGTCTACTGCAAGGGCAGTGGTCCCCATCTCAGAGGACTTGGTTGGTTAAGTTTCAAGTTTATTTAAAATTTGTTATACTACCCAATCAAGCCTTTCTAGGCGGTGTACAAAAAACACCAAAACTGCTAGGAGCTGAGAGCAATACAGTGAGCTCTGTGGGCTCTGGGCAGCACCCTGGAGGGAAAGGCAGTCCGAGTCTTCTCAGATAATGTGACCACAGTAGCCTATATAAAAAGGCAAGGAGGCACCAGGACCACTGCTGAACTTGGAAGCTTGCTTGCTCTTTCGGTGGTAGGAAACCCATCTCTTAGCCATTTCTGCAGCTCACATAGGTGGGGTAGAGAATGTACAGGCAGACTTCCTAAGTCAGCAGACCTTGGATCCCGAGGCGTGGTCTCTCTCTTGGAGAGTCTTTGACTGCATAGTTATGTGCTGGAGCGTCCAACAGTACAGGCCTGGAAGCGCCGGGCTAGATGCTGTGGTTCAAGCCTGGCCTGTGGAGGAGCTCCTATATGTGTTCCCTACCATGGCCAGTGATAGGCAGAGTGCTTTGAGGGGTCAGAACACACCCAAATTGAGTGATCCTGGTAGCTCCAGATTGGCCGAGGCAGCCATGGTACACATGTAGGGTGATCTCAGATTTTACAAATAAACAGTATGATATATATTCATTAAAACAGTACACTAATTATATTAAAATAAGTCAGCAACTCTGTGGATTCCCAAAAATAATAAAATAGCTCATACAACTGCACATACTATTTTTCTGGGAAAGCCTGAGTAAAATAACCATGTTTTCAGTGTTTGGCAAAACTGCCAAAATTTTTAAGACCCTGTGGGTTCATCAGGGTTTTATCCAGTTATATCCTCATACCTATTTTCTATACTCCAGTGTAACTTGAGTGGTCGCAGCTCCCTTCAGTTTGATACAGTTTTACTCCTCGGACTAGTAGGTGTTTGAATTCTAGCCAAGGTCTAGGTGACAGAATTGGGTGAGTACCTGGAGCCATGACCGACCAGTATTTTGCACAATGCAGATCTTGGGGGTAGGGCCAGAAATTGGGGGGGGGGGGGCTTTAATCCAAAAAGTGTTCTGCCACCCCCGAAAAACATCTTCTCAACTGTAGGCTAAGAATGCTTCCTTCACAATGTTTCCTGAGGATACAGATGCCGGTTCTGGAACATCAACTGAATAGTTGCACACGGTATACAAACTTAAGGTTTAGTTTAGTTTAGTTTAGCATTGACAGAAGGCTGTTGCACCATTCTTAATTTTTGGATGACTAAAATTTCATGGGGCCTATTTTCTAAACTGCATTAACGGACCAACATGTCTTTTAGTGCATGCTAATAGAGTGGCACCAATTTAACTGTTAGCCTGTGCTAAACACCCTGTTAAATAGCTATCACGGAAAACACCATTTTAGGGTGGGGATTGTGCCTTAATTAACCTGCAGGTCATTATCCTGTGTTAAGCCAGCAGATAATGCAGAACAGTTAATGCCAATTTAAGAAATGCTACTAACTGCATCATGCATTATTAGCCATACTGTTAACATGCAGCAGAGTTTAAGTTTCAAGTTTATTTAATCGCCCTATCATATATTCAGGGCGATGTACAATTCAAAAAATATTTTATAACAGTACACAGGGGAACAAAAAGTTCATATAACAAATACATGACTTTCAAAACAGATGGGACTAGTAGGGTAAATAGGATAGAAATACAATAATTGGAGGCAGATGAGACAATCAAGGAAAATTACAAGAGGAGGATTTTTTGTTTTGTTTTTAAAAAGGATGGATTTTGCTTTAATTTTGGTGTTTTTACGATGTCTAGCAGTCAAATACATCTTTAAAAACAAAACATTTTAACTGACTCTTAAATCTACCAACATTTCTTTCCTCCCTTAAGTATATTGGCAAGGAATTCCACAATTGGGGGGCCACGACGGAAAAAATGTATTGTCTTCATGTATTAATAGTTTTAAGTGATGGAACAGTTAGCAAATGTTGGTCATTAGATCGAAGAGTTCTAGTGGAAGCGTAGGGAATTAGAATCCTGTCGATAAAAGCTGGAGACTTATGGAGTTGGGCCTTAAATGATAACAAGACATATTTTGTAAATTATTCTATGCGATACTGGGAGCCAATGAGATTTTTTAAGAAGTGGCGAGACATGGTAGAACTTTTTTGCGTTCATGATAATTTTAATAGAGGTACTGTATTTTGAATTAGCTATAAGCACCTGATCTCTTTTTGAGTAATACCCTTGAATAAGGCGTTACTCCATTCACTGATTATTTCTAAAATCGATTAGTGTAACGCCTTATTCAAGGGTATTACTCAAAGATATTGAAATTCTGGATTATGTTGATCTTATAGGAGGGGACGGAAGTTAATAGTACACCATTTTTGACTGCTAGTCGTTTTAAAAGTACAGAATAAAGAGGTAATCATCAGGTGGTCATAAAAAGTTAAGAAGGGGAATCCCAGTATTTTTGTGTATTGAAAAATAAATGATTCTAAGGAAAGGACAGGATGTTACTGTTGGAAAAGTGGTAATTCTAAGGTGAAACATATTTGTGCAGGCATGCCCAGTAAATAAGACCCATCATTTGTAGAGCAGATCAATAATTATTATTATTATAATCACTTCTTATGCTACTCGTATTTAAATCACTGGGCTATTGAGGAATAATTAGCACTTACCACGTTAAGAGAGTCCAGCTTAGATTCCTTGGTTACTTTAGTGATTTCTTCTTTACAATCCCCTGCCTGATATGCTGGGCTTGTCAATTAATGCCCACAGTGCCCCATCCCTCCGAGCAGCATATTTCCATTTAACCCCCCCCACCCCCCATAGCAGCCTACCTCCCATCCCTCCGAGCAGCATGTTTAAATTTACCCCCCCCACCCCCCCGATGCCAGTCTGTCTGGCTGCCTCCCATCCCCCTGAGGAGCATGTTTCCATTAAAAAAACACCCCCCTAAAGCCAGCCTGCCTGCCTCCTTCCCATCCCTCAGAGCAGCATATTTCCATTTAAATCCGCCCACCCCACCCCCACAGACAGAGGCAAAACATATAATTTCTCTTTTTCAGAGAGCCATTTCTGTCTCTGAAACTTTAAATACTGTCTCGCCACAGCTGCAGCGCTTGGTTCTGTAAGCGCAGCTGGTAACAGTTCGTATTCAACACCCAGTCCCATTCTTTTCATGTCTATGGTGTACACAGCGCTCAACATCTGTTAGAACCATCCCAGATAGCGCAGGCGGAAACACTTAAATGCTGTGGCTTATTCTCCCCAAAGCAACTCAAAGCCATCATTCTGAGCCGCATTAAGCTGTCCCCTGGTTTACAGCAGGGGTGTGTAAATCGATGAGCTTGAAGACAGTCGCATTTCTGCGGGCGTGTGGCAGCAAATCGACAGCTCCCAAGAGCAAAGTCTTCCTCTATACGGCCTTCATTTCCATTTTTGTCAACAGCCGAGCAAAGGCAGCAGCCCAAAGTTTGGGTGCAGTGGGAACAGGCACGGCATTGGTTGGAAAGGCTTCCGAAGGGTTAAGGTTGCTCCAGCAGCGTCCAAGGCACAGTAAACACGCTGCTTCTGGCCTTCTACTGCCCTAATTTCTTCTGCCGTGTCTCTGATAATGTCATCAGGGACACTGCAGAGGAAATCAGACCAGTAGAAGGGCCGAAGCAGCGCGTTTACTGTGCTTCAGACGCTGCTAGAGTAGGGAGGTTAGGTGCGACTGGGAGGGTCAATGGGGGTTTTGGGTGCTGCGTCCAAAAAGACATAAAGGAAGCAGAGGTGCGCGAGTGTGAAAACATGAAGGAACGGCGTCGGAGGCGGCGGCAAACTTACAGGAAGGGAGGGAGGGAAATAGAATTTGAAAGCAAAGACATTAAGGGAGCAGTGGTGCGCGAGTGTGAAAACATAAAGGAACGTCATCGGAGGCAGCAGCAAACTTGGCAAACTTACAGGAAGGGACGGTTCTTGGCTTTATCCTTAAGGCGGCAAGAGCCGCCGCGGCCGACAGCCTCCGCACACATGCGCATTCCTACCTGCGGGGCCTTACAGCGCACGGAAAATGGAACATGCGATGGGAGTGCGCATGCGCGGCTTAGCCTTTTATTATATTAGATGAGTCTTCTCTTTTGTTGCTTTTGCAGGAAAAAACAAATGCCACAGATATCTGCCTTTTGGCCCATACAAACTTTGTAATGTTCCTCTTTTACCATACCTGGATACGTTTTGCCATTCTCTTCTGCATTTAATGTTACCCTGGTATCATCATGACGATCAACAAAATACAACTGATGATATTCTGCTGCAGTTCCTCCTCAAATTATACATCTGTTATTTTCATGATTCTCACCTGAGCCCTCTTCACCATGTTCTGATCAATAACCAAAGCAGTGTCCAAGTGAGTGATGAGTGCTGCATCAATCTAAGCATCAGTAGCAATCTTTGCTGTCCCTTTCTTAAACTGGCAAGAGCTCGTTGGGTATACATTATATTGTGGCCTCTTCTAGCTTTCTTGAGAGCAACAGGAGTTTCCGCCATTAGTTTTTCTGCCATGTCATCTGAATCACCCTGTTCCACTTCAAGCACAGATCTCTTCATAATCTCTTGCTCTTCTACTGTTCTTTTTCACTCTTTATTCTCTACTTTTCTTCATACTGCTTTCTTTTTGCCTGTGTACCTAGTTTTTGTCTTCTGGTCTCAGGAATGTCAACTGGTCTAATCTGATGAGGTTTAACACTCCCAACTTATCTCTTTGATCTTTTAATAAAAGGCTAACTCAATCAAAGGAATCTTCTCTCTGCTACAGTCACAAAGTATGTGTATTCCATCAACACAGGCAGAATTGCATTAGTACAACTCTTTATTTTAAAGTTGCAGTTAAATATGTCCATCAGTGTGTTGAGCCCCTCCATAAATCTGTCTTTCTCTTCCAGTTTTGCTCTGCCCACAGAAACTTTGCTGGTTTGTTCCCACTTGGATTTCAGCTTAACTTTAATCCTAACATTTATAATAAAACCACTGAAGTTTGGATTTGCTTTATACCACTGAGCAAGTAATCCAGTCGTAATGTCATTGACCAATTCATCAGTGCTGTAATTGTGTCTGTCTTGATTACTGATGCCTCAAATACAACCCATATCAATTGAGATCCCTGACAATTGGTAGTTCAGCCATAGGTAGATCTGCTACATCTACACAAGAGTCCGTACGTTAGGTGATCATCCCCAGACCCGAACCAACTTTGCAGAAGTGTGTCACAGTGGAGTGGAGTGCCCCCTTCAGTTTTTCCTTTTGCAGGCGAACTGTGCAGAGGGATTCCTGATCTGCTCTGTTTAGGTTTTATTATGAGGGTTCTTCAAAATGTTTCCACACTTTCATATTTTCATGCTCAACCAAAAACATTGTTTTCTGATGGCATTAAGAAGTTAGGACGCTGGGAAAAGTGTACTGTAAAACAGGGTGATTATGTGGAAAAGTGATGTAATTTGCTTTTGAGATATTAAATAAATAGTGTTTAAAAAAAAAGTACAGAAACTTAGGGCTCCTTTTTCAAAAGTGCGTTAGGGCCTTAACGCGCATAATAGGGTGCGCTAGCCGCTACCGCCTTCTTTTAAGCAGGCGGTAATTTTTGGGCTAGCGCACACTAATCCAGTGCGTGCGCTAAAAACGCTAGCACACCTTTGTAAAAGGAGCCCATAATCTTTCATTCTCTGGCTGATCCCACCAAATGATGTAAATGAGTCCAAACTTGCAGCCTTTTTTTTTTTTCTTTTGGACATTTTCAATATTAGATTATTGCTATGATGAAGCTGTGTTGAAATCCTATGAATGAGAAAATGAAACTGTTACTGTTAATATGGGAAAATAAGTAAGATAATTTGATAATTGAGGCACAAAAGACATTAATATACAATATAAACGCATAAAAATTATTATCAGAGCACTTAAACATATTTCAGTAATTTGTGTATTTTTGCATAATTTCCCAGAAATTTCAGGTAGGTAAATAACATTACACAAAATTTAAAGTTAGTTGTTGATTTTCCACACAAAATTGTACCATTTTTTCACTAGTGCTTTTTAAAATTGATATCTTCAAAATTGACACACCCATGTGGCCTCATCTGACTGTAAGAATTAGTGTCACGTCCTCATTTTACACGTTAGACTTGTAACACATTTACCTAGAATTTTCTTTTGCTGAATGTTCAAGTATTACGATAACAGCACAAAAAAGTGTAACCCTGCGGACACAGCAGTTGCCAATAAGTCCAGTATATAATATAATCTATGATTGGTTAACTGTTTTAATCCTAAGGGAGAGTGTTAGGCCTTGCGGGAATAAAAACCTATTCCAAATACTATGAATAAACGGACATCAGTATGAGCTGTCGGAATGTAAACGTGGGATTTGTGAGCTCAGGTAGCAACTCAGGTAGGAACCAGACGCCATGATATCTTCTCAGTTATGGCTCCTCTTATCTGGAATACCCTCCCCCTATATATCAGAAACATCAAAGATCTTAACTTATTTAAGTCCAATCTGAAAACATATCTTTTCAAAGCTTCATTTAACCTTTAGAACAACTTTTCCGCGTATAACTAAACAATTAAAATTTCCTCACACATCTTCCCCAACCCAATCGTTTGGTCCTACCCATACCATACCCCTTTCTTCCCTTGAGGAAACAACAATTTGTAACTTTTATTCCCTAATGTTCTCTCCTAATGTTTCTTAGTCTGTCTGTATTGTCAATTTGTCGTAGCCCTTAGAAAATTGTTAATGTAAAATAACTTGTTCTATCGTTCTATGCTATAATTCTTTTATTATGTAATTCGCTTAGTTTTAATAGGCGAACCATCAAATTTTAATAAACTTGAAACTTGAACTCATAGGTGACCTATGAGTTGCTACCTGAGCTCACAAATCCCATATTTACATTCCGACAGCTCATACTGATGTCCGTTTAGTCATAGTATTTGGAATAGGTTTTTATTCCCGCAAGGCCTAACACTCTCCCCGAGGATTAAAACAGTTAGCCAATCATAGATTATATCAATTATTACAATGACATATTTTTGAAACTTTTGCATCTTTTTTTTTTTTTTATTTCCACTTTATTTCATGGAAAACATTTATTGGCTACTTGTCTACAAAAGTTGAGAAAAGCTTGACCATATGATAGCAAAATCTTTGATTCAGGGTTTCCTTCATTTAGGGCTCATTTTACTAGGGCTTTAATGCGCGGAATAGCGCGCACTACAATGCCGCACATGCTAGATGCTAATGCCAGCATTGAGTTGGCGTTAGTTCTATCTCCGTAGCACGGGGTTAGCACACGCTAATCTGCATGCGCTAAAAACGCTAACGCACCTTAGTAAAAGGAGCCCTAAGTGGATACAAAAATAAAATTATGTAAACATTTTATTTTTTATACAATGACAGGTACTGTGTAAAGAAGAACTTTACACAAAGATGCACCTATGAATATAATTTTGCACATTTGATGTGTGTATTTGTCTTGACAATCAAGGTGTGTTATATGTCGGCTTTTGTGGCTTTTGTTAATGTTGTGCATTAATTTGTTTAATGTGAATACCTATGTTGAAATTTGTATTCTGTAAATGTTTTTATAGCTTATTACAAAAAGTCTGTATATATGTACACAAACAACAGTCCTGCATTATTGTAGGTTATATATTATACCGGATGTAAGCAATAATCCATCACAGCGCCAACTTTGCAAATAATGCAAGAATTCTTTTGCAAGAGGTGTTATCAATACTCTTTTATTATTATTATTATTTTAAAACCCAGGTGTGTTCCAATTTCTACACTGAATTGCTTTATACAACAATCTCAGCTGCAATAAAATAGTTTTAGATTTTGTGGGAATATTGCTACTTTTGAGTAAGCTGTGAATAGACCTTATTTTGGCTGGAGAACCTAGAAGTTATATCATTGAAGATAGTGATACACTGTTAATTGCCTCTTTCCATTTATAACAAAGTCCTGTAAATGCTAATACAAATCAGCAGGTCCCCTCCATATGAAAGAATTTTACATCATATACGGTTTCAGCTAGAACTGTTAATTTTTTTTAATTACAATATAATTTGTTCCATCAGTGAGCTTATGCACATTGGGAGTGGAAATAAAAATACAGCAACCTGGGTTGAATAGATGATATGCTATACAGAGAAGCATAACTATTGAAAAAGAATACCACAGCTTTAGAAATTATAAAAATAATTTATGTAAGTATATGATCTACATTTTATTCATATCTTTATTGATATTTTTAAAACTCACAATAAGTATAACACAAATACAATCATTTTATACTTTAACATTGTTTATTGATGTGAACCGCCTAGAACTCCCTGGGTATGGCGGTATACAAAATAAAAGTTATTATTATTATATCATCAAATTATAGCTTTCATCAAATATCCCCCCTCCCTTATCTAATATAATAAAACCCTAAGCCGCGCAAGCGCACTCTTACCTGCGTGCTCCTGTTTTCCGTGCACTGTTGGTCCCCGCAGGTAGGAGTGCGCATGCGCGGCTTAGGGTTTTGTCATCTTCAGGCGACACGGAGGCTGTCGGCCGCAGCAGCTCTTGGCATCTGCAGGCCACGGCGGCTGTCGGTGGAGGGCAGACGTGAGGTAAAGGGTGCTGCTGGACAGGGGAAGAGACGGGGGGGAGAAAAAGGAAGGGAGGCCTACTGCTAGATGGGGGAGCAGGAAAGAGGTGCTGATGGACAGGTGAAGAGACAAGGGGGAAAAAAGGAAGGGAGGCCTACTGCTGGATGGGGGAGCAGGAAAGAGGTGCTGATGGACAGGGGAAGAGACAAGGGGGAAAAAAGGAAGGGAGGCCTACTGCTGGACAGGGGGGAGATTAAAAAAAGGGAGAAGGGCTGCTGCTGGATAAGGGGAGCAGTGAAGGGGTGGTGGTGGACACAGGGAAGGTAAAAGGAAGGGAGAATGGGTAGACAGCCGAGGAAAAAGAAAGAAAGACAGAAATACAGAAAGCGGCTAAGGAGAGCGAGAGAAATAAAGACAGACACACACACATATTCTAGCACCCGTTAATGTAACGGGCTATAAGACTAGTATCCAATAATTAATCATAAACAAAAAAAATCATAAAATATTTCCACCCCCCCCCCCACCCTGGACGTGTATGAACAAAAGGGAATTAATATTTAAGAACATAAGAAGTTGCCTCCGCTGAGGCAGATCAGAGGTCCATCCTGCCCAGCGGTCCGTTCTCGCGGCGTCCCATCAGGCCTAATTGCCTGAACAGTGTCCCTGACTAATTTTGTAACTGCCTCTAATCCTATCCCTATTACCTACCTTTACTCCTATCTGTACCCCTCAATCCCTTTGTCCTCCAGGTACCTGTCCAGACCCTCTTTGAAGTCCTGTAGCGTGCTCCATTTATTCTATGCAATAATTTCAATCTTTACAGTATCTTGTTAATGGCTCCCAAATAACCTGAACTTTTTAAAAATTTCCCTGCTGTATAGCAATTATCCTTTCTATTTTGAATATGTGGCATAAAGAGTTCCACCAAAACCTGTAATTCAGCCTCTTCCAATTTTTCCAGTTATTTGTAATCTGTTGTATGGCAACCCCTGTCATAATGAGCAGAAGCCTGTTGTTATTAGAGGATATTTGGCTTTGAGCACTCATTGACATGCCAAACAATACAGTGTCATAGGATAATGCCACTGGATTTTCTAACAAATTTATTTGACCCCATATTGATTTCCAAAAAGCAAGAATGAATGGACAATAGAATAACAAATGATCTAATGTCCCAGCTTCAAGATGACAGTGCCAGCATCTATTAGATTTAGAGATATCTAACTTATGTAAACAAACCGGGGTCCAAAATGCTCTATGTAACAGAAAAAAACAGGTTTGTCTCATAGATGCAGACACTGTACATCTCATCCTCCAAGACCAAATTTGGGGCCATTGAGACGCAGTAATTTGATGCTTAATCTCAATGCTCCAAATGTCCCTAAGACCAGTATAGTTTGCCTTTCTTATGTTTTCAAGTGGACTTTCTGGGACACCAGGCTGCTCAGTGGTACAAATTGATATCTGAATTTATGAATATGATCTACATTTTGTAGGGAAAATGTTTTTAAATGCTAGCTGTTTATATAATATGTGTATTGAAGGATTTGCTTGTCTATTTCTGTCTTTTAGTACATAGGTATATTATTTGAAGCCCTTTTTTTTTGTAGCAGGCCATTTCAGTAGAAGGAATTTTGCAGCTATATGGGAGAAAATAGTAATTCATAATTTAATTCTATTGGATTTTGGCTGTCTATTTTTAATGCTGTCTGAAAGGAAACTTGGTATCCAAATAAAGCAAGTAATCTCACAATCATGGTGTAATGTCAAGTAGAGTAAAGGAAACAAAAGATGATTTTGTAATGACAAAAATGTGTGCTAATTTCTTAGCACTTCTTAACTTTCTCCAAAGATATGCTGTGGGACTTAGATACAATGGAGAACTGTGCTGGAGCATAATTGCAAATCTAGCAATATTTTTCTTTTGACAAACAGGATTTTGTTAAGCATACAGGTAGGTGATGTCCAGTGTCACTAGGATGAAACATCTCTTCCAGAGTTCAGAATTTAGTGTAAAAAGTCTTGAGTATACATGCCCCTTCCCTTGCAGAGCTGTCTCCTTTTTTCCACAGTTTTGTTTTTTCCACTCTGCTGAATATACTGTATATGAAAAAAACTCAATTGATCTTGAGAAGGTTTTTGGGTTTTTTTTTTTACATAGTTCTGCATCATCATACACTTTTTTGTTTAAAACAAATTATTTTTCTCTCATGATGTTACCCTATCTGCTCTTGTGTTATTCTATAAAGTAGATGCTAACATTTCTATGTTATGTACATGCATAACTGTTTAGAATACTTAAATGTGCATTTGTACATCCTGGATATGTACCTAAATGCTATTCTACAGTATAATTATGAACATATCTCCAATTGCACGCAATTTGCAAAATTTGCAGAATCTAGGTAGAAAGTTATGGGGCTCATAATTGAAAGAGAAAAACGTCCAAGTGCCGATACTAAAACCGGGTTTTGGACGTATTTAAAAATGACCTAGGCCTTCATAGTGCCACTGAACGACCAAAGCTAAATGGGGCGTTTTATGAGAAGTGTCGAGGGCGGGAGTTGGGCGGGACGTGGACCGGCTTAGACTTAATCGTACAGCATGTATACAGCCCAGGATCGACGGAACTTGGACGTTGTGACTTAGACCATGTAAAACATGGTCTAAGTCACAAAAACCCACCTAAAGTCACCAGATAAGCCCTGCAAACACATAAAACAGACCCCTACACACTATCCCAGTGATCACCAACCCCCCTCCCCCACCCACATCAAAATATTAATCACACCTTCAAAATTCAGCCTCCAGACCATCATCACCTGGCTGCCTGGCATAGGAAAGCCTAGTCGTCCAGCACAGAGGCGGCTTAAGCCATCTTGGGGGTGGGTTAGGGACTCATGCAGAGGAGGTTACATGCCCATAAGCCCCCTGTAATCACTGCATTGATAATGAAACATGTGCACTCCACTATACACCCCCAAAACCCTTTTGTACTGGCATATAAGTGGCTCCTGCAGCCATAAGGGCTATTAGGGTGGTAGATAAGTGGGTCTAGGGGATTCTGGAGGTGGTGTGGGGGGCTTACCATTACCTATAAGGGAGCTGTAGTGAGATGATGACATGGCACCCTTTTTGTGAAGTTCACAGCAGTGCTCTGTAAGTACCCCACTATTTAGGTGGCATGTCTGGGTGTTCAGTCCATCACTTTGCAGACCCCTCCCATGTCCAACAGGGCTTGTTCTAGGCATTTTTGACTTGGACGAAAATGTGGTATAAAGATGGATGATTTAGCGACTTGGACGATCAGATCTGCAGGACGCATAATTAAACGATTTTCGAAAGAAAAAAGTTTTGGACGTATTTTTTGAAAATGTGTCCTAGACTGTTTTTTACTTTGGACGACTTGCAAGTTGGACACAAATGGACTTAGACGTCCCTTTCGATTATGCCCCTCCACATGTGTAACTTATAGAATACTAAAAGTTACATACATCTCTGGAACATATGTGCACATATATTCTCACATGTTGGTGATGTCATCCAAGGAACCCAGTACAAGTAATACCAAGTGCCCATACCATGTGTGTGCCTGTGCCTTCTTGTGGGACAATCAGTTCTTTGTTTTCCGTGGAGCTGAAAAACTGTCTCTTCAGTGCATCAAACTTTTTTATGCCTTTCCATCCTTATTTTTCATAGTTTTTGTCATAATTCTTGGGGGGGGGGGGGGTTCATGTTCCAGTATTTTTCTCAATTTTGGTTTAATTTTATCATCTTTTTGGTTTTGGCTTTGGGCCACTTCAAGCCTCTTTTCTTACCTGAGAGCATCAATTGTTTTTGGGATACTTTTCACTCGAGCTCTCCAAGCCATTGAACCCTTTGATTTAGCATCAGCTGTTTTCCCCTCTGTGTCAAAGATGGTACCGAGAGGCTTTCATAAATGCTGTCAATGTAATCAGAAAAAAGTGAGGATGAAAGGATAGTCCTTCCTTAGGAACACACAAACTCTATTGGAGAATCACATAAAATGGATTACAGCTTAGCTCAACACGGCCAGTGTTTTGACACATACTGTAAATAATGTATCTTCAGCAGAAGTCATTATGAATCTTCTCAAAGCCATGAGAATGATAAACAGTAGGCAGTAAACCACAAGCATATGTGATTCTCCAATAAAGTTTGTGTGTTCCCTAAGGAAGGACTATCCTTTTGTTCTCACTTTTTTCTGCTTGTGCAACTACTGTGTGGGGTACGACGTTCCTGTTTCTTTTTGGTCAATGTAATCATACCATCTCAGGCTCTGACACACATAATTTATGTGTTCATGTCTGGATCCTGAACTTCAGGCCATTAACTGTGCCCTCTGTCTTTGTATGCAAAAGAGGTTACTCAAAGCCTGGAAACTTCAATTTGAGAAACTTTTCAGTACTGAATCGGCATAGACATCCAGCATGGTGGGGGACTCTGAACCCCCTACAGTCAGCCTCCTATAACCCATCATCGGTGCTGAGTGCATCAACACCACATCCAGCGGGCATTGGACTTCTTGCAGAGGCAGGACAGTACATCATCTTCATTGATGCCTCCAGTATCGAAAGATATAGCACATAAGAAAGCTAAGAAGCACAAACAATCCTTTCTAGGCATGCAATTGTGCTTCCATGCCAATGCCTTTTACAGTACAGTTATCATCTTTCCAGGAGGAAATCAGGAATAAAATACCATTATCGGAAATATGTATAAAAGGTAAATCAGAGCAATCAGCATGGCCATACAAAGGAAAGATACAAACAGATGCTGGCAGTTGAAATAATCGAAACCTGTGTTGACTGTATAGTATGTATTTTAACCTATAATCTATGTTGTGTATGCTAACCTGCAACCAATGTTGACGTTATATTATGTATATTAACCTGTAACCTGTGGGGAGTGTGGCACAGTGGTTAAAGCTACAGCCTCAGCACCCTGAAGTTGTGGGTTCAAACCCACACTGCTCCTTGTGACTCTGGGCAAGCCACTTAATCCCCCCATTGCCCCAGAAACATTCAGTATATGGTGAGCCCGCCGGGACAGACGGAAAATGCTTGAGTATCTGAATAAATTAATATAAACTGTTCTGAGCTCCCCTGGGAGAACGGTATAGAAAATGGAATAAATAAATTGAGGAGAACGGGATACAAAACAAATAAATACTCAGCAGAAGAATCCTATATACTTTCTGATCCTTCTCTTCAACGACGCACATCTCCGCCAGAAAGTACAGTGGTGCCTCGCATAACGAACGCCTCGCACAGCGAACGCTGCGCACAACGAACTTCATGTCTTGCTTCCTACAACGAACTTCGTTTCACACAACGAAGTCGCCCGAGCTGCATCCTTCCGCGCAGGCACTGCGCTTAACTGCCCTCTCTCCGCCTGGCTCCCTGTGCAGTGGCGGACCGTCGGCTCGCAGGGGCCCGGCGCCTACTGCTGATGCGTTGGGGGGGGCGGAGCTACTCTCGCTGCTTCCCCGATGCTAGAAAAAAAAAAAATGAACAGTTAAGTCCCAGTTTTTGCCGCTGAGACTCTGCCCTCTCTCACTGTAAAATTAGACTCTACTTAGTCTGTCTTTAAATTTAAAAAATGTGTGTTGTTTTAAAAAACAATTATGTTTTTAGATGTATCTAAATAAAAATAACCAAAAATTTATCTTTTTTTATGTCATCTTAGCATATTTTATGCTACAGAACGAATTATTTTTTTTAACATGTATTGTTATGGGAAAACGCGTTTCACATAACGAACTTTTCGCATAACAAACTTGCTCCTGGAACCAATTAAGTTCGTTGTGTGAGGCACCACTGTATATCTTTTACTGGCTTTATAAGGCAGGAGGAACCTTGTTCTGACCTTTTTGAACTCCTTAACTTTAATGTATTCTTTTGGTGGTGCTTCAAAGTACCTTTACACAGAATCATGATAAGACGCTTTATTAGTCTGGGTAGGTCCTAGAAAAATAGAAACAATGGAGAATTCAAATGTGTAAATTTTTTTAGAATTCAACTAACATCATTCATTAGTTGTGAAATCTCCGCTCAAGCTTCCCGCAGCTCATGATCTTATGCTTCTCCTCCAGGCAGAGAAGCCAGAACATTGGATGCTTTTGGCAGGTGCATATTCTAGTCATCTATGCGCCTTAACAGAATTATGGACTATTAATTTTACATGTCTGTTGACTGTAAGTCTTTACTAAAACAGTTATCAGAGTTTGAAGAATTTCCCCCCCCCCCAGACAATTTGAAACAATTTCAACAATTATCTAAGAACTTATTTACTACTAGAAAGTTCATGGCTAGAGCAGCTTTTGATGTTTGTTTCAGAATGTCTGCAATAGCAATTGAAATGTGCCATTTGGCCTGTCTTTGAGCGTCTAATCTGGAAACTTAAAAAATGCCTTTCCAATGTGCCTTGTAAGTAGATGAAAAAATTGAGGAGGCTGCAGATAAGATTAAAAAAAAACCCCCACACAGATATTAATAAGAACTTTATCTAAACTAGAGAATGACGCGGGGAAAAAATTTGTCCCTGCCCCATACCCGGCCTCGCCGTGTCCCCTCAAACCGTCTGATCCCATCTGCACAAACCTCGAATAGTTATGATTTTATATTGAACTTATTTTACTAATTATAAAAAGAATATTCTGTACAATTGTCATTTTGTAAATCACATATAATATAGAACAAGGATCAACAAAACCTCTGTCTCCTCCCTCTCACAAATATAACTGGTACAGTAACAGATGCTCTTATTTGGGTTGAGAATTGCTTTCAGGTGATTAAGAAATGGATGGACGATAACCATCTGAAATTGAACAGAAGTGCTTTGCGTGGGATGTGAAAAACATCTGAATTAATACTTGATAATACCTTGGTCCCTGTGTCTAGCTAATATAAGTATCTAGGTATTACCCTGGATTCTACTCTGTCTTTTAAACTACAGATCAAAGCAGTAGTGTCTAAGGCTTTTTTTTTTTTTTTTAACTTTGTCGTCTTCAAAAGTTGAGAAATTTCCTGTCCATACAGGATTTTTGAACAGTCATAAGTACATAAGTAGTCGCCTCCGCCGGGGCAGACCAGAGGTCCATCCAGCCCAGCGGTCCGCTCACGCGGCGGCCCATCAGGCATATTGCCTGGTCAGCGGTCCCTGACTAATTTTATGCCTACCTCTACACTTATCTCTAAACCTTCCACTGCTCTTATCTGTACCCCTCAATCCCTTTGTCTTCCAGGAACCTATCCAGGTCATCCTTGAAACCCTGTACTGTGCTATTTCTTATCATGGCCTCCGGAAGGGTGTTCCATGTGTCCACCACCCTCTGTGTGAAAAAGTACTTCCTTGCGTTTGTTTTAAACCTGTCCCCCTTCAATTTCATCGAGTGACCCCTTGTTCTTGTGGTTTCTTTCAAATTGAAAAATCTGTCTTTGTCAACCTTTTCGATGCCCCTCAGGATCTTGAAGGTCTCTATCATATCTCCTCTGAGTCTCCGCTTTTCCAGGGAGAACAGCCCCAGCTTCTTCAGTCTGTCAGTGTATGTAAGGTTTTCCATACCCTTAATCAGTTTAGTTGCTCTTCTCTGGACTCCCTCAAGCATTGCCATGTCCTTTTTGAGGTACGGTGACCAGTACTGTACACAGTATTCCAGATGCGGGCGCACCATAGCCCGGTACAGTGCAGTATTTATTCCCCTATATGGGATAATCCACGCATACTTATAGGAACACGTACAGTATTATGGCCTACCTGGATTCATTCCGGAATTTGCAGGACATTATTGTTACTCATTGATTGATAACTTTTGCTCAGATATAATCTGCTTATGAGTTGCCTTCACACCAGGCCTATAGATATCTCTAACTCTGTCATAGTATTCATGATGCTTTTGGACCCAAGCTAGAGGGCCTTCATCTGGGTTCTGCCTATTATGCTCCGCTGTTGGCTCGCTGGAGCTCCCGACCCCATGTCATGTCTGTAATATATGGTGCTCTTGTATCTTCGGGGACTGAGTGACCTCTACTAATCCAGCGGCTGTGGATGCAGGATCTTGGTTGTACCATCACTGAGCATCAATGGTCCCAGGTGCGGTGCTGCTGTAATAAACTCTTGCATTCGGCCTCCATTCGGCAATCTCTGTACTTTGTTCTTCATAAATCTCTGTGGACTCCAGTCAAGCAGCAGCGGGTCTCGCCAACATCATCTGCCAGCTGGTGGAGATGCTTGGTGACGGCACCTTCCAATACCTGCTTTTTGACTGTTCCATCGTCTCTGCCTTTTGGTCGGAGGTGGAGGATATTTTGAGCCACATTCTCCCTCTTCCTGCTTGGATAAACGAAATCTTTATAAGTAGACTTGTTTCTTACTAAGTGTTCCTTTGGAATTTTCCTCTATGTTTACATAACATTCAATTCAGATTTTAAAAAAAACTTGTTCAGACTACACTGTAAAACATCATACTTGGATATGAAAGTGGCAATAAGTTATGCATCTTCAGACTGAAATAAATATCTGAAATATGTTCTTGAGAAGAGCTAATATCTTAGTAAGGATTGACCTCTTGTCTTGTGAACAGTCAATTTTTGCTTGCCAAAAGCTAGCACCGCGCTTGGGGGGTCACCCGGCAACGATAGAGAATCATCCGGAGTGCTCCTTTGAATATTGATGAGCCTATTTTACTACCATTGTAATATTATGTTGCATGGCAGAGTTGGAGACTACTAGAGCTTGGAAAAGACCACGGTGAGCCGTTTTGATAATCAGCACGCTAATCCAACTGGAATAGGTTTAATGACCATTGTTAAGGGCACGGTAAGTTTTGGGAATCTTCCTCTGTGCCACTAGAAAATCTTACTGTTACTTTAAAAGGCAAATGTAATTGGTATTTGCAAATTTGGCAACCCGCGGATCTATTCTTTAAAAAAAACAAATATCATAATTAAGATTTATTTTTACTTTTGTCACAACTTTTATCTACACTTCTAATTGTTGTGCCAGAACAAACAATATGTTTTGTTTATGACTCACATGATACACTTTCTAATTGCCTTGATTATATTTGTATTTTCTCTCTGGTTGATGTAATATTTGAATTACTTAGTCCAAGAATGTTATTGTTCTTTTCTCTCTGGATCAAAAATGTGATTAAAAAAAGCCCATGCAAATATTCTCCATGAAGGATTTTTTAAAATGTTAATCACTTATGTTTTATTAAAACTTGATATATTGCTATACAGTTACTAAGATGCACTAAGGAATGGGCTTAGCTTATCTAACATAGTTACAGAGTAGATGACGGCAGATAAAGACCCGAATGGTCCATCTAATCTGCCCAACCTGATTTAATCTAAAAATTTGTTGGGGGGGGGGGAGTTTCCTTCTTCTTCTTAGCTATTTGTGGACAAGAATCTAAAGCTCTGCCCGGTACTGTTCTTAGGTTTCAGCTACTGAGGTCTCCATCAAAGCTCACTCCAGCCCATCTACACCCTCTCAGCCATTGAAGCCCTCCCCAGCCCATCCTCCACCAAACAGCCAGACACAGGCTGTACAAGTCTGCCCAGTATTTGCCTTAGTTCTTCACTATTTACTACATTATTATTTTCTGATTCTAGATCCTCTGTGTTCATCCCACGCTTTTTTGAACTCCATCATTGTTTTCATCTTCACTACCTCTCGAGAGAGCGCATTCCAGGCATCCATCACCCTCTCCGTAAAGAAGAATTGCCTTACGTTGCTCTTGAGTCTACCACCCCTCAACCTCAAATTATGTCCTCTGGTTTTACCATTTTCCTTTCTCTGGAAAAGATTTTGTTCTAAGTTAATACCTTTCAAGTACTTGAACGTCTGAATCATATCCCCCCTGTCCCTCCTTTCCTCTAGGGCAGTGTTCTTCAACCACCGGTCCATGGACCAGTGCCGGTCCACAGAAATTTCCTGCCAGTCCACAGGGCCAGCACGTGCATCAGGCCCAAAACAGTGTTCTTCAACCGCCGGTCCACGGTGTGATCGATGCGGCGTTATCTTCGAGCCAGCTCCCTCTTCCTAACTGATTCAGTGCACAAAGCCATGAGCAGTGTCTCCTACGGCCATCCTGTGCCTGAACCGGAAGCCTTTTCTCTGACGTTGCAACGTCAGAGGGAAGGCTTCCAGTGAGGCACGGGATTTGCAAGGTGCAATTAGTACTATTATGGGGGCGGGGTCTGGGGTGGAGATTGGATAGAGATGGGCGGGGTCTGGCCTACGACTTAGCCCAGTGTTCTTCAACCACCGGTCCACGGACTGATGTCGGTCCACAGAATAATTCTTTTATTTCTGCTGGTCCATAGGTGTAAAAAGGTTGAAAAACACTGCTCTAGGGTATACATATTCAGGGCTTCCAGTCTCTCCTCATATGTCTTTTGGCACAAATCTCCTATCATTTTTGTCACTCTCCTCTGGACCGCTTCAAGCCTTTTTGTGTCCTTCGCCAGATACGGTCTCCAAAACTGAACACAATACTCCAAGTGGAGCCTCACCAATGACCTGTACAGGGGCATCAACACCTTCGTTCTTCTGCTGGTTACACCTCTCTTTATACAGCCCAGCATCCTTTTGGTAGCAGCCACCGCCTTGTCGCACTGCAGACTTTCCACTGTGTTAAACCCATTTTTATTGTCTGCATCCCAAGTAGCGGGGTTTTTTTTTCATTACACCCCGCCCCCCCCCCCTTTTTTTTCAAAAACGTAGCACAGTTTTTAGCACCAACCGTGGCAGTAACAGCTCCAACACTCATAGGAATTCTATGTTGTTATTACTGCGGCCGATGCTAGAATCCACGCTATGGTTTTGTAAAAGTTGGGGTAGGCAGGTCCTGCCTGGTTATAAAAAAAAAGTCATGTAGGAGCATTTACCGCCCCCCTATTTAGCAGGTGTTAACTGCTCCCATGTTAGGCTGTAGAAAGAGAGGGTAACCAGTAGAAGGAAGAAAGTGTTGATGCCCCTGTACAGGTCATTGGTGAGGCCCCTCTTGGAGTATTGTGTTCAGTTTTGGAGACTGTATCTGGCAAAGAACATAAAAAGGCTTGGGGCTAGATTCACTAACCTGCCTCTCCGTGCCCGATCCGTGGGATATTGCAGGCAGGCAAACGAATTCACTGAAGTCCAGCATGCAAATAAGGATGATCATTGGCATGCCTCCCCACCAACGCTGGAGATCGAGCCTTGAGCACGCGCAGACCATCTTTCTTGACTGTAGATGGTCTGCGCATGCGCTGTCCCTTTGTGCCCGGCAGAGCTTTTTTACTTTTTTTTAAACTTTATTTAGCTGACTGTTTTTTGTACTTTGTGAGCCCGTGGTTTTAACCCGGTTTTAAAACTGTGGTTTTAAAACTATGGGCTCACACTGCGGGGAAGGGCAGGCGAGTCGGGGCTGAGCAGGGCGGTGAGAGAGAGCTGGAAAGTCGGGGGCTGAGAGTAGGAGGGTGTCAGGTCAAAAGTGGGACAAAGGCGCACCCAGACAATTGAGCGCAGCGCACGCCGCCGTGCCACTCTAAATTATTGTTTTTAGGGCTCCGACAGGGGTGTGTGGGGGGAACCCCCCCCCCCCACTTTACTTAATAGACATCGCGCCGCGTTGGGGGGGGTTATAACCCCCCACATTTTACTGAAAACTTAACTTTTTCCCTGTTTTTAGGGAAAAAGTTCAGTTTACAGTAAAATGTGGAGGGTTACAACCCCCATAACGCCGGCGTGGTCTCTATTAAGTAAACTGGGGGGGTTCCCCAAGAAAACCCCCCGTTGGAGCCCCTAAAAACTGTAATTTAGAGCGGCGCGCGTTGCACTCAATTGTCGGCACACGCTTTTGTCTTTCGTGCCGTTGTCTATGAACCGAGAAGCAGGGCACAGAGCAAGGCTGCAGAAGGGAGGGCAGTTGGAAAGGACCTGAGCGACTGGTTCTCAGCTGTCGCTTATTTTTGGATCGGTCAGCCTCATTTTGTTAAGTGAATCACTGCCTGCCTACATTTGAACGCCGGTCCCCCCTCATTTGCATGCACGGATCGGAGGATGATCGGGACAGAGGTTAGTGAATTGGGTTGCAAAACAATCGGTACGCTTAGTGAATCTAGCCCTTAAAACAGTTCAGAGGAGGGTGATGAAAGTGGTAGGAGGTTTGCGCCAAAAGCCATATGAGGAGAGACTGGCAGCCCTGAATCTGTATACCCTAGAGCAGGGGTGTCCAACCTTTTGGCTTCACTGGGCCGTATTGGCCGAAAAAAATGTTTCTGGGGCCGCACAAACTTTCAAAAGCTGCAGCAAGACAGAGGAGGGAGCCAGCAAGACGGTAAACACCCGGGGGCAGCAGAGGAAAACACTGCATCGCCCTCAACCATGGCCGCACAAAGTACTTCACGGGGCCGCAGGTTGGACACCCCTGCCCTAGAGGAAAGGAGGGATGGGAGACTCAGATATTCAAATAGTTGAAAGGTATTAACATAGAACAAAGTCTTTTCCAGAGAAAGGAAAATGGTAAAAACCAGAGGCCATAATTTGAGGTTGAGGGGTGGTAGACTCAAGAGCAATGTAAGGAAATTCTTCTTTATGGAGAGGGTGGTGGATTCCTGGAATGCGCTCCTGAGGGAGAGGAAAATGGTGAGTTTAAAAAAAAAAAAAAAAGTGGGATGAACAGCAGATCTCGAATCAGAAAATAATGGTATATATTGAAGAACTAAAGCCATTACTGGGCAGACCTGCATGGTCTGTGTCCGCATATGGCCATGTGGTTGAGGATGGGCTGGAGTGAACTTTTGACCATGACTTCAGTAGATGCTTTGGACTCTGGCCCGGAGAGAGCTAAGAAGAATGAAATTTTAAATTAAACCAGTCATTTAAAGAGAGGGTAAAGTTGGGCAGACTGGATTGGACCATTTGGGTCTTTATCTGCCGTCATCTACACTGCCCTCACCGACGAACATGCTTTTGATATGGATGCAGTCGACTGGCTGGTTAGTGCATCTGGACTTTCCCCCCCCTCCCCCCCCTGCGGTAAAGATGTGCATTGGTTTAGGTTTAGGAGGAGGAATCCAGCGTGTCCTGCTTTTGCTGCTCACTAGCACTTCCCCCGAGGCCACTCGGAGCAGACTTAATTCTCAGCTCCTGCAGGACCATGCAAGGAGAGCAGCGGCGTAGTGAGAGACGTTGGCATCGCCACCCCGACGTCTCGAAGATGGAGCGGCGCGGGGTGCCCTTAAGGGAAAGGGGGAAAGGAGAGGCGCCCCCTCCTGGCCAGTTCTTCAGCTCCAGCCAGCCCTCGTGTCTCGCGCCAAAAGGAAGGAAACCGTACTTCAGGTTTGCTGCAACAGGTAGGGACATCCAGCCCTGGTGACAGGGTTCCGCCCAGGAGTGGGGGTGGGCACTTCCTTCTGCCTGCCATATGGTGCAGGGCACAAGTGTCTGTCCGGTGGCAGCCGCCGTGCTCTCCCTGTCCCGAGTGGGGGGGGAGATCCTCGAGTCCAGCTGTGCCAGCGGTTCAAGTTCTTTACCTCCAAAACCCCGACGAAAGCGAGCAGGTGAGGAGTAGGGGTGGGGGGGCGATGTGGCATTAGCCACAGGTACGGAGTAGGGGTGGGGGGGCGATGTGGCATTAGCCACAGGTACATCAGGCTGCAGCCCACCATAGACTCCATATTGCGAAGGGAGCGCCCCCCCCCCCCAATGCTTTAATAGCTGGGGGGATGAATAAGTGAATCGGCGTAATGCTATCTTAACTTTGCCTGCCCTAAGCAGGAGACGCAGCCGAGCTGGTTTTCGCAATCTGGCAGCTGGGAGGGAAGAATAAACAGCTTTCTCCCGGATGCAGGAAACGGAGTAGGTTTAACTTTACCCAGACACGTTCGGCGGTTTGTCTTGGGGTTTCAGGGCCCCTCGGACACTTCCGCCCTGTGCGGACCAATAATTCGGACTCTGCAGGTCCGGTGCAAGAACCCCCAAACACCTAAAACCACCTTCAGTACGCCCTCGATTAATTTCATATGCTCGGCTCCCTCCCCACCCCCAATTATGGCCAGTTTGAGAATTTCTTACCAGCCGGTTGGTAAAATGATTCCCTGTTGCTTTATTTGCCTTTGGCTAGTTCCGGCACCTCTTGTTTTACTTGGACACCGGCTGCAATTGGCAACCACCTAGTGGCCCTTCACATCTGAAAACATCTGGTCAGAAGAGGAAAGCTTTCTGCCTGGTGCCCTGATCACTCCAAGCTCCCTTAGTTTTCAGAGAGATATTTGCTAAGCTTTTTCACACTAGACCAGGGGTGTCAAAGTCCCTCCTCGAGGGCCGCAATCCAGTCGAATTTTCAGGATTTCCCCAATGAATATGCATGAGATCTATTTGCGTGCACTGCTTTCATTGTATGCTAATAGATCTCATGCATATTCATTGGGGAAATCCTGAAAACCCGACTGGATTGCGGCCCTCGAGGAGGGACTTTCACACCCCTGCACTAGACTAATCTTATATGAATCTTGGTGAACCTTTGCTGCAGTCGGGGTGGCTAAAGGCCCCAGATCTGGTGATCTCTTCTTCACTGCTACCATTCTCCACCCCACCTCCCCAAGGTGTTCAGCATCTTCTCCCTGTCACCACCCTGCTTCCACTGGAACTGGCCACCTTTTTCAGTTCTAACTCAGAGTACAGCAGGTATTTTCCTGTCTCCAGAAGGCTTAGTTTGTTTGTACTTGAAAAAATGGAGGGTTAAGCAACCTGCTTAAGGTCACAAAGAGCTGAAGTAAGATTTGAACTAGAGAACGACACCTGGACAAATTTTTCCCTGTCCCTGCGTGAACTCATTTTCCTGTCCCATCCCAGCGAGTTATTTTCCTATCCCTGCCCCATTCCTGCAAGCTCTGTCCTCATCTGCACAAGCCTCAAATGCTTTAAAATCATAAGAAGCAACATTCTAGAGCTCAGATTGTGATGTCATAATGCCTCATTCCACCAATGCCCAAGCTCCGTCTTCATCTGCACAAGCCTCAAACACTTTAGAATCATAAGTACCAACATTCTAGAGCTCAGATTGTGATGTCATAATGCCTCATTCCACCAATCCCTAAGCTCCGTCTTCATCTGCACAAGCCTCAAACACTTTAGAATCATAAGTACCAACATTCTAGAGCTCAGATTGTGATGTCATAATGCCTCATTCCACCAATCCCTAAGCTCCGTCCTCATCTGCACAAGCCTCAAACACTTTAGAATCATAAGTACCAACATTCTAGAGCTCAGATTGTGATGTCATAATGCCTCATTCCACCAATCCCTAAGCTCCGTCTTCATCTGCACAAGCCTCAAATACTTTAGAATCATAAGTGTTAGAGGCTTGTGCTGTTAACTCTGTTTTGCTACTTGGGATCTAGCTAGGTACTTAGGTCCTGGGTTGGCCACTGTTGGAAACAGGATGCTGGGCTTGATGGACCTTTGGTCTGTCCCAGTATGGCAATTCTGCTATCAAGCCTGAAAGATAGCCCTTGGAGGTGGTGATGAAAAATATGTATTAAATACAATATTTATTGTTACCTACACAAAAATTAGTAGGCATTTGATTTTAGAGTCACTTGGTTTTAGTTCTGGGGCTGAGAATCTCTCCAGTGCCTTTGGGAGATTTGATTCCATCTGGCACAGGGACTTTGCCCTAGATTCACTAAACTCACCGATCTGGGCGATCCGTAGCTGAATCTTGCCGGGCGACTGATTCACTACGAGTCCTCATGCAAATTAATGTGATCGGATCGGACGCACGCCCCACCGATTGCTGCAGAGCTATCGTGACGCACGCGCAGGCCATCCCGGTTGGCTCTAGATGCGATCCGCGCGTGCGCTTGGTCAGAACAAAGGAGGAGGGGTGGCTGCAGTACTCGCTGGCCCAAAGGAATCATTTCAAATGGTGCAGCCAGAATGGAACAGAACACACTTTTAACCTGCGGGCTTGTGATGTATTCCAAATTGTGTATGCTTATTGTGAGCCGCTTTGGTTTAAAGTGGGTTATAAATGTTTTTTTTTTTAATAATTTTTATTATTTTATTTATTACAATAGTGTAATACAGTAAATTGACAACATGAAAATATTATAAGAAAACACTATTACAAGCAGAAAGTATAGAATCATAACTATAACCGCCCCCTTCCATCAATTATTGATATTAACAATAATAAACATCTTAATAAGAAGATTCAATATCTATGTTAATCAATATCTATCACTACCCAACCCTCCCGCCCATCCCAACCCAGATGTGTAATGAAAAAACTCCGAAGGCAATATATTATCTATTAATTTGCATTCGCAAATAATGCCAATGGATTCCAAATTTTAAAATGTTTTAAATAAATAAATCGATAATATGCATTACCTCTGAATTCTCCTTTCTCTTTTAAAGAATGGTGCTCTTTCTTTCTTTATATTAAATATCAATAAAACCATAAGCCACATTTGGTTACTGCATAAGGGAGCAAAATGTTTGCATTATTCTTGCATTTATGCAGCTGTGCGCTAAGGGTCTCTTCTATCAAACTGGACTAGCAGTTTTTAGCACAGAGCGCCATGCTAAAAACTGCTAGCGCAGTTTCATAGAAGAGGCCCTAACCTCCTTGTTTACTAAGGTGCGCTATGCTTTTTAGCGCGTGGTAAATGTTAGCATGCGCTAAACGCATGCTAAACGCTAACGCATGCACGTTATTCCTATGGACACGTTAGTGGTTAGCACATGCATTGATTTAGCGTGCACCAAACGCGCGCCAAAATGCTTAGCGCACCTTAGTAAAAGAGGGCCAAAGTGTTAGTGGATCAATGGACCACAGATTTCAAACTGAAGCTCAATTCAGAAAAAACTAAATTCTTCATAGCCTCGCCACACGCACAAAATACGACAATATCATTACACATTAACAATCTAAACTACCCCATTCAACCAACGATGAAGATTCTAGGAGTAATACTAGACCAAGGACTAACCATGAAAGACCACATAGACTCCTTAATCAAAAGAGGGTTTTTCACTCTCTGGAAACTTAAATCCATTAAAGCGTACTTCCACACTTCAGCATTCAGAATCCTAGTACAATCCCTAATACTAAACCACCTGGACTACTGCAACATCACCCATCTGACAATCCCACGGAAGCAAATGCAAAGACTACAACTGATACAAAATGCAGCAGTCAGGATGATTTTCGGGCTGAAGAAGTCCGATCACGTAACCCCTTCCTACCGACTCCTACACTGGCTGCCGATGGAGGCGCGCACGAAGTTCAAGCTAGGATGTCTCTGCTTCAAAGTATTAAATGGTCTAGCCCCAAAATACATCACAGACCTCTTCTCATTCCCAACCAATAGACATGAAAGAAAAACACACATGAAATTTGTCTCCCCACCGGCTAGAGGGTGCATATATAAGAGACACCATCAACAACGGCTATCATATCAAGCAGCCATATGGGGTAAAGACCTAGGAAAACTAATCGCGCACACAAACAACTATGAAGAATTCAGGAAACACCTAAAAACCTACCTATTCCTGAAATACCTAGGTAACGAACCGGAACATCAACCCCCCTCGTAACATCACCACATACCTGAACTTGCAAACTGTTAACCCAACCCCCAATCACTAAATATGAACACTCTATTCAACTTACGGAACATTTCTACTTCTGTGTAAACAACTTGGCACTTCCTGGCCTTGCAACACACAAACTGACGTTAACATTATTAATGTTATCAGATGTACACCGCTATACTCTTTAATTCGTTGTACGAGATATTCACTGCTATACTCTTCAATTCGCTGTACGTAAAGTTTCTCTTTATTTTTATTGTATTTACAGTTTCTTTTATTGTAAACAGTTTCTTATATTGTAAACCGCCTAGAGGTCGCAAGATTGTTGGCGGTATATAAAAATAAAGTTATTATTATTATTAATGAATGTCTCTAGTGCAGTGTCTCTCAAACATTTTTTTTAGCTCTGGCACATTAAACAGAGCAAATATTTTTCATGGCACACTAACCGGAGCAAATGTTTTTCGTGGCACATTATAAATGAAATTATAAAATTGCTAAACCAACAAAAAAAAATTAAGTTTGAGAGTTATTTATTTATTTAAATCTCTTTACGCTATGTACGGGTAATTGTAACAACGGTGAAACTAAAGTAGACAGACTAGAATCCACCGTTTTAGGATTTAAAAGCAAACTAGAGGCACATCTCCTTACGAGAGGCATAGAGGGATATGGGTGACTTAATTTACGCCAGGTACACACCTGGCAGGGCCTCCACGTGTGCGGTTCGCCGGACTTGATGGACCATAAGTCTGATCCGGTGATGGCAGTTCTTATGTTAATTGCTAATCAATGCGATGGATATGCTATGTCAGGTCAAAAGCGCGCCGGGACAAAGGCGCGCGCAGACAATTGAGCGCAGCGTGGAGGTGCGCGCCACAGAAAATTACAGTTTTTATGGCTCCGACGGGGGGGAGTGGAGTGAACCCCCCCACTTTACTTAATAGAGATCGCGCCGCGTTGTGGGGGGTTGTAATCCCCCACATTTTACTGAAAACTTCACTTTTTCGTTTACAGTAAAATGTGGAGGGATACAACCCCCCAAACCCCCCCCAACGCCGGCGCAATCTCTTTTCAGTAAACTGGGGGGGCTCCCCAACAAAACCCCCCCGTCGGAGCCCCTAAAAACTGTAATTTTCTTCGGCTCAGTTGTTGGCGCACACCTTTGTCTTTCGCGGGGTTGTCTATGAACCCTTTTTTTTTAGTGCAAAATAACTCAAAACGCATTTCATCATCCACCATCTGCAGTCATTCTCTCTTTCCTTTTTAATTTAATTTCTATCAGAACTGAAAATCCAAGTTCACAAACATAAGAAGATTGAAATGATAACAAAGCCTTGATTGCTCTGTTGCAGTAGTTACGATAACTACTGCGTACAAAATAAAAATAAAATTACTAGCCATTAGTTTTCAAGGACCAATCGCGTCAACTAATGATGCTTGTCTGAGCGGTTGTGTCCTGACGCAGACTATTGCGTACTTGACGTACATGTCATCTATTCTAGTTTCGACATGGGCAACTCCGGTCTTCGAGGGCTGGAATCCAATCGGGTTTTCAGGATTTTCCCAATGAATATGCATTGAAAGCAGTGCATGCAAATAGATCTCATGCATATTCATTACATTACATTACATTACATTTGTGATTTCTATTCCGCCTGTGCCTTGCGGTTCTAAGCGGATTACAGTTAAAAGAGATCAGGACATTACCGAGAGAATTACATTACAACGATTTAAGTAAATTACATGTTGTGGTATAGAAATACAAGTATAAGATATCTGGATTTATCGATAGAATAACTTGACAGGGTTCAAGTAGTTACAAGGTTCAGTGGGGAAAACAATATAGGCAACTGAAGAAAGATACCTAACTTTGAAGGAATCAGTTAAGTGGATACCTAAGGGAGATGCTTATTTAGGAGAAGGTTAAATGGATACCTAAGGGAGATGCTTATTTAGGAGTTTGGATATTTTTGGTAAATGAGGTTCAAGGGGATGACTAGTGTGTTATTTGCTGGGGAGAGTGCATGTGTGATTGGGGAGGGGAATATTAAGTAAGGACGTGTTTTTTGAAAAGAAATGTTTTGATTTCTTTCCAAAACACTTTGATGTCTGTTGTTTTGATCATCAGTTTGGTGATGGTGGGGTCAATTTTCGCTGCCTGAGTTGCCAGAAGGCTGTCGTAAAGTTTCTTACGTCGGGTACCATTGTGAGGGGGGGAAGGTGAAAAGATTCTGAGTTCTTCTTGATCTGGGTAGTCGGTAGCGGCAAAGACGGTTGTTCAGGTAATTGGGGGCCATACCATGGGTTACTTTGAAAAGTAAGCAGTAGAGTTTGAATTGAGTTCTTGCTTTTATCGGAAGCCAGTGAGAGTCTACATAGGCGGGTGTGACGTGGTCGAATTTGCTGAGCGAGTAGATGAGTCTGATAGCTGTGTTCTGAACGGTCTGTAGTTGTTTTATCATAGTATTTGGGCAAGGTAGGTAGAGGCTGTTGCAGTAATCTAAGGAGCTGAGTATGAGGGATTGTACAATGATCTTGAAGTGTTCTTTGGAAAATAATTTTCTTATTTTTCTTAGGTTTCGCATGGTGAAGAATGCTTTTTTTATGGTTTTGTGTATTTGTGTTTGCATTTTGCAGCCTCTGTCTAGGTGTGTTCCCAGAATTTTGAGAGTATTCTGTATTGGATATTTGATTGTGTTTACATCTAGTTCTGTTAGGGATGGTTTTTGTTCCTTCTCTAGTATTCATTGGGGAAAACCTGATTGGATTCCGGCACTCGAGGACTGGAGTTGCCCATATGTGTTCTAGTGTATACTTATGAAGGGAATTTTTTAAAATAAAGTAAAATTGTGGAATCTCTTTGGGGCGCACCACTGTGCCGTGGCACACAGTTTGCGAGACATTGCTCTAGTGCAAGCTTACTGCACTGGCCCTTCAGCTAGAAATTGCTTCTGCTTGTTTTGACTTTATTGAAACTGTAGCTTTTTCTTTTTCCCATAGTGCTTGGAAGATTATGGAGCAGTTCCTTCATCGTGTTCGGAATCTGAAAGGACCTAAATGCTGATGTTCTAGATTGCGCATTGTCCCTCCCTCCCTCCCAGAACTTGTGCCATGGCTTCATGTTCTAGGGGCAGCCTTGGAGAAAGTGCTACAAAGTATCTTCTGAATGCTGGCACGATCCAGAGAGATGACGGCCATGTCAAAGACTTGTTCCACGAGGAAGCACAGGTGTGTTGGCTGCAGAAAAGAGGAATTTCTTTCTTTCTTTGCTCAATTATTTAGCCTGTCCTCTCAGAGGAGCCCAGAATGCGTTACAAGGTACATTCACGATATGGTCGTGACAGGACAGAGATAACATAATTTACAATAAGACATGACAAAATAAAACATATTACATTATGTAGCATATGGTGAGAGTAGGTGGCACAGTTGCGTTGACTCTGAATGGTGTTTCTGGGTGCTGCATTTCATTCATTTGTGCATGGTTTGCCAGTGAAATCATATTTTTGAGTAGAAAAAATGGCTTTATATTGTGACCCCCCCTGAAAAATGCCTCTGCTGTAAAAGCAGTGGTGGAGAATTTTTCAGGTGGTCACTGAATTTTGACTGTGGCTAGAGAAGCTTTGGGGGAGGAGCTGGAGGCCCTTTTCCCAGGAGGGAGGGGGAGGTTACAGAAGGGAAGGAAGGACTATGATCCTGACTTTTTGGTGGTTCCTTTCTAGAATGAGGGAGCCTCTCGGAGCAATTTGGGAGGGAACTGACAAGCCTGTGTAAATAGTGGAGGCTAAATCTATTGATAGAACCAATTTCTCTGCCATCTTACTGATGCATCTATGAATAATGGATTGTAAAGTGAAAAGGAAGTAATAGGGGAAAATCTTTTGATGGAACCAGAGTATCTGCCTTTCACTGAGTGATTGTAAATAGTTCAAAGACTGTTTTTCAAATCAACTTTAAATAAAGTTCCAGTTTTGGTTCACTCATACCTCGGACTGAGCTGTCTTTTTCATCAGAAGGAGAGTGAGGAGTTTGAGTGGGGTGAGTGAGACCCCAGAGTTGATCATTCTTTGGCCTACTGGATCTGTCCGACCCCGGCTTACGCCCAAGCTCGTGTGTGACCTGTGAGTCCATAAGTGACTGTATCTACTATCATTGTAGAAGCAAATAAAGACAATTTATCTTTTTTGTGAGCCCTGGTGTCAGCAGGCAATTCCTCCCCCCCAATCCAAAGAGCTGACTGGAGCCCCACGCTGCATGGTGGAGGTGGGAAACCAGGGCTACAAAAAAATGGCACCCAACAAGGGACTCAAGGAGGGCAAATTCCAGGGGGAGAAGACATGGGGAGGCTGTGGAAAAATTCCTTGCTGAGAACTGTGAGTACCAATGAGGAAAAGTTTGGGCAGGAAGAAATTGAAACCAAGATGGCGCCAGTTCTATCTGGCGAGAAGTGTAGGGGGAAGAGGCAGAGCAGTTATCCTCTCCCCCAAAGATTCCAGCGTTTGTGGGAAGCGCATCATGTCTAGGGTTACCCAATGTCCAGATTTACCTGGACATGTCCTCTTTTTAAAGGACTGTCCAGGCATCCAGATGGGTTTTCAAAATACAAGGGGAGAGTTCTGGTGAGAGGGGGAGGAGTGTGGACTGGATCTATACCCCAAGTGTGGATTAGAACTGCACCTTGTTTGAGCTGTTGCATGTGGAGAGCAGAGGCAGAGAGAGCTGTGTCCAATCGGCAGGGATATCTAACAATCTGACTATGATCCACCGACTGCTGCGATCGACATATCAGTTGAAGTTGAGTGCTCATTGGCTGTGTCGTGTGTGATCAGTGTGGACCCGGAGAGTTAGACATGCTCATACAGTTATGCTGCCGTGGGTGTGACCGAAAGTTTTTCCAGAGGGAGACATCTGTCCAGTCTGCATGTTTGAAAACCCACAGGGAGGTGATCTCGGGGTATGCAACTGGAAGAGAATCTAGCCTGGATGGTAGTACACTCAGACCAGGTCCCATTTCCATCATAGGCAGCCTGGTTCGAGGGATCAAAACTTTGAGATTGGAACCCTCTGGGTCAGTTTCTTCAATGTCGGACACTGAAAAGCCCATAGCACCCTTGAGGCAGGGCTGAGGTAGAACTATGCCAGCCTGGAGAGAGCGATCAGGGCTGCTTGATATGGGGATGCCAAGTTCAAGAAGCGAATCTTAGGCTCTGGAATTGCAAGAACTGTGAGGAGAGGAGTCCTACATGAGAGAGATATCTCTGGGAGGAAATTACCATCGGCAGTTCCCTTGCACTTAGTAAATAAAATGAATAGGTCCCCTTTTTCAGGCCAGATGGTGCAGGAGACAAACCTAGGAACCTCCAGGAACGTACCAAAGGATTTAGACACTGAACAACCTCAGCCCAAGACTGTTTTTCACTTTTTGTGTCTGGCTCTGGGGGAAGTGGATCCTGCTGTACCCACAGAGCTGATGACAGAGTGGACAGTCTGGAGTTTGGAGACCCAGGTGAACACTTTGCTTCCAAAGTGAGATTCACCTACAAACACCCCCTGAACATGCCCTTCAGCTCCAAACAGCCCAGAAACGATCTTACTCTCACTTCCTACCAAACCTATGGAACAACCTACCACCATACATCAGATTCCTAGGGGGTCTTCTAAATTTTCAGGAAAGCCATAAAAACCCATATCTTTGCCTAACCTCTCCATTTGACCTCAAGCCTTGAAAATATCTGATCATCTGCTAGACTCAGGAATTTGATGGAACTTATACTGTGACTCCGTAATTTTGTATAGTCTTAACACCATGTAAGTTAAGATGCCTCAACGTATATTGATCTAAGAGTATTCGTAGGTGACAGTGTAATGTAATGCTATGACAATTAATCTGTAACCCATTCTGAGCTCTTTGGGGAGGATGGGATATAAAACTAAACAAACATATTTTATTATGTTCTTATATGTTCAAGAACTTCTCATATGACAGTATTGACTTCTAACTTTTCTGGATTATTTTATTTGTGAGAAAGAAAACTTGTAAATTTGAGGAGGTGGTGTGGATGGGCACACCGTGCTGTTCTTGACCTGCTAGGTTTTTTTAAACATATCAATATAATTGCGTTTACTTTTTAATTGTAGGTGTCTCAAACACAAACCAAACCATGGTGGAAGATACAGTTGTTTGTTTGGGAACCAGTTCTCTTTGGGACTTGGGATGGAGTCTTCACATCTTGTATGATCAATATTTTTGGAGTCATTCTGTTCATGAGAACGGGGTGGCTTGTGGTGAGTGAAATCCCTGCTGTGTACGTAGCATCATGGTGTAGCAAATCATTTCCTTCTCTTCAACCTAGAGTCAACCAGGCTTCAGGATATCTTGTGCTGCTAAGTAGCTGGTTACTTGAAATAAGGACCTCAGGTGCTATGTGGCTAGTTGCTGCATATGAAATTGGTCCCTCCTTAGAGACAACAAAAGACTGAAGCACCACCAAGGAGAAACATTTGACATTTGCCAAGGTCCACATTTATGCTCTGCTGTAGAGTTTATTCACTCGATGTCCCCTTATATTACATTTACACTACTTTTTATAATAATATAACACTACAGAAAATGCACTTAGAGATAAGGGGGGTCATTTTCTAAAAAGATAAGACGTCCAAAAGGCAGCATAAACCAACACTTGGATGCCTTACTAGTCAAAATGTCTAAGTGGGCAATCTCAGAACAGACTTTCTAGATGTCTTTCTGGTTGTTTCGTCTCCATGTTCAAATATTAAAGGGTGGGGGGTGTTAGAGGTATGTTTTGGGCAGACTTAGGGCTGGCTTAGGACTTGGATGCTCTTCAGACATAATCAAACCTGTAACAAAAGGTCCTGGGTTGTTTTTTTTTAATGTTTGGACCTAGACCTGGTTTAAAAGCATCTAAATGCTTCCCCACGAGTAAATATATGCATCCTGGGCATAGTTTTACATGAGCAAACATCTTTGGGAAAACTTCCTTCTTAGTAACACAGTAAATGATGGCAGAAAAAGAACCTCATGATCCATCCAGTCGGCGGAACATGGTGACCATGTTTGCTGTGAATAACTTCATGAACAGGTTTCATACCCCTCAGCTCTTTTTTCCATCTCTGGAGAAGGCCAAGGAAAAAAATTTACCAGACACAATTTGTAGTTTAAACATTCAAGGCCTTGGGAGTTCTTGATGTTCTACCAACTGGTAGAATACCAACCCAAAATCTCACCAAATTACAAGTGACTGACCATTTTATTGGGTTTATGCCATCACTTAAGGAAATAATGAAACACACATAGTTGCTACATCTTCCAATTGAATTAAAATTGCTTCATTAAGGTCCAGTGTTAAATTGCATACTCCAGCAATGTTCTTTTGGTTAGTTTTGGATCACATGATTTCTTCAAAATCTTATTTCATTAGTCACGCTCTCTAGCAACAATAATGATTTAGTTACATAGAAACATAGAAAAAAGCAGCAGAAAAGGGCTATAGCCCACCAAGTCTGCCCATTCCAAGTATCCCCTCCCCTGAATTTACTCCCTTAAAGATCCCACGTGAGTATCCCATTTTCTCTTAAAATCCGTCATGCTGCTGGCCTTTATCACCTGGAGTGGGAGTCTGTTCCAATGATCCACTACTCTTTCGGTGAAGAAGTACTTCCTGGAGTCGCCATGAAACTTCCCTCCCCTGATCTTCAGCGGATGCCCTCTGGTGGTCGAGGGTCCCATGAGCCAGAAGATATCATCTTCCGACTCGATGCGTCCCGTGATGTACTTATATGTTTCAATCATATCTCCCCGTTCTCTTCTTTCCTCAAGTGAGTACAGCCGCAATTTTTTAAATTTCTTCATACGTGAGATCCTTGAGCCCCAAGACCATCCTGGTGGCCGTTCGCTGGACCGACTCGATCCTCAGCACGTCCTTTCGGTAGTGTGGTCTCCAAAACTGAACACAGTACTCCAAGTGAGGCCTCACCATGGCTCTGTACAACGGCATCATAACTTCAGGTCTCCTGCTGACGAAACCTCTGCGGATACACCCCATCATTTGTCTTGCCCTGGAGGAAGCCTTCTCCACTTGATTGGCAACCTTCATGTCCTCACTAATGATCACCCCTAGGTTGCGTTCCGCCGTGGTCCTAACCAAGGTCTCACCATTTAGTACATAAGTTCTACGCGGGTTTCTCTTACCCAGGTGCATTATCTTGCATTTTTTAGCATTGAAGCCTAGCTGCCAAGTAGTTGACCATTGTTCCAGCAACAGTAGGTCGTGTGTCATATTATCAGGTAATAAGCTTTTGCCTACTATGTTGCAAAGTTTGGCGTCGTCGGCGAACAGTGATACCCTTCCTCTAAGTCCTTGCATCATATCTCATGAATAAGTTAAATAGAATCGGGCCCAGGACCGAGCCCTGCGGCACTCCACTGATCACATCTGATGCTTCGGATGGGGTACCGCATGTTATTCAGCTTTGCCTCTGTCAGTATTAGAGGGGTTATGGGCTCCCTTACATGCTGATTAATACAATCATTGCCATCAACCAGAGCCTTGCCCACCATTCCATGTACATACGGGCCACCCATGTTTAAATGCTGGCTGTGAAGTCACCACCATGCCAACCATATATGCAGCCAAACTTGATGGGGATGTATTATCACATTTTAACAAGTAGGGAAAGCATGCAGAACATGGCTCATGTCATTCTTTCCAAGCCCTCTGTGCTTGTTTGTATGTGTTTGTGTGTATGTGTTTGTAGAGGGGAGAGGAGAGGAGGTGAGTTTGTGTATGGGTTGAAGTCTACAGTAGAGTTGGATCAAAGAAATCACAGTTCTAGATCCAAATATTTTTCAAGCCAGAATGCAAGGGCAGTGGTGTAGCAAGGGTGAGAGGCACCTGGGGTGGTGGCACCCCCCCTCCAGATGCTCCTTCCCCACCCCCTCCTGTTTTGCACACTGCTTCCCTTCCACCGTACCTCTGTAGCATTCCTGGTGCGAACAGCAACCCCCAAGCTTCTGTCACGCCAGCGTTGGCTCTTCCTCTGATGTCACTTCTCTAGGCGTGGGTCCAGGAAGTGATGTCAGAGGAAGAGCCGATGCTAGCGTGACAGCAGCTTGGGGGTTCCTGCTCGCGCCAGGAACATTACAGAGGTAGTGGGAAGGGAAGCGGCACACACATGCTTCAAGTCTTCTGGCGAAGAACGTAAGAAGACTTGAAGCGGTCCAGAGGAGGGCGATGAAAATGATAGGAGGCTTGCGCCAGAAGACGTATGAGGAGAGACTGGAAGCTCTGAATATTTATACCCTAGAGGAAAGGAGGGACAGGGAAGATACGATTCAGACGTTCAAATTAGAGAATGACACGGTCCACCATCCTCTGCACCACCCCGTCACCGCTGTTCCCTTCACCGCCCTGTCACCGTCACCGCCATCCCTTTCACCGCCCCATCACCGCCACTGCCATCCCATTCACCGCCCCATCACCGTCCCCGCTGCATCCATATAAGCCTTAGTACTGTAATATTTAGCTTATTCCTTTCTTATAAATCAAAGTTCCTGCTGCTGAACTAGAGAAAGAGATGTTCAGCTGGCAGGGCTTTGTTTATAAATTTTTATCAACACAACTAATATACTACTTTATCCTAAAGCAAAAAATAAATAAATAGAATTTTTTTTCTACCTTTGTTGTCTGGTTTCTGCTTTCCACATTTTCTCATTCAATTCCTTCCATCCACTGTGTGTCTTCTCTCTGCGTCTTCCATTTGCTGTTACTGTGCCTCTCCCTTCACCCCTCCCCCAATTGGTCTAGCACCCATCTTCTTCCCTCCGCTCCCCCATAGTCTGGCATCTGTCTTCTTCCCATTCTGTCTTCCACATTTCCCTTCAGGGTCTGTTCCTCTCACCCTCCTTCAATGTCTGTCCTATTCCTTTCCACCACCACCCTTCCCTCCCTCCTTTACCATCTGTTCCTTTCTACCACCCTTCAGCTCCTCTCGCGTGGCCTATCTATCTACCTTCCTCCCTCTTACTTTCATGGCAAGTTACAATTTAATTTGTGCAAGCCACTGGAGCCTGCGAGCTCGGTCCCTGTACCATCCCCACAAACCATCTCGCTTCTGTGCTCCTATTTTCCCCATTTCTAATATCTCCCCTATGTATCTGCCATTGCCCCCCCCCCCTGTGTCCATATACCATCCCCATAGCATGTCCCCTTTATGTCTCTGTCCCTATGCCCCATGCACATAATTTCCCCTCTTTCTGTTACCTTCCTGTGTCCAGATTTCCCCTATCTTCCTCTTCCATACCAGTGTGTCTCTTCTTTTCAACCCCATCTAGCTTTTTTCCCTCTTTCTTCCCCCCCCTGCTTCTTGCATCTGGCTCACCTGCCTGTCCTTCCCTTTCTTTCCTGCTGTGGGTTTTTCTTTCCGTTTTCATCCCCTTGGCCCAGAATCCTTTTCCCTTTCACTGCCTCCTTCCAGTTTGAGCCGGGAACATGGGCGATCGCATGGTCCTTGCAGCCCCTACCCGCCTGCCCAATCGATCGTAGTGATTAGCCAGCTCTCTCCCTTCTCCTCACCTTAGTTGCAGGCTTTCTTTTTCAGCGACCTGCACGCGCGGCTGCTCAGTGTTCAATCTTCTGCTCTGCTGCAACTTCCTGTTTCCGGTTGCGTCAGAGCAGAAGATCGAAACTGAGCAGCAGCGGGTGCGCGGCTCTTTGATAGTGTGCGGGTCGCCGAAAAAGAAAACCTACAAACTAAGGTGAGGAGAAGGGAGAGAGCTGGCTAATCACTAGGATCGATTGGGCAGGCGGGTGTGGGCTGCGGGGACCGCGCGATCCTTCATGCCTCACTGCAGGGACAAGACCATTCACCGCTCCACGGGGCGGTGAATGGCCTTGTCCCCGTCCCCGCAGCAACTGCTAGTTTTCGGTCCCCATTTTGGCGGGTTACCCGCGGCTAAATGCGGTGGCCGCGGGTAAACTGCCACCGTGTCATTCTCTAGTTCAAATACTTGAAGGGTATTAACGTAGAACAAAATCTTTTCCAGACAAAGGAAAATGGTAAAACCAGAGGACATAATTTGAGGTTGAGGGGTGGTAGATTCAAAGGCAATGTTAGGAAATTCTACTTTACGGAGAGGGTGGTGGATGCCTGGAATGCGCTCCCGAGAGAGGTGACTGAGTTCAAAGAAGCGTGGGATGAACACAGAGGATCTAGAATCAGAAAATAATATTAAATATTGAACTAAGGCCAGTACTGGGCAGACTTGCACGGTCTGTGTCTGTGTATGGCCGTTTGGTGGAGGATGGGCAGGGGAGGGCTTCAATGGCTGGGAGGGTGTAGATGGGCTGGAGTAAGTCTTAACAGAGATTTCAGCAGTTGGAACTCAAGCACAGTACTGGGTAGAGCTTGGGATTCTTGCCCAGAAATAGCTAAGAAGAAGAAAAAAAAAAAAAATTAAAATTGAATCAGGTTGGACAAACTGGATGGACTATTCGGGTCTTTATCTGCCGTCATCTACTATGTTACTATGATACTTACGAGGTTACACACCCTATAGAATACAGAGGCTAGGTTACTGGGTTGCACTAGAACGTTTGATGTCTTACAGCCATTAATTGTGAACTTGCATTGGCTACCAGTAGAAGTGCATTTTTAACATCCGTAAGATCGTTTTTAAAATACTATATTCTGATGTCCTATTTTATATCGGTGACCTCTTAGCTTTGCCCTGAGTGTATAGTAATTCAAGTCTGAGAAACCAAATTGTGGAATAGACATTTTTTTATGTTAACATTTACCTATCAGGCTGCAAGATCATGGAATAAGGCTGCCTTTGGAGCTAAGATCAATGACTGGTATTAGGCTATTTAGAAAACAATTGAAAGTTTTTGTCTATCAAGAAAATTGTTGTAGCTGAATGTAAAGTTTAAGGATTGCTTTGATGTCTATTCTAGGAATACAGAGTTTCTTGTTCTGTGTCCTACAATGAACTATATGCAATGTATAAGAAATGTGTTGATATTAGTATAAGCCTTGTGAATAAGCACATGCTGCAGCATAGAATTCTCATTGATTTCCAACCTATGTGAAATTTGTTTCCTGTCTCAGGTTCTAAGATAGATAAATTTCAGGGAAATCTAAAATGCTACCTCTTCCAAGATGCACATGATTGCTGAATAGACATAGCCCCTCTTCTACGAAACCGCGCTAGCTGAACCGCGCTGAATGGCCCACACTCCTCCCGACGCTCATTGAGTTCCTATGAGCGTCGGGAGCAGCGAGGGCCATTCAGCGTGGCTCTCTGCGCTAAAAACCGCTAGCGCGGTTTCGTAGAAGAGGGGGATAGTGATTGCCAGGATTGTTTAATTGTCTTAATTCCCTAGCTTCCCTATTGTTGTTTACCTTTCATGTTTTCTTTGCTTTTTAAAATTGTACTTCTCCCCACTTTCCTATTGTTTTTATGTTTGTCAAGTATTGTCTAGTCCAGGGGTAGGCAATTCCGGTCCTCGAGAGCCAGAGCCAGGTCAGGTTTTCAGGATATCCACAATAAATATGCATGAGATAGATTTGCATTTCAAGGAGGCAGTGCATGCAAATCCATCTCATACATATTCATTGTGGATATCCTGAAAACCTGACCTGGCTCTGGCTCTCGAGGACCGGAATTGCCTTTCCCTGGTCTAGTCAATACTTATCTGTTTAATGTTTTTTAAAAACAGTATAAATTGCAAAATGCTTAGAATTCATGATTAGCGTTTCATCAAAATTTTAATAAACTTGATATTTGTATAATTGTTTTCTTTCCTTTGCTATAGGGTAACACCGGCATTTTACTGGGCATGTTCTTGGTATCTTTTGTTATCCTGGTTGCACTAGTAACGGTCCTGTCAGGGATTGGAATCTGTGAACGGTGCAATATTGGAAGTGGGGGCGTCTATTCCATGATGTCAACCGTCCTTGGGGGGCAGGTGGGCGGCACCTTTGGCCTCCTTTATGTATTTGGACAGGTAAGTTAAGCACCTCCTGTTGTATGAAGCCCTACAAAGGGGAAAAGGAAGAGAAAGGATTTGGGATTGTGCCTCAAGGAAAGTTAAATTTGGGTAGAGACCAAATTTTATATCTGAGGCAACAGATACTTAAGTGACTTGCACAAGACTGAAAGGAGCCACAGTGGAATTTGAACCCTGATCATTAGCCTTCTGCTGTAACTATTAAGCTGCCCCTCCACTCATGTTCAGATGGAGCTCTGAATGGGCTTACTGAGGAAGAGCTGCCATATCCCACTGTCTTTCAACTCCTCCAGTCCCGACGCCTCCAGAACTGCCCAAAGGCTTAAACTAGCCGTCCCCTCTCCACGCGGCATCCACTATTCAGGCAAACTGGGAAAATCCCTTCTCTTCAAAATCACAGGTCTTTGGAACGACCTCACCACCCCGCTGCGGAACCTGAGCTCCCTTCAGTTATTCCGCAAACAACTGAAAACCTGGCTTTTCAGCAAATTGTAGCTCTATCCTTCCCCCCTTTCTCTCCCCCCTTCTACACATAAGTTCATGTAATCCTTTTTCTTCGATAAAGGGGTATAGATAGAGGATTACTGCACAGGTCCTGGACCTGTTGGGCCGCCGCGTGAGCGGACTGCTGGGCACGATGGACCTCAGGTCTGACCCAGCAGAGGCATTGCTTATGTTCTTATGTTCTTCTCTACCCACTATTTTAAGTTCTTGTAAACTGTGTCGAGCTCCATTCTCATGGAGATGATGCGGTATATAAACAAGGTTTAGATTAGATTAGATTAGATATGGGATTTTGGGCTCCTTTCACAAAGGTGCATTAGGGCCTTAACGCGCGGAATAGCGTGTACTAAAATGCCGTGCACACTAGCCGCTACCGCCTTCTCATGAGCAGGTGGTAGTTTTTTGGGCAGTGCGCGCTAAAAACGCTAACGCACCTTTGTAAAAGGAGTCCTTTGTTTATTTATGCATTCAGCTCAGAACGGTTTCCATGAATTTAGCCAGGTACTCAAACATTTTCCCTTGTCTGTCCTGGGGACTCACAATCTATCTATCTAATGTACCTGGGGCAGTGGGGGATTAAGTGACTTGCCTTTTCCTTAAACAGGTCTTAATGGAAGAAAAACATCTATTCCAACAATATACCTCTTCCAAATCACATTATTTGCTAGATAGTAAAGCGATCTATTTAATTATAGACTGCTTGTTTGCACGGGGGAAAAGCCTCAGATCCCCGCACACCACCGGAGCAAATCTTGTGGCAATGCTAGAGAGGGACGTTACGTCATAGGCTCAAAAACCCCTCAGAATGTTATTCTTAAATTGTCGGCAAAATTAATGCAGTGAAAATTCTTAACTGGACCCTTATTCAAAGAGCCAGTAAACTTATCTGGGCTATGTTGCGCTGCCGGGTACACGCTGCTGTGGTCCGTGTGTGGTTTTCAATCTCCCTTGTCGACGAGGCGCGCCACCGTTTCGCTCTGCGTCGGGGCAGGAAGTCAATCCGGCGCTTAAGTTCCGCGCTCCCACCACAGCTTTCCCACCCTAGACCTGTCCCCTTTCGATGCAGAAAAACTGCATGTGTTTGGCCACCCGGATGGTCTCGGGACTCGAGGATCTCCCGTATGAGGAACGGCTGGATAAATTGCAGCTATACTCGCTCGAGGAACGCAGAGAGAGGGGAGACATGATCGAGACGTTCAAATATCTCACGGGCAGTGTTCCCTCTAAGCGGGCGGGTGTTGTGAGCAAACTTTTTTCACTGTGAGCTAAAAATATCGGGCGCCAGCAAGTTATGAGCCAAATAACCCCCCCCCCCACCCGACTCTCCTCTCGCCGCCCTGCCATCTGCCGTACGCCTCTTCCGATCGCCCCCCTCCCTGCTCGCACCCCCACCCCGACGTCCGATTCCTCCCCCAGCCTCCCCTTACCTTTGCGACGCGTTACATGGACTGCCAGCTCGCCTGCCTGCAAGCACGCTGTGACGAGAAACTTGTGCGCTGCGATGTAATATTTTGTGCGCCAGCGCACGCCAGCGCAGCTTAGCGGGAACACTGCTCACGGGTCTTATCGAGGTGGAAGAGGATATCTTCTTTTTCAAAGGTCCCACGGCAACTAGAGGGCATCCGTGGAAAATCAGGGGCGGGAAACTGCACGGTGACACCAGGAAATACTTCTTCACTGAAAGGGTGGTTGATCGCTGGAATAATCTTCCACTACAGGTAATTGAGGCCAGCGGCGTGCCTGATTTTAAGACAAAATGGGATCGTCACGTGGGATCTCTTCACAGAGGAACGGTGAAGGGGGTTATTGGGGTGGGCAGACTAGATGGGCCGTGGCCCTTATCTGCCATCTGTTTCTATGTTTGGATGGGGTGGGGGCTGGGAAATTTTCAGCTCGGAGAAAGTACTGCTTAGTTACCTTTGAAGGTGGCCCCTTTCATGTTTGAAGCAAATTTAACAGAAATTCAGCTTTTCTCATTTAGTGACATAAGTTTGGGGTTTGTTTGTTTTTTTTTGTTACTAACTTGAAAAATTCTGCCAGTGTGTTGCAGGTGCAATGTACTTGACGGGCTTTGCCGAGTCCATCTCTGACCTGCTAAACCTGAGTAATATCTGGGCAGTGAGAGGCATTTCTCTGGCGGTGCTGCTGGGCTTGTTGGGAATTAACCTCGCAGGCGTTAAATGGATAATTCGACTCCAGCTGCTGCTGCTCTTGCTTCTAGCCATCTCTACGCTGGATTTTGTTGTTGGGTCTTTCACGCACTTGGATCCAGGTATAAGACTTTGAGTACATTTACCCATAAGTTCTATGATCATGGTCATCAGGTCTGACATCATTAGATAGGGTTACCAGATGTCTAGGAAAACTCGGACATGTCTTCTTTGTAGAGGACTGTCCAGGTGCCCGGTAGAGGGGGGGGGATTTCTGAAACCTGGCAGTTTGTCTGGGTTTTAGAAGGCCCCCAAGCTTGGGGGCCACGTCTGGGGGGCTTCCGAGCATTCGGGGATGTGAGGTGACATCGTCACGTCGCATCTGCGCATGCATGGAGGCCCTCTGGATGTGGCCCTGAGCTCGGGGAAGAAGAGACTAAGTTCGAGTGGGGGCAGGGCTGAGGGCAGAATGGGGCAGGGGGGGCCACGTGTCCTCTTTTTTTTAAAATTTGAAATCTAGCAACCCTATCACTAGACATTTGATTGATTTCTAGGGAAACAATGCTAAAATACTGATCCAGATATTCAAAGTGATATAAGCAGGCACAAGGGAGGCTCTAGCCACCTTCAACCATTTAGCAGGCTGGCTGCTGATATTCAGTGGCACTTAACTGGACAGTGGCACTGAATGTTGGCAGTAATAATTGGCCATCTTAAAGGCTAGGCAGGAGGAAGCATTCTGAGGGTGGAATTGGGAAGGTGCTGGGAGCTATGCGGGAGCTAGGTGAGCATCTCTCTTGCTGTGTGATCTACCGGGGTGGGAGTGAGGGTCTGGCAGGAGGGCTTGGGCATCCCTCCTGCCGCGCGATCTATGGGGAGGTCTTTGTCTCCTGAGGAAGGCGTTTCCTATACGCCGAAACAGGGATTGCTGGGATCACCGTTTCAAATAAATCATTGGTTGAAAAGATACTTGCCTTGCCTTTTCTGTTTGACTGTCTGTACTCCAAGGTGAGGTGTTCTGTCTGTCTGCCTTCTTGCTCCAGAATTGTACATAATATTCTAAATTGGATCTGACCAGAGTCTTATACTGGGACATCAATACCTCCTTTATCCTACTGGCCATTCCTCTCCCTGTGCACCCAAGCATCCTCCTAGGTTTTGCTGTTCTCTTTTCAACCAGTTTGGCCACCTTAAGATCATCACATATAATCACACCCAAATCCCGTTCCTCTCTCATACACAGAAGTTCTTCACCCCCTAAACTGTACTGTTCCCTTGGGTTTCTGGAGCCCAAATGCATGACCTTTTTTAGCATTAAATCTTATATGTCAAATTTCAGGCTATTCCTCAAGCTTCGCTAGGTCCTTCCTCATGTTTTCCACAGCATCGGGGATGTCTATTTTATTGTAGGTTTTGGTATCATCCGCAAAGAGGCAAATCTTACTAGTCAGCCCTTCAGCAATATCGCTTACAAACATGTTGCAAAGAACAGGCCCAAGAACCAAACCTTGAGGTACACCACTGGTAACATTCCTTTCCTCAGAATAATAAATTAAATACAGTTTACGCTCATAAATTAAAATTGGTTACTATTAGAGTAATGTGCAGTACCTTATAGTACCACTAGGTGACATGTAAGCACCATTATTTACTTGACCCTGTAATGACACAGTGGTTTGGAACCTGAGCTGCAGAATATCTCAGCTGAAATGTCCACTCTTGTTTAACCCTTCCTTCCGAGCTTGACCCCACCACACTAATTTCTTTTCTTTTCATTGACCAAGCCAGGTCCTACTACTCCTCTCCCCCCTCCTATTTGTCTTTTCAGGGTGACTGATCCAGGGGCCTGCTAAAGGGTCCAGTGTATGTCTGGTAGAGATGTCCTACTATTTAAAAAAATTTCCATCTTGGCTAGTTTTATTGCCAAGTAATTTGAAGACAAATAGTCATGAATTTTTGGCAACAAGGATTTTGCTGAAGATATAGCATTGTCTCAGCTGTCCTTAAAATTAAAAAAGAATTGCACATCATATACATATAATCTATATGCATTTATTAAAAAAAGTATTGTGGAAAGAGTAGATTTTATGTATATTGTAGCTCATGTATTGTACCATTATTACTGAAGTTAGTGTTCATAGTTCCATCAAAGTTGCTCATGTAAACCGCTCTAAATTAACTTCATGGTCAGTAGTTAGTGGTTTAGAACATATATACCGTGTTTCCACGAAAATAAGTCAGTGTCTTATATTAATTTTGGGCCCAAAAAACACACTAGGTCTTATTTTTGGGGTAGGACTTATCTTTTTGTTGCACGTGATCATCTCTCCCTTTCTCTCCACCACATGTGCAACATCTTGCCTCCCCTTTCACCCATCCCATTGTGTCTCCCCTCTGCAGCATCTTTCTATCCCTCCCTCCCATCCCTCGTGCAGCAGAACCTTTGAGCACCCCCACACCACGCGCTGCGCAAACGAACCCCTGCTGACCCTCCATCCTTGCCTTCCATCCGAACCCTGCCGACCGCGAGCCCTACATACCTCCTTCCAGAGCAGCATCGGGCTGGCATCACTCTAAACAGGCTGCTTCACGGCCTCCTCCATCGGGGAATTCCCTCTGCCGCATCACTGATGATGTCATCAGTAACGCAGCACACGGAAGGCCCCGACGAGAGAGGGCCACGAAGCAGCCTGTTTGGAGTGATGCCAGCCTGACGCTGCTCTGGAGGGAGATATGTAGGGCTCACGGTCGGCAGGGTTCGGATGAGAGAGAAGGATGGAGGGTCAGCAGTGGTTCGGCTGCACGGTGGTGGGGGGCGGCGGCAGGGCAGAGTGAAGCGCTGCTGCCGTCGACTAGGGCTTATTTTTGGGGTAGGTCTTATTTTCGGCTGGCCCAGAACTTCCTCTCCAAGGTCAGAATTGACGTCGGAGGTGAAGTCTTGTGGGTCTGGCATTTGTACGCGCCTGGCCTGGCTCGGGAAGGCAGGAAGAAAAAGATTGCAAAGGCAACGCGATCGACTTGCGTTGCCTTTGCGATCTACTGGTCGATCACAATCGACCATTTGGGCACCCCTGCAGTAGATAGTCCCTGCTCAGAAGAGCTTACAATCTAGTCCCTGCTCAAAAGAGCTTACAATCTTAAATCCTAGGTCATCTTTAGCCCTGCTGTTGCTCTCTGAGTTTTAATCATTTTCTTGAAGAGGATTGCAAATTCCAAGGTAGATTTAACAGCTAAGGATAAGCATTCATTTGCATTGGTATGGGAAAGGTCAATGACATATCCCAGGTCATTGTATGTTTATATCAAATGAAAATGTGTCTTATTCTTTGCTAATAATAGTATTCTATCACCAGAGAATTTACACTGTTATAAATGTATATATAAAGTACAGTCCTTTTACAAAAAAAAGTGTATGCTTGATGACTTTGCTCCTGTAATAACACACACAAAAAAAGGCCAAATGAAAACAAATATTCCTGGAAATGACGAGAAAAAAAACATTTTCTGGCTGCCTATTCATAGTAACAATGCTTCACCCTCATGCCTCACAGAATGAACAGTAAACTACATTTCATAAACATATTGTTGAGGGACTGGGTTGAGATCCAGTGCTGGTTTTTTTGTTTTGTACGTTTGACAGACCTGCTCCTGGCATGGGTCTGTACTGGCTATGAGGGGCGAGGCCTGGGGATGTTATAGGTGACTCTGAATAGAGACAGGAAGGAAACGGGGCAACCAGGAAAAGGAAAACCTTCCAAAAAAAGAGAGGAATAAAAAAAAAAAAAAAATCCTCTGGCAATGTGGAGAAGTATTTTAACAGTTGGGAGCAGCCCCTTCCCTAAGTAATTTGTTCCAGACTGTGACAAAACACGGGCTTACCTCCTGTTCAGGAAACTGGCGAAAGCTAATCTTTTCTGCCAGACCTTCAGTGGAAGATGTGCCTCAGTACAAGCCGTGTTAACCCTCACTGACACTAGTCTGCCAACCCGAATAGCTTACCTGACAGGATACCTGTTGCAAATACCTTTCCTGCTCATGACCCTGACTAGTTTTGTCCACTGTTATCCTACCCATATACGCTTTGCACTGTTTACCATTATTTACTACTGCTATTTATCTTTCCTATAGAGCTGAAAGGTGTACGCAGCGCTATATATTTAACATTCAATGGACGGTCCCTGCTCAGAAGAGCTTACAATCTAATTTGGACAGAGAGACGGGACACCTCAGGGTTGGGGAGTTTTTGATAGAAGCAATGATGCATTTGGGTAAATATCTGGCAGTGTGTAAGAGTAAAGAGATGAAAGTAGCTTTAAAAAAAAAGCGGGCTTTCAGCTTGGATTTGAATGCTGCTAGAGACGGAGCATGACGTATGGACTCGGGCAGTTTGTTCCCGGCATACAGCGCAGCAAGAAAGAAGGGATGGTGTCTGGAGTTGGTGGTGGAGAAGGGTACAGATAAGAGGGACCTACTCTCATAAGTGAGAAGAGATATTGAGGGGGGCTACAGAGTGAATGCACCTGTATGTCAGTAAGAAGAGTTTGAATTCTATTCGGAAACGGATGATGAACCAATGAAGTGACTTGAAGAGAGGGGTAATGTGAGCGTGGCGGCTCTCACGGAATATGAATCGTGCAGCAGCATTTTGAAGGGGTGAGAGACGGATGAGCGGGAGACCTGAGAGAAATACTTTGCAGTAGTCTAAGCGTGAGGGGAGGAAAGCGCGGATAAAGGTTTTGGTAGTGTGCTCGGAGAGAAGAGGTTGGATTTTGGTAATATTATAGAAGAGGAAGCGACGGGTTTTTTGCGGTGTGTTGGATCTGAGCGGAGAAGGAGAGAGACGAGTCCCAAATATCACCCTGAGGTTGCGAGCTGACCAGACAGGGAGGAAGAGAGTTTTATCCACAGAAATAGAGAACAGCAGCAGGGGGCGGTGAGTTTAGGCAGAAAGAGAAGGAGGGGGCGGTGAGTTTAGGCAGAAAGAGAAGGAGGGGGCGGTGAGTTTAGACAGAAAGAGAAGGAGTTCGGTTTTACCATATTCAGTTTGAAATGGTGGTGAGCCATCCAAGTGGCAATATCGGACAGGTAGGCTGAGATTTGGGCTTGAATTCCTGTAGAGATATCTGGTGTGGAGAGGTGATATTGAAAACCATGGGAGGAGATCAGTGTACTGAGAGAGTGGGTATATATTTTCTCTCTATTTACACACAATGGAGGCGGTACATGCTAGTCTGGCTCATGAATATTCCTTGTGGGTATCAAGTTTCAAGTTTATTAAAAATTTGATAAAACGCTAATCATAAATTCTAAGCGTTTTACAGTAAATTTTTTTTTTTAATTTCTTTGTTCATTTTAAAACTACCATTGTGCATAGAAATGATACAATTATATAAAAGATTAATATTATAGCACATTACACTTTAAAAAATAATAGGGATACTATTTTCCTCATTTAATTGAACCGAAGCTCATAAACATACCTTCTAATAATATACCCCCCTCCCCCTCCCAAGGATGTGTATATTGTCCTCATTAAGAATGGGAAAAAAAAACAAAACCATAAATCAATCACTACAATATTTAGTTAATGGGCTCCAAACATCCAAAAAACTTTTTGTAATATCCTTTTTGAATGGCCATGAATCTTTCCATTTTAAAAACACAACACAGAGACTTCCACCAAAACGAGTAATTCAACCTATCCCAATTTTTCCAATTCTTTAAAATAAGCTGCATAGCAACCCCCCGTCATAATAAGCAAAAGTTTATTATTTTTTGCTGAAATACTGTGTGCAATTCTGGAGGCCGCATTATCGCAAGGATGTGCTGAGACTGGAGTCGGTGCAAAGAATGGCCACCCGGATGGTCTCGGGACTCAAGGATCTACCATACGAAAAACGGCTTGACAAATTACAGCTATACTCGCTCGAGGAGCGCAGAGAGAGGGGGGACATGATCGAGACGTTCAAGTATCTTACGGGCCGCATCAAGGCGGAGGAAGATATCTTCTTTTTCAAGGGTCCCACGACAACAAGAGGGCATCCGTTGAAAATCAGGGGCGGGAAACTACGAGGTGACACCAGGAAATTCTTTTTCACTGAAAGAGTGGTTGATCGCTGGAATAGTCTTCCACTACAGGTGATTGAGGCCAGCAGCGTGCCTGATTTTAAGGCCAAATGGGATCGGCACATGGGATCTCTTCACAGGGCAAAGGTAAGGGAGGGACATTAAGGTGGGCAGACTGGATGGGCCGTGGGCCCTTATCTGCCGTCTATTTCTATGTTTCTATGTTTCTATGTTTCTATGTTTCTAAATTTGACTTTTTGCTCTCATAAAAGTTCCAAATAAGATAGTATCATATGTTAAAGCCAGTTAGACTATTAATAACATAACTTTACTTATCCAGAAAACCTGACTGACTAGAGGCAGGTTTGGGAACCACTGAGGTAACCTTTAAGGATGCCCAGTTTAAATGGGGTGCCAAGTTATAGAATTCAAGGGCGGGACAGAGATGATGGGAGATTAAGTCAGGTCTGTGGCGAAGTGACCCAGTAGACTTTGCTGGGGCATCTATTGAGAGCTACCCTATTGCTAGAACTGAGCTGGAAATAGATTTTCCAAGGGATGCAGCTCAGAGTGTGTGAGAAGGGATACAGGAAGGATGTGCTCATAGTGTTCAAATGATCCCATCAACCTTTGTCCTCCTTGATTGCAGTCTTTCTGTCACCAAGAACCTGCGATGTGCCACCAGTTGCTAACAAGTGACAAGATAATATCCCATCCTGCTCTGGAACAAGCTGGTGAGCACACGCAGAGAGAGAGAACAAAAAGAGGGTTTTTTTTTTTTTAGTGCTGTGTGACTTTATTCAATCATACCCGGTTACTTCACCCAGCTTTTTCTGATTATAACGCATTGACTTCGCATGATATCACTTTTGAGCCATGGCCCAGTCTGTACAGCAGTGTGCTGCAGAGAAGTGTATTCACAGGTTAGCTGTCTGGTCATTTGGGGCAGGAACTTGCTGCAGATGTGCTTTTAAAAAGTGATAACATTGTTAGGAGTCCGGTTTAGACAGGCACAGGAAAAGCGCTGGAATGAAAGGCTTGTTGAGCATTGCCAGAATCTCCCTGGCAAAGGCTTTTTTGCTGCCTTGTTTGACTTAAATGTGTATTGACTGCTGCTACAATTAATTATTTCTAGAGTGCAACCAGAGGGAGACAGTCCCTGCTCGAATGAGCTTCCAATTTAAACAGTCAAGACCGTTCTCTCCGCTAACATTATGGGGCAATGCCCAAAATCTGTCCCAGCTGTGCACAGAGGGAAGGTCTCGGGGCCAGATTCTCAAAACTTTTAATGCCGTCGCTAAACTGTTTGCCGGCGGTTTAGCCTGCACGCATTTTAGCGGCGGATTATCCAAACGGATTATCTCTGTCTTTAGCGAGGTTTCTAGCAGTCTCCAGCAATAGCATGCAAATGTGCTCTTTGACATTGAAATGAGCCCCTCCGGTGGATTCTTAAAAATCGCCGAGGCATTTTCGAAGAGCGGCGTCGGCTTTTGGCGACAAAAAGCAGCGACTGGTCCGGGGGTGCCGTTACAGTGCCAGCACTTGTGTTATGACTGTGGCTAATGAAAAAAAAAAAAGTGTATCTATGTATTTTTAGTGGAAGGTAGTAAAATCATGCTTCTTTTGATTTTTTTTTGTGGAGAGACAGTCATGCTTCATGCGCGTTTGTTAAAAGCCAACGTTTCTTTTTGAGTGCGTGTATGATACCCTTGTGTGTTTCTGACTGTAGGGCTCATAATCGAAAGAGAAAAACGTCCAAAAACCGGCCTAAGTCGGCACTTGGACGAACATTTCTCAAAAACGTCCAAGCGCCGATAATAAAACCGGGTGTTGGACGTATTTCTAAATGACTTAGGCCTTCATAGTGCCGCTCAACATCCAAAGCTAAACAGGGCATTTCGGGAGGCGTATCGAGGGCGGGAGTTGGGCGGGACGTGGGCTGGCTTAGACTTAGTCGTACAGCATGTAGAACCGAAAGTTTAACAGCAGAGCCTAGACGGAACTTGGACGTTGTGACTTAGACCATCTAAAACAGGGGTCTCAAAGTCCCTCCTTGAGGGCCGCAATCCAGTCAGGTTTTCAGGATTTCCCCAACGAATATGCATTGAAAGCAGTGCATGCACACAGATCTCATGCATATTCATTGGGGAAATTCTGAAAACCCGACTGGATTGCGGCCCTCAAGGAGGGACTTTGATATCCCTGATCTAAAACATAGTCTAAGTCACAAAAACCCACCTAAACTCACCAGATAAGCACTGCAAACACATAACACAGTGATCACCAACCCTCCTGCACCCCCATAAAAATTTTATTCACAACTTTAAATTTCAGCCTCCAGACCATCATCACCTGGCCGCCTGGTATAGGAAAGCCTAGTCGTCCAGCCCAGAGGCAGCTTAAGTCATCTTGGGGGTGGGTTAGGGACTCATAGAGAGCAGGACCCATGCCCATAAGCCCCTGTAATCACTGCATTGATACTGAAACATGTGCACTGCCCTATACACCCCCAAAACCCTTTTTTACTGGTAGATAAGTGGGTCTAGGGGATTCTAGAGGTGATTTGGGGGGCTCACCATCACCTATAAGGGAGCCTATCAATCAGCCTGCATACCTCTTCTAGACTGACTGTTAACCCTGTCAGTTTCCCATTTTCACTTCCAGCATATAGCCTGCTGGGTTCCGGTATGCTGTGTATATCCTCTTCGGTAAATTCAGACGCAAAAAATGTGTTCAGTCTAACTCTTGCCTAAAACCCAATTCTCTAAAGGACGTCTGAAAATTTGGATGTCTAAACAGTGCTGAGTGTCGCTGAGTGCGATTCTACAAAGGATGCCTATCTTGGACGTTCAAACTGCACCTAACTTTAGACGTGATTTGCCGAATTAGGGCCTAAGTGCTTCCATGCTAAATCCAAGATCCCTAGTGCTGTTTATTGTAATCCAAAGGTATATTTCTAAAATGGCTGCTCCTGCCTAGGGTTACCAAATGGCTCCAGAAAAAAAGAGGATGGGTTGAGACAACTGGGTTTTACTTCCATTGCTTTGAAAGGAAGTAAAACCCAGATGTCTGTATCCATCCTCCTTCCTTCCACTGCTTTCATCCTTCCGTCTCTTTTCTGGAGTCTTATGGTAACCCTATTCCTGCCATAAGTACTGGCAAATATACACTCCACTGGGTAGTTTAAGTAAGACCGTGCATGAGCAGAGCCTTTTCTAAAATATGGCTGGAATTCATCATGTCCCAGTGTCGAAGTTCCAATCTCTATGTTTTGTGTAAAACAGCCTTTCGCACACTTTTATACAGGAAGAAGAAAAAAGACTGATCAATAGTGTTCATGACCCGTCTCGGTTTTTCTGCTTTTGCTTTGGAATAAAACATTCTCTGTAATCTTGCTTTGCTATAACCATATTTTTGAGAGAACCTGGGTGTTTCCTCACCTCACCCTTAGTTGTAAACACTAAAAAAGCAGATCAGAAGTTTTGGATTGTTTCCAGTGTCCCCTCCTATCTTCCACCCCATGATCTGCTTTTTCCTGCGTCATTTTTTTTCTAGAGTAATTACTTAGCTACTAAAAATAGAAACTGCACAGCTATAATAATTCAGTGAAAACGTCAGAGAAAATATTTCTTTGTTCAATGTATAATTAAGCTCTAGAATGCTTTGTCAGAGAATGTGGTAAAAACAGCTTAGCAGGGTTTAAAAAAGGTTTGAACAAGTTTGTAAAAGAAAAGTCCATAAGACATTATTAAGATGGACTTGGGAATATCTACTGCTTATTTTGGGGATAAGCAGCATAAAATCTGTTTTGAGATTTCACTAGGTACTTGTGACCTGCATTGGCCAGTGTTGGAAATAGGATACTGGGCTTGATGGACCTTCGGTTTATTCCAGTATGGCAGTGCTTTATGTGCTTATCCCCCCGATATTCAGCTGGCAACAGTCTTCATTTTTTTTAAACATTGATCATCACTGGCTAAATTATGGGCCTCGTCTATCGAACTGTGCTAGGAGTTTTTATCACAGAGAGCTGTGATGCTCCCAACGCTCATAGGAACTCTTTGAGTGTCAGGAGCAGCGTGGGCCATTCAGCATGGCTCATCACGCTACAAATTGCTAGCGCAGTTTGATAGAAGAGACCCTATGTCTCAGTATTCAGTGCCAGGCCATTCTGGGTGGCCTAGACTCCAAGAGCTTAGGCAGGCCTGGCCAATATTCAGCCTGGTCTGCATAATTATTTTTTGCTTTTAAATAGAAAAACCCCCAAAACGACAGATTCCCCTTCCTGCTCGCCCCCCCCCCCCAAGGATGTAGTCTTCCCCTCCATCATGCCTAGGTAGGCCCCCTGGGCTTACCTAAGTACCTGGTTGTCCAGTGGGGGTCTTTGGGTGTAAGAGCACAGCCCCCTCACTCTTGTCTCCTCACGGTAACCTTTCAAAATGGCTGCCACAATCTCTTGCAGCAGGTCGCAGTGCTTCGTGCAGTACCATGAGCTGCTGTGAGAGGTTGTGGTGCCATTTTGAAAGACCACTGTAAGGGGACTGCGCTTCTACCCTCAAAGACCCTACTGGAACACCAGGTATTTAGGTAGGGTCAGGGAGAGCCTACTAGGTGTGGCAGGTGGGCTGGGGGTTAGAGAGACTACAGCCTTGGGAGGGGATTCGGGGGGGGATGGCTCTTTTATTTTTTAATTTAAAAGCAAAAAAATTGGGGGATCCAAGATGGCGATCTAGACAGACATGCTGAACTGAGCTCTAACTTCTGCTTCAAGTTTTCCTTAAAACATTTCCTTCTGGGACTCTGTTCTCATGAAAAATGATGAAGAGAAAAAAAAAGATAAGGACTTACCCTTTTGAATCTTCACCGCTCCCTATTTCTTCTACTGAGATTTCGTGGTTCAGACAGCATTACCCTCTGGTACCGATGCTGGCAGTGAGGCAGCCTCATCGGGAGGCGACGCTGAACCCGGAGGAGAGACTTCCACCCGCTGACCCAGGCACGATGCAGGAGCAGCTGGAACTGTCGATTGTGTTGCTGGAACCAGGAAATCCGGCAGCTACAGTTCAATTGAAGGGAGCGTCCAGAGAAAAGAGGGAACCGTTGGAATGAAAGACTCCTTCGAGAAGGTGTGCCCTTTGGAAGATATAGGGACTCCTGCAAGAGAAGTCGGTGAAGATCGCGAGACCCAGCATGAGGGAGAACCTGGGGTGAGGGGACAACACTGGGCGACAGGTTGGTGATCCCCCTTCTGTTTTCCTTAATAAAATCGCCTCGTATCATGCTTGATTCTATTTGGGAAGCAGTGGCTCGCCTGGAGAAAATTTTCTTAGCAAATAAATCCGCAATGGACAACTGTCCTGCAGTAAAGAGGACACGTGGCCCCGCCCCCATTCTGCCTTAGCCCCCCCCCAAACCTCCTCCTCTTCCCTGAGCTTGGGGCTGCATCTGGAGGGCCTCTGAGCATGCGCGGACGTGACGTGATGATGTGACACGCAAGGTATTGGCGGAATAGAAATCACTAATGTAATGTAATGTAATACATGGATGCCCTCCAGACATGACTCCGAGCTCCTAAACCCAGATGAATTGTTAGTTATTTGAAAAACCGCCCAAACACCTAGACAGTCCTCTAAAAAGAGGAAAATCCAGACATATGGTAACATGCATACACAAATGGCACCTGACTTTATGTGCCCTGTTCAGAATGGGCAATAATGTGCTTCTGAAGAAAGAGAAATGTGTTTTAATTTCAAATCTGGTTTTAGCCTTTAATTAATTAGTCATTTATTTAGCCCATCCTCCCATAGGAGCCCAGAACGGGTTACAGGAGTACATTCGTAGTATGGGTAGGATAAACTTTAGCGAGACATAGACTATTCACCATTTACAGCATGGACAAAGAGGTTTAGATTACAGCAATTACAGTATAGACATAACATGCAGACTTACAAATATAGGCTTAGTGGACATAGGGTGGTTTAAATTGCAGCATTTCCAGTGTAGATATACTAGGAAATGAAATAGCTTTCTTTGCAGGTGGGTGCATCGTTGTTGTCAGAGAAAAGCGGTAGCAATTTGCGGTGGCATGCGAGTTTTAGCGAGATTCCGTTTGGTATATTAGGTGGGTGCCTTTGGGATTCTATCCGTCCGGGGTGTAGACGTGGGTCTTCAAGGAACTGGGTTTGAAAAGAGGAAGGTTTTTCACAGCTTTTCTGAATTTCCAAAGACTGTCTAGTGATCTAATGGATGGGGGGGGGGGGAGGGGGGGAATGACGTGCCACATTCTGGGTATGTAACGAGAATATGAGCATCTTCGGGCTGTCTCAGACTTGAGTGAGCGGCCCGGTGGCAACACCAGCCGTTTTTCTGTTTGGGATCTCAGTGATCGGTTGGGGACGTAATTTTGAAGTTTAGATGCTATGTAGTTTGGTGTCATTTTGTGGAAAGTCTTGAAAGCTAGTACTAAGGCCTTAAAGGCGCATCGTTTTTGGATGGGTAGCCAATGCATGGATGTTAGTGCAGGGGTGGCATGGTCGCGGAAGCCCAAATTTTTTAGGAGTCGGATTGCGGCGTTTTGCACACCTTGTAGACGGGGAGAGTGTTTTCGCTGGTAAGCCCACTTTAAGGGATTTATATTAACCCCCTTCAAGCAGTTTCACAGCAGTAGGTACTAGGCCTTCTCTTAATCATTGTTGATACTGGCTTGGGATATTTTGGAATGTTGGAGAAGGGAGCTTAGACTTCCTTTTTCTTCAAGGCTTGAGCCAGAGGGTTTATAGCTGGGTAGTGGCAGTGAATTCTGTTGATAGGGAACTGAACTGTGTGTAGACTTTAAACAGACGCTTTGGGGGATTGGTTCTAAAGCAGAAAACAGTAACTGGAAAAGAAAAAGTCACCCCTGCAAAAGGGTGGTGACTTCCTTTTGAGTAAACAAGCCATTAATCTAATGGAGCACATTCCTTTCCATCACAAAGATAAGGAATCCACAATGACTTTGGCCCCGATTCACTGAAGTCAGTGATCGTTGCTAACCGACCCGATTCACAAAACGGCTAACCGTGTGTTTTCCCCCTCGATCACCCATTTTTCGATCCGGGCATGCAAATTTGTAAAACCCCATGCAAAATAGCCAAGCAATTGATTCACTAACATTTGCTTGGCTCTTTTGCACCGGGTTTTACGATCCTAAAACTGTGTTACTGACAGGTCTGCCGGTATTTTGACAGGTCTGCCTGGGGTTTTCTTTTTCTTTTCCATGACACAGATATTTTACATGTATTAAACACGTAAAATATCTGCCCCATAAAAAAAAAAAATGAAACCCCCCCCAGGCAGACCTGTCAAAAAACCGGCTACTACCCACCGACAAACACACGCCCCCCCCGGCACATGGTGACCCACAATGCTCACTCCCTCCTGCCATCTGCCACTCCCCCCAATGCACTGAAAAATATGGCAGGAGGGATGCCCACTCCCCCATTCCTCGCAGAACTTCCCCCCCAACCCACCCACCCACCGAACTTATGGCAGGAGGGATGCCCACTTCCTTTTGCTGTCCAGCCCCCCATAGTCAGGTCAGGTAATTTCCTTCCTTCCTCCCTCACCCCACCCACCACCACCGCCACCCCCCTCCTCTCTATCACCCCCCGTGCCGTTAAGTTGGGAGCAGGAGGGGTGCTCAGTATCTCCTGCTCCTTTGGCCTCCTTTGATATAATGTGGGCCTTAGGCCCTGCTCTGGTGCATCATGTGATGCACGGGGAGGGCCTAAGGCCCTGATTGGCTCAGGTGCCTTGGGCTTCTCCCTTGAGAGGGGCCTGAGGTGCTTGAGCCAATCAGGGACTTAAAGAGAGCTTAGGTAGAAAGTTTCTGGGACATATTCAACTATGCTACTACTAGGGCATATCTAGGCCTGAATACATTACATCACGTTAGTGACTTTTATTCCACCTTAGCCTTGCAGTTCTAGGCGGATTACAAAAGTGGTGCTCTAGCCATTTCCAGGTGCATTACATGATCAAGAACATATTACAAGATCTGGTTTCTGGTCTGAGATTTGTTCTGAAGATCACAAGTTCGGTTTGTTTTGACAAATTTCTTGAATAGCAGGGTTTTTATTTCTGTTCTGAAGGCTTTGGGGTTGAGATCAGTAGGTTGGAGATGTGGTGGTCTAGTTTTGCTGCCTGAGACACTAGTAGACTATTGTATAATTTCTTGCACTGTGTCCCTTTGAGAGAGGAGTGGATGAATGTTGTTTAGTTTCTCCTTGGTCTGGTTGAGTTATTTTGGAAGAGGCAGTCATTCAGATAGATGGTGGCAGCGCCATTCAGGACTTTGAATAGTAGGCAGTATAATTTGAAGAATATCCGTGCTTGTATTGGGAGCTAGTGTGAATCTAGGTACACTGTGGTGATGTGGTCATATTTGCTCATAGTGTAGATCAGTCTGTGGGCTGTGTTTTGGAGTTTGTAGTTGTTTTGTCATGATATTGGGGCATGGTAGGTAAAGGATGTTGCAGTAGTCTAAGAGTCCTAGGATTGTACCAGGAGTCGGAATTGATCCCTATCGAAGTATTTTCGAATTTGTCAAAGATTGTGTAGGATTTTTGGACTGTCTCGTTGCAGTTTCATGGTGCAGCATCTATCTATAATCACCCCGAGATGTTTTAGGGCAGGTTGAATGGGGTATGAGTTTATTTCTATGGCATATAGTCAACACAGTTTAAAAAAAAATTTAGCTAAATAGTGACACCCAGGGCCATACCAAGGGCTGTGCAGGTGGTGTGGCTGCACAGGGCACAAGTGAGACAGGTGCCAAAATTGCCCCATCCATTGGCTTCAATTATTGGTCTCAGCATAGTGGGAGGGGGAGGGGGAGCCAGGGGCATATCACATTGTGTGATTCTGTCTTGGCACTGTCCTGATGCCACTTGGATCACACTAATATACAACCTTCAGCTCTCCCTATAATATACCACAATCTACAATACTCCTGAAGTTACCATATCAGGTGCTGGAATGATCCATTTGTAGCTCTGTTTGTGGGGATGTTAGTAAAATAGATCTTATAAAACTTTATTTTTCACTACCATCTTGTCCTTTCATGTATTTGCTTTTGTTCTTAAATGGTTGAGAGAAGCCACTCCTTGCTTGAGCCAAGTTGTACTTTAATGGGACAGTGGAAGGGGAAGAAAACACACAGGAGCTATCAGAGCTGCTCATGTTGGAAGCAGAGGGTCACAGCGTCAACATAACCGGATCCATGCCATGGCCAGGTCCTTCAGCCCTTTTCATAAGACTAAATTGTGTAAATGCGGGGATGATGCAAGCCCTAACTAGGAGTGTGGTTGAGAAAACAGAAGAATATAGGATGCAAGTGAGTCCAGACCCCCCCCTCAAAAAATCCAGCTTGCCTCAGGCCCATTTTGATTTATTAAGCTGAAATCTGCATCCAATAAGGCAGCACCAGGCTCAGTCCATCACAATAATAAATGCAACATGATGAAAAACATTGACTCTTAGGTCCAGAAGGCTTTCTCCCTCTCTTAACGGCGCTGCTCTTTCATAGGCTGATTTTTGGGTTCCCTAGACAGCCTTCCTTGGCAATCAATAGAACAGCTTGGCTGCTGCCTCTGATATGTTCAGGGCAAAAAAAGAAAGATGAAATGGAAAAGAATTCCCTGGAAACAAATTTAAATGAGGTAGGACAGCTTGGCAAAGTTCTGGCAGGTAACATCGCGAGCCGAGTACATTTTGAACTGCTGTCAAGAAAAATAAAAAATGTTTTATTTTTCATCAGGAGGCAGCTTGGAATTTTGATGCCTTTCTTGGGTGCTATATATTAGACCTTGAATTGAAGACAGCAAATTTTCTTCCCGAAGAATACTAGGGGAAGAAGGAGGGTTATTTTTAGTTTGTTTAATTTTGTGTTTCTCTTTAGAATAAGCAATATTTGGATCGATGTTTATGAGCTAAATAAACTCCATTAATGTCAGTGAAATGTCTTATGACCAGAGAGCACAGAAAAGGCCAAGTTCCCTGTCTTATCTGAGGTAAGAGGGCAGTGAAGGGATGTCTCCGTTCAGAGGCCAGCTGTGAATCCCTGGCATGTGGTGCTTGGCATCACAGCCCTGCTTTCAGACTTTTGAATGATTTCAGATGTGTCACAGCTTCAAAGAGCTATGGAACCACATATCATAACATGAATGCTCAGTCCTTCCACAGAATTACTGCTATTTCCTGGCAGAAACATGTAAAGTAAAATAAAGATTTGAGGCCTGCTTTCAGCTATACATTTTCAGGTTGATATTGATATTCAAATTATGTATTCATATTCAAATTATGTATTCATATTCAAATTATGTATTATAACAATAATAATAATAATAACTTTATTTTTGTATACCGCCATACCCCGAAGAGTTCTAGGCGGTTCACATTAGTTAGACAGAGATTACAAGTGGTTACATATCAAATTGATCATAGAGTTGCAAACAGCAAGGCGAGAGTAGTTACAAGTGGTTACATATCGAATTGATCATAGAGTTGCGAACAGCAAGGAGAGAAGTAGGGGGGAGAGGAGGGAGATGGGGGAGGGGAGTAGATCAGAACGGGGGGAGGATTGAAATGGGGCATTAAGGATCTGGGTCTCGGAATAAATGAGTTTTGAGTAATTTTCTAAAGTCGAGGTAGTTGTAGGCCTTGAGGATCATTTGGGCTAGCCAAGGGTTGGCGGCTTGGAAGGCGTAGGTTTTGTCAAGGAATTTTTTTGAGTGGCATAGTTTTAGGGAGGGGAAGGCAAAGAGTTGAATTTTTCGGGAGTTCTTATAGCTAATCTTTTGCAAACCGCATTGAACTCTCCGGTAATTGCGGTCTAGAAATACATTTTTATGTTATGTAAAAACCTTTATGCGGTCAGCACCCAATGTTTGTTTGTTTGTTTTTTATTAATTTATTTATTTATAAGTTTAAACTTTTATCAAGCATTTAACCATCTTGTACAGAAAAGTTTGCTTAAGTTCAATAATAAAGGAAAATTATCTGCTAATTATACATATTATTTCTTAAACAAAACTCAAGTCTTCCAAACTTGGATCCAAGATTTTATCAGAGTAAATAGGTACTCTAAACTAGGATAAAAAATAAGGGCTCCTTTTACTAAACTGCGCTAGAGGTTTTAACGCATGCTAGATGCTAACGCCATTGAGCTGGCGTTAGTTTTTACGTGTAGCGCGGGGGGCAGGGTGCGCAAAAAATGCTAGTGCACTTTAGTAAAAAGAGCCCTAAGTATCTGGTAGCGAAGCCTTTAGGGAGAATTTGAACAACTTGGAATCTGAACTAATTTTTAGAGCAAATTTTGCCCCGGAATCCGAACGCCGCTTTGGAATCTGAATGTACACCCCGGATAAATACTTTGGAGAAAAATCTTCAGCAACAATCTCTTAGAATGGACTCTTTTGAAAAAACTGTCTCTGAAATAAAAGTTCAGACTAATCAGCATTTGAAGGACAAAAATATGCTAATAAGAAAAATAAAAAACCTGGAAAATGCAAATAGGAACCATAATTTGTGCTTGTTAAATTTTCCAGTTTCTAGATTTTGTTCCCCAAAAGATTTGTTTCAAAAATTTTTGATAATGGTTTTGAAATATTCAGAGACGAATATCCCTCTTGTACAAAACTTGTACTATATTAACTTGGTTAAATCTGAAGGAAGCGCAGCTGAGGAGGCTGATGGACTAAACCAGGGATCTCAAAGTCCCTCCTTGAGGGCCGCAATCCAGTCGGGTTTTCAGATTTTCCCCAATGAATATGCATTGAAAGCAGTGCATGCACATAGATCTCATGCATATTCATTGGGGAAATCCTGAAAACCCGACTGGATTGCAGCCCTCAAGGAGGGACTTTTAGACCCCTGGACTAAACCTTACGGGGCTTCTAGAATCATCTCAAATGGAAATTGCAACTAGGGCTACGCTTTTAGTGACATTTGTCTTTCTACAGGATAAGGAAGCCATTCTTCGTTTGCTTTATAGATCAGAAAAAGTTGAATTTTTTGGCTCCAAAATTGCTATATTTCCTGACTTGTCCAAATGGATGCAGTCTAGAGTCTAGACGAAAGAAATTTCTGTCTTATCGTCAATCTGTATTAAAATTAGGAGCTACCTTCCAATTGCATTGCCCTTGCAAATGTTGTATATTCTATCAGAATAATAGATACGTGTTCTATGAACCGGAACAACTACAATTCTTCTTAGAAGGGAAAGCCATCTCCAGAACCCCAGATACTGATGTTAATGCTTAATAATATCTTACTGGTCTTTCGAATTAGATTAACACTTCTCTCCAAGCTTTTTTTTTTCTTCATTTTGTTTTGTTACCTATTTGAATCCACCTTTCCGTGGAAAGTGTTGTTTCTTTCTCCCAGTTATGTGGACTGTATTAGTAATGTAAATGACTTTACTTTGTCTTCTTTACAAGAATCCTCTATTTCCTTCAAAGTTTATATTTGATGTGTTATAAAATGTAATAATTAATACATACTCTCCTTTTTTTAATTTTTTTTTACTTTGATGTATTTTACTTAGCCTATCCCCAGCACCTCTTGTACCAAGTCTTTCTATGTCTTGTCAAGTCACTTATGTTATTTTTAGTAAATGACCCCTTTTCTTTTAAAATGTACCTTTATTTTTAATATTTTATTCTTTTAGTATTGTAAACCGACCAAATATCTGATGATGGTCGATATGTCAAACACAGAATAAACTTGGATAAACTTGGTGAACACAGAATGGCAGAACATAGCATAAGAATATAAGATTTGCCGCTGCTGGGTCAGACCAGTGGTCCATCGAGCCCAGCAATCCACTTTCACGGTGGCACTTAGGTCAAAGACCAGTGCCTTAACTGAGACTAGCCTTATCTGCGTACATTCTGGTTCAGCAGGAACTTGTCTAACTTTATCTTGAAACCCTGGAGGGTGTTTTCCCCTATAACAGCCTCCGGAAGAGCATTCCAGTTTTCCACCACTCTCTGGGTGAAGAAGAACTTCCTTACGTTTGTATGGAATCTATCCCCTTTTAACTTTAGAGAGTGCCCTCTCGTTCTCTCCACCTTGGAGAGGGTGAACAACCTGTCTTTATCTACTAAGTCTATTCCCTTCATTATCTTGAACGTTTTAATCATGTCCCCTCTCAGTCTCCTCTTTTCAAGGGAGAAGAGGCCAGTTTTTCTAACCTCTCAATGTACGGCAACTCCTCCAGCCCCTTAACCATTTTGGTCGCTCTTCGAGTAGCACTGTGTCCTTCTTCATGTACAGCAGCCAGTGCTGGATGCAGTACTCTAGGTGAGGGCGTACCATGGCCTGGTACAGCGGAATGATAATCCTCTCTAATCTGTTCGTGATCCCTTTCTTAATCATTCCTAGCATTCTGTTCACCCTTTTTGCCACCGCCGCACATTGCACGGACAGCTTCATCAACTTGTCGACCAGTACTCCCAAGTCTATTTCCTGGGGGGTCTCTCCAAATACCGCAACGGACATCCTGTATTCATGTATAAGATTTTTGTTACCGACATGCATCATCTTACACTTATCCATGTTGATCCTTATTTGCCATGTCGCAGCCCATTTCTTGAGAGTGTTTATGTCACGTTGCAGATCTTCGCAATCCTCCCGCATCTTCACTACGCTGAATAACTTTGTATCATCTGCAAATTTAATCACCTCACTCGTCGTACCAATTTCCAGGTTGTTTATAAATATGTTGAAGAGCACGGGTCCGAGCACCGAACCCTGCGGCACTCCACTAATGATGCTTTTCCAGTTCAAGTACTGTCCATTTATCCTCACTCTCTGTTTCCTATCTGCCAGCCAGTTTTTAATCCACGTGAGTATTTCACCCTCGATTCCATGGCTTGCAATTTTTTGAAGTAGTCGTTCATGCGGAACCTTGTCAAACACCTTCTGAAAATCCAGATATACAATATTGACCAGGTCACCCTTGTCTATCTGCCTGTTTATTCCCTCGAAGAAGTGCAGCAAGTTCGTCAAGCAAGATCTTCCTTTTCTGAAGCCGTGCTGGCTGGTCCTCATCAGATCATGTCCATCAAGGTGATCAATGAGGCGGTCCTTTATCAGCGTCTCTACCATCTTTCCCAGTACCGAGGTCAGACTCACCAGTCTTTAGTTTCCCGGATCTCCCCTTGAACCTTTCTTGAAGATCAGCGTAACATTTGCCACCTTCCAGTCTTCCAGAATCCTTCCCGATTTGATCGACAGATTGGCTATCAGTTGAAGCAGTTCAGTTATAGCCCCTTTCAGTTCTTTGATTACCCTCGGATGGATGCTATCCGTTCCCGGGGATTTATCATTTTTAAGCCTATCAGTCTGCCTGCATATCTCTTCTAGAATGACCATCAACCCCGTCAGTTTCCCGTCTTCGTTTCCTGCGTATAGCCTGTTGGCTTCCAGTATGTTGTGTATATCCTCTTTGGTAAATACAGATGCAAAAAATGTGTTCAGTTTGTTGGCGATGGCTTTGTCCTCCTTTAGCACCGCTTCCTTCGCGGGTTGTTTCCCCTTAATATATTGAAAGAACGGCTTGAAGTTTTTCACCTCCTTGGCTATTTTCTCCTTGTAGTATCTTTTGGCCTCTCTTACCACCTTATGGCACCTGCTTTGATGTTGTTTGTGCTTTTTCCAGTTTTCTTCCATTTTTGACCATTTCCATTCCGTAGCCCTTTCAGGACCAAGGGACATATTTGTCCCATAACTTTAAAATCCTATAAATTTTGATTGGGATAGTCTACAGTTCTAAATTTGATATGTACGGATTCCATATGATATTGCCTTTATGTAAACAAACTGGTTCCGACATTCATTCATTAGCGTCGTTGCCAGATTGACGAGAAGATTCACTTGCCACACTGTCCATAAGCCAGAAGTGTGATTTTTTAAATAAAAATAATGATATTTCACAAAAAAAATCAATTTTTTGGCATCTGCAAGCCCTTTTTACCATAAAAATGTCGTCAAAACCACAAAAATTGGCCTACGATCCTTATGGTCCTGAAAGGGTTAAACAAAGTCTTCTTGTCTCTGATCGCTTGCTTCACCGCTACAGTGAGCCACGTCGGTTCCTTGTTCTTTTTCCTCTTGGATCCCTTGTTGAGACATGACTTGGCAAAAATGGTAAGGGAAACATGCATAGCATGGAAGACACGGTACAGTAAACACTGAGTGGAAAACATGGTATGAGAGACTGTAGCATGGTAGACATAGTATGGCAAACATAGTATGATGTATAGAAAAGTATAGTCTAATGTATTAGGACAAAGATGGTGAGCAATTTGACAAGGTGTGGATAAACATAGAGAGAGAAAGCATGGTATGGTCTGGCATGGAACAAAGCACGTAGCATTTGAGACTCGAGGGTTGGGCACTTTGTCAGCAGGTTAGGGGAATTTGGATTGGCATACTCTAATAGTGGGTCAAGGGAAGAGGTGAGTTTTTAATGCCTTCCTGAAGCTCAGTAGACCTTCTAATGATCTTATGTGGGTAGGTAGTTTGTTCCAGAGGCGCGGTAGGTAGTGTAAGTAAGATTGATTTTGGCGTTCTTAAGGCGGAGGGCTTGTCCTGAGGGCACACGTAATCGCTTTTCATCTTGCTTATACTGATGTTAGTCAGTAGCTTCCTGACATAAAGACTGGTCAATAGTAGCTCTCTTGTGACAGCCTTCAAAACAGTACAGAACACAAAATGAATGGTTAGACTACATTAAAATCTGCCTTTCCAAGAAGGGACCAAAAGTCCTTTCATATGAGCTTTCTAGCAGTGCGACAAAGTATGTGCTTGCCTTCAAATTCTTCAAGACAAAGCAGTCCATGAAGATTCTTAGATGATCCTTAAACATCCTTCAAATGGGCTTATTTTCTCACAAAACTTTGACCATGATCTAATCCTCTTGGTATTCTTGTTCTGCACCCAGAGATTTCTCTTCCTGCCAATGCTAGTTTACCCCTCTTAGTACCTTGGAGTCTTCTGGCCATTGTCAGTACTACTGTGTCGTCTTTCTGCCAAAGTTGTTGCTGCTCTGCCTCTCTACCTATGCATTGGGATCTACATTCCCCTCTTGGTGCCATGTTCCTCTCTTTGATGATGAGTTGGAGTCTTCAGGTCACTCTTAATGCTCTTTGCTCATCTTTTGGTTCTTTGAGGTCTTTATGCCACTCGATGTCATGGAATGCTGTTGCCTCTGTGGCAGATGCCTGCCAACAGACATGGAGGAGAGGCCTAAAGCAGCTGCCTCAGCACCCTGGGATTATTTATTTATTTATATACCACTTATATTCTAAGTAGTTTACATTCCCACTGCAGCAAATTGTGACTGTGGGCAATTGATTGTGTAAAACACTCTGAAAAGCAGTATATCAAGCCCTATCCCCCTCTATACACTCTTTACCCTAAAGCAAGTTGCTTTCCCCATTGATTTCAATGCATCTGAATGATTCATAATCTAAAGATGAACCAAACATTTATACTGTGCACATTCCAACAAGCAAAGGTGATAACTGGAGACAGCATGGCAAGAGGGCAGACTGGGGAACTGGGCATGCTAAATAGTCACTTTCTGTGAATATCTACTCTTATTATAACGTGAAGGAGAATAGAAATTATTTTCTATAAATTTACTTACTGTAGAACAGTTCTTGTTTGGGAATGAGAGCCACCAAGGTCCATTTGAATTAAAGGGGTGTGGCATTGTATCACCCAGTCCTCGTTATGTGAAAAAAACGGGTTTCTGAAATACATTAATCATTCTTAAAGTAGTTTAGAGAGGGTTGTATGAGGGCACTGGAGAGGAATTATGTTCCATCGATTCAAAACATAGAGTCCAGTCATGGTAGTTAGCACCCATTGTGCTTGAAAAATTGCTATTCTCCATGTGTTCTGGATTTTCTGTCAGTTTAGGCTTGTGTTGAATACAAAGAATGCGAGAAATAATTGTTTACATATGTTTGGTGTTCCATCTGCCGCTTGCTGACCCCAGTCAAAGAGTTATTTTGGCCAAGGTCTGCTCCTTGTGCGAACTGGAGGAAGGGGAGGGTAGGAAGAGGGCGTTGAAGATTAGTCATTGTGAAAGAAGAAATTTGAAAAAAAGAAAATAAGTCATTAAGTCATTTTACTCTGCCTGGGGATTTGTTTAGCAGAGTTCAAATGTTTTAGACTGTTAGTCGTCTTAATTGCGTTTCTTAAGGCTTGGTTTACTTAGCTCTATAGAGTCAGAAAATGGGAGAAAACCTTACCAAATTGGACTGTGCATGGAGGATTTAACAGTATTGAATATAATTTGATCTGTGACTGAAGAGAAACAAGACAAGGCAACGAGGATCTTGGAGACACATCTTCCATGGAGAACTGCAGGAGTTCTTGGAGACGGAAATGACAATGAGAGGATAGTATGCTTTCAACAGATATCGTTTAGTTTTCCTGAAGGAGACCAAAGCACTGCTGTGCACCATCAAGACATTTGCAAACCCTAAACAAAAGCTAGATGGCCCATTTTCATTGGCTCTCTGATCACAGCAAATCTAGACACACAAGCCAAGGTCACAGAGCAATTTGTAGGAGCCACTGGACCATCAAAGGGAATGAAGAGCCTAAAAAGAAACATTTAAGGGCTCCAAGTGTCTGCTAATCCAGAACAATTGAACTAGACACACCCCACTGTACCCTATTGCCTTAGTCTTCTATTTCTTGTTGTTAATTGTTATGTGTCTTGTTTGCTAACTGTTATGTATGTTACCTTGTAACCCGTTCTGGGCTCCTTGGGAGGATGGGATATAAATCGAAATAAATGAATAATTTATCCTAATATGTCCTGGTTCACAGGACCCTGGTTGAAGGGTTTAGACCAGTAGAATTTTTGTCTGTTTATTTAAAGGATTTTTATAGATTGAACTGTCATTTTGGTAATCTGTAGGGTAGTCTAACGTAAAAACACAGACACAGGCAATACAGAGACAGTGGGAGGGAGGGGAATGCACAGGAAACATCATTCTATAGTATTAGAACCATCTGCAAATCAGAAAACATTGGAGGAGTTAAAATATGGAACTCCCTTGTGGGCCAAATACGAAATTGTCGTGAAAAGGGCATGTTTAGGAAACTACTCAAGGCGCAACTATTTATAGATGCCTTTTTCTAATCAATAATCGTCCTCCCTGGCAAAGCTGATGAGCTGTTCACGACCTTTTATTTTTAACATGGTTTTAGTTTATAGATATGATTTTTAAGGATTATTTGTATGTCTGTTTTATGATGATTTTGTTTTAAATTATGCATGTAATTCTGTAAACTGTTTAGTTTTAAACGGTATAGAGATTTTTAAAATAACTAACTAAGGGGGGACTAAAGAGATAATAAGTTGAGAGGGAGGGGTAAGTCTGTTGGAAAAGCCAGGTCTTAAGACCAGATTTGAAACAAGTAGAAGAAGGATCTGAATATAAGGATTCCAGCAGTTTATTCCATAGAATAAGGGCAAAGCAACGAAATGCCATGTTCCAACGTGTATTAAAGCAGATAATCTTGTAAGAAGGAACAACTAACAGGTTAGCACTGCTGGACCAAAGAACTCTAAGATGCATAGCAGTGGATGAGCATTTTTGCTAGATATGGGGGTAGGCTCTGAAACAGGCCTTGAGTGTGAGGAGGCGAATCTTATATTGAATCCTACTGGAAACATGTAACCAGTGTTGATCTAGCAGTAGAGGACTTACATGGTAATAACGATGTGCATCTTAAGCCATTAACTGCCATATTTTGAGGGAGTAGATTTGAATTAGTTGTAGCCCAAGTAGAATCAAAACTCACTTGGAGAGGCTAGGATGACAGCTTTTGGTTTTTCTTTTCATTCTGGCCCATATTCTATACATGGTACCTCAACTTAGACAAGAAACAAAAGGCTTGTGGAGAGATGATGGCTTTATTAAAACAAATAAATAATCCACATAAAAACATCTAGGGCCTGAACCACTGGAAACATTTGGACCCGACACGGTCCGAGTTTCGACACAATTGTCTTCTTCAGAGGTCGCTACTGGTCCAGTAGACAAACTTGTGGGTTAAAACGATGATCTCTGCGCTAAGACGACAGGCTCAAAGCGAAAAAAAAGGTTAAGGTGATTAAGATGGAGACCATCTTTCTGGAAGAGGCTCCCACATCCCCAGAATGTTGCCCAGTTCCTAACAAATATAAAATTATTCTCCCTGCATCATTGTCTCATCCGTGCATTGAGAGTCTGGAGCTCTGCCTGTCTCTTGGTTCCTGGACATTGAATGGTTCTGGATTTCAGTTTTCTACATAAGATCCATACATTTGGCTTCCAGAACCTCCCTCCCACATTTTTTTTCTGTCATTAGTACTCACATGTACCAAGACAGCAGGCTCCTCCTCAGCACTGTCTAAAATCTTATCTACCCTCACTACACCACAGTATCCAGGGCTGACCTGGGGGACTGGCCTGGAACCCAGTACTTATCATCAGATTTCAGTGCAGCAGGGGCATTCTGCTTTGTCATCCCTGCCAACCAGCCTGTAGGGAAGGGAAGTGGCGAGCCTGGAACAAAGTAGAGAGCTGTGCCCTAATCCAACCCCTCTTTTCCTGGTGCTCCTGGCCCATCCAAGTCGCTCCTGGGTCCACAATTCCACTCCCTTTTTAACTATAAATTAAGCTCTGAATGTATCATTTTTCTCTCTTTTCTTTGGCATTCTGACCATTCTTATGACAGAAGATGCCCTGGTCATTTGCTTCTATGGAGAATTCAGAACGTAATTCATTCTATTTCCTTTCAGAGGGAAGGAAGGTGGGTGTGGATAGCTGGAGCTAAATGAGAGAATAGCAACATGCAAATACAGCAGGGGAACCACATCCCTAGGGAGCCAGTGCTGTGTGTGCTCTGTGCTAACAGATGTGTGTGAAATTAGCACAAGGCCTCTGTGAGGCATCTGAGTTCAAGAGGAGACAATTACAGCTTCTCACTCACAGTTTCCAGTGCTCTGCCATGCGTGGACAGCAGGCTCTGGATTTTGCTCTCAGAATGAAATCATGGTGTTCAGGGTTCTATGCAATTCATAAGAACATAAGAATTGCCGCTGCTTGGTCAGACCAGTGGTCCATCGTGCCCAAGAGTCTGCTCACGTGGCGACCCCTAGGTCAAAGACCAGCGCCCTAACAGTCTAGCCTACCTGTGTACGTTCCGGTTCAGCAGGAACTTGTCTAACTTGGTCTTGAATCCCTGGAAGGTGTTTTCCCCTATGACAGACTCCGGAAGAGCGTTCCAGTTTTCTACCACTCTCTGGGTGAAGGAAAATTTCCTTATGTTTGTACGGAATCTATCCCATTTCAATTTTAGAGAGTGCCCTCTCATTCTCCCTAGCAGTCTATTCCCTTCAGTACCTTGAATGTTTCGATCATGTCCCCTCTCAATCTCCTCTACTCGAGGGAGAAGAGGCCCATTTTCGCTGTAGGGCAACTCCTCCAGCCCCTTAACCATCTTAGTCGCTCTTCTCTGGACCCTTTTGAGTAGCACCATGTCCTTCTTCATGTACGGCGACCAGTGCTGGACACAGTATTCCAGGTGAGGGTGTACCATGGCCCGGTACAGCGGCATGATAACCTTTTCTGATCTGTTCGTGATCCCCTTCTTAATCAAGTTTCAAGTTTTATTACCATTTGATGAATCACCTATACAAACTTTCTAATCATTCCTAGCATTCTGTTCACCCTTTTCGCCACCGCCGCACATTGCGCGGATGGCTTCATCGACTTGCTGACCAATACTCCCAAGTCTCTTTCCTGGGGGGGGTCTCTCCAAGTACCGCACCGAACATCCTGTAGGCGTGTATAAGATTTTTGTTACCGACATGCATCACTTATACTTATCCACGTTAAACCTCACATAGAAACATGATGGCAGGTAAAGGCCAAATGGCTCAACCAGTCTCCCATCTGCAGCATCCACTATCTCCTCCTCTCCCTATTGGCTAAGGCTCTTTACACCTGCATTGTGATAGAAACATGATGGCAGATAAAGGCCAAATGTCCCATCCAGTCTGCCCATCTGCAGCATCCACTATCTTCTCCCTAAGAGATCCCACATGTCTGTCCCACACTTTCTTGAATTTAGACACCATCTTTGTCTCCACCACCTCTACTGGGAGACTAGTCCATGCATCTGCCACCCTTTCTGTAAAAAAGTATTTCCTTAGAATATTCCTGAGTCTATCACCTCTTAACCTCATCCCATGCCCTCTCACTCTGGAGTTTCCTTTCAATTGAAAGAGACTCTCCTCATGCGTATTTATGCCATGTAGGTATTTAAACATCTCTATTATATCTCCTTTCTCCCACCTTTCCTCCAAAGTATACATATTGAGATCTTTAAGTCTATCCCCATACGTCTTATGACGAAGACCACTGACTATTTCACAAGTAGCCTTCCTCTGGACCGACTCTATCCTGTTCATATATTTTTGAAGCTGCAGTCTCCTTTGTATTGGCATGCCCCAAAACAGGCATTGGTAACTTCTATGGATTATTTCACTCATTGTGAGGCCTGTCTGTGCACAACATCACTAATTATTTGTTTTGAAGAAAGCTGGGTGTGCTCTAAGCTGGCTAGTTTTCAAGATAACCATTTTGAGGGATTTAATCTGGGGTCTCCTATTATTGATTAGTAAAATATATCTTCTGTTTTTCTATTCTGCTTTCTATTCTGCTTTCAAAGTCTGCTTTCAAAGTATTTCTTCTGCTTTCAAAGTCGACCACATGGAAGACATGTGGTCGACTTTGAAAGCAACCATACAAGAAGCAACAAACCGCTATGTAAAATCAGTAAGTAAACGGCGAAGGAACAATAAGCCACAGTGGTTTACTGCGGAGATCTCAGACCTGATCAAGGAGAAGAAAAAAGCATTCATCTCTTACAAACAATCAGGGAAGCAGGACTCTAGAGCAGACTACCTGGCCAAATCAAAAGCCGTCAAAACAGCAGTCAGGGAGGCTAAATTCCTCATGGAGGAGTCTCTAGCAAAGAACATCCAGAAGGGAGATAAATCCTTCTTCAGGTATATCAGTGATAGAAGAAAAAACTCAGGCGGGATTGTACGTCTTAGGAAACCAGACGGAGACTATGTGGAAAAGGATTCGGAAAAAGCCCAACTATTAAATGAATACTTCTGCTCAGTCTTCACCCGAGAAGCGCCAGGGCTCGGCCCTCAGCTACAGACAAGGGTTGGCTCAGTTGACCCATTTAGTAACTTTGAGTTTACGCCCAGCAGTGTCTACGGTGAGCTGTCAAAGCTCAAGGTTAACAAAGCAATGGGGCCGGACAACCTGCACCCCAGGGTGCTTAGGGAGCTGAGTGATGTCTTGGCGGAGCCACTGTCCGCGCTCTTCAACCTCTCCCTTATTACAGGCAGCGTCCCGTTGGACTGGAGGACGGCTAACGTCATTCCACTCCACAAGAAAGGCTCAAAGATGGAGACAGCAAACTACAGACCAGTGAGTCTAACATCGATAGTGAGCAAACTAATGGAAACTCTAATCAAACACCAATTAGATAAGATCCTGGATAAATTAGATAAGATCCTGGATGAAGAGAATCTACGGAATCCCCGACAACATGGATTTACTAAGGGGAGATCCTGCCAATCCAACCTGATCAGCTTCTTTGACTGGGTAACGGGGAAGCTGGATATTGGGGAGTCCCTGGACATCGTGTACCTGGACTTTAGCAAAGCATTCGATAGCGTACCACACCGCAGGTTACTGAGCAAAATGAGTTCTATAGGATTAGGTAACACATTGACGAAATGGGTTGGGAGCTGGCTTGGAGGTAGGCTCCAAAGGGTGGTGGTGAACGGCACCCCCTCCGAAATGACGGAGGTGATTAGTGGAGTACCACAGGGCTCAGTCTTGGGCCCAATCCTATTCAACATCTTTATAAGAGACTTGGCAGAAGGGCTTCGAGGTAAAATAACATTATTCGCCGATGACGCCAAACTGAGTAATGTAGTGGGCAAATGCACAACAGACAAAGATTCAGTGCCCGACAACATGATGCACGACCTACTCCTACTGGAGTGATGGTCTAGGACATGGCAACTCAACTTCAATGCCAAAAAATGCAAAGTTATGCACCTGGGCAGCCAGAATCCATGCAAGTCTTATACCCTTAATGGCGAGATCCTAGCAAAAACGGTAGCAGAACGAGACTTGGGGGTAATCGTCAGTGAGGACATGAAGTCTGCCAATCAAGTGGAGCAGGCTTCGTCCAAGGCAAGACAAATCATGGGCTGCATACGAAGGGGTTTCGTCAGTCGTAAGGCGGAAGTCATTATGCCATTGTATAGATCCATGGTGAGGCCCCACCTGGAATACTGTGTGCAATTCTGGAGGCCGCATTATCGCAAGGATGTGCTGAGACTGGAGTCGGTGCAAAGAATGGCCACCCGGATGGTCTCGGGACTCAAGGATCTACCATACGAAAAACGGCTTGACAAATTACAGCTATACTCGCTCGAGGAGCGCAGAGAGAGGGGGGACATGATCGAGACGTTCAAGTATCTTACGGGCCGCATCGAGGCGGAGGAAGATATCTTCTTTTTCAAGGGTCGCACGACAACAAGAGGGCATCCGTTGAAAATCAGGGGCGGGAAACTACGAGGTGACACCAGGAAATTCTTTTTCACTGAAAGAGTGGTTGATCGCTGGAATAGTCTTCCACTACAGGTGATTGAGGCCAGCAGCGTGCCTGATTTTAAGGCCAAATGGGATCGGCACATGGGATCTCTTCACAGGGCAAAGGTAGGGGAGGGACATTAAGGTGGGCAGACTAGATGGGCCATGGGCCCTTATCTGCCGTCTATTTCTATGTTTCTATGTCTGTAAATTGTATGGCAGACTGTTTAAATTATTTCCAGTTAAGAGCATAAGAATAGCCTTACTGGGTCAGACCAATGGTCCATAAAACCCAGTAGCCCGTTCTCACGGTGGCCAGTCCAGGTCCCTAGTACCTGGCCAAAACCCATGGAGTAGCAACATTCCATTCAGAATCTCAAAGAATAGCAAGATTCTGGAATCCCAGAGAGAGTAACAAGATTCTAGAACCCCAAAGAGTAGCAACATTCCGTAAGAATCTCAAAGAAAAGCAAGATTCCGGAATCCCAGAGAGTAAACAAGATTCTAGAACCCCAAAGAGTAGCAACATTCCATGCTACCGATCCAGGGCAAGCAGTAGTTTCCCCCATGTCTTTCTCAATAAATTGTATGGCAAACTGTTTAAATTATTTCCAGTTAAGAACCTTTAGAAATGGTTGAAATGATTTTGAGACATTTGAATTAAACCACTTTCAAAATTGTTTCCCGCTCCATTTCTCTATCTCCTTTTCTCTTGATACTTAATCTTTGTCTTATTTTTTTGTATTGCATTTCAATTCAGACAAAGGAAATTAGATTTTAAAGACCTTAGCAAGGGAATGAGGGTACTACCCCAACATAGTATTAAAAAATTAAAATACAAAAGATTGGCACAGTCACATTTGTCCTGAGATAAGGGGGAAGATCCAAAAATAGAAATCTAAGAGCAGATGTTACTCCACCCAAAAAACAGAGTTGAACTATGTTTTAAAAAAGCCAAGCTAGCAGAAGCAATTAATACCGTGTTTCTCCGAAAATAAGCCCTACCCCGAAAATAAGCCCTAGCATGATTTTCAGAGTAGATCTTAATATAAGCCCTACCCCTTAAAATAAGCCCTAGTCGTAGGCAGCCGCGCTTCCCCCCACCCCGCCTTCGCTACTCAGTCGAACCTCCGCTGACCCTCCATCCTTCCCTCCCAACCGATCCCCCCTGACTTCGACAATAAATTCCTTGCTGCAGAGGAGTGTCAGGCCAGCAGCACTTACAGGCTGCTTCGCGACCTTCTCGCTCGGGCCTTCTGTGTGCTGCATTACTGATGTCATCAGTACACAGACGGCCCCAGCAAGAAGGCCGTGAAGCAGCCTGTGATTGCTGCTGGCCCAACGATCCTCTGCAGCAAGGTATTTATTGTCGCAGTCGGCGGGGATTGGTTGGGAGGGAAGGATGGAGGGTAATCAGCAGTTTGGCTGCACGGTGGGGGGGTGGCAGTGGGTGCTCAAGGGTTCTGCTGCACGAGGGATGGAAGGGGGGAAGGATGGAAGCTGGGCAAGGGTTCTGCTGCACAGAGAGATGGAGGGATAGAAAGATGCTGCGGAGGGAATGCACAAGGGGATGGGTGAGAGAATAGGAAAGATGTTGCACATGTGGGGGAAAGGAATGAGGAAGAATTGGGGTGAAGGAGAGGAAGGAAGAGATGATTATGTACATGAAAAAAATAAGCCCTACCCGAAAATATGACCTAGTGCCTTTTTTGGGCCTCAAATGAATATAATATACATAAAAGAGGGAATTGAATCTACCAGAGAGAACACGCCGGAAACGAACAATAAGGTAGAGTCTATATGAGCCAAAATATTGGGAACAAATGGAACAGATACGAAGATCGGCATCTACTACCAACCCCCAGGGCAGTCCAAAGAGACTGATAGAGAAATGATGGATGAGATTAAACATGAATGCAAGGGAAGCAACGCAGTTATCATGGGCGACTTCAATTATCCGGTGATAGATTGGAACCTAGGCAACTCCAGCTGCAGTAGAGAGACCAAATTCCTGGATGCTGTAGGCGATTGCTTCCTGGCACAACTTGTCATGGAAAATACGAGAGGAAATGCAATTCTAGACTTAATTCTAAATGGACTATGAGGACCGGCACAATGTATAGAAGTAGAAGGGACGCTGGGAAACAGTGATCACAACATGATCCACTTCAACCTAGACACAGGAACAAAAAAATCAATCCAGAACGATGGCCACAGCACTGAACTTCCGAAAAGGGAACTACAAAGGGATGAGAGTCATGGTGAAGAAGAAGATTAGGAAGAGGATAAACACTGTAAATACGCTAGAGCAAGTATGGTCCCTTTTTAAGGACACAGTCACAGAGGCGCAAAATTTATATATACTGCGTATCAACAAGAGTTCCAAGAGGAAGAAGAACAAGGAACCAGCGTGGCTCACTGTAGCAGTGAAGGGAGAGACAAGAAGACTTAGTTTAAGGAATGGAGAAGGACAAAAACGGATGAAAACTGGAAAAAGCACAAACAACATCAAAGCAAGTGCCATAAAGGTGGTAAGAGGGGCCAAAAGAGACTACAAAGAAAAAATAGCCAAGGAGGCCAAAAACTTTAAGCCGTTCTTTCGATATATTAAGGGGAAATGACCCGCGAAAGAAGCGGTGGGGCCGTTAGATGACCATGTAATAAAGGGAGTGCTAAAGGAGGACAAAGCCATCACCAACAAACTGAACACATTTTTTGCGTCTGTATTTACCGAAGAGGATATATCCAATATACCAGAATCTGACAGGCTATACACAGGAAATGAAGACGGGAAACTGACAGGGACGATGGTCAGTCAGGAAGAGGTAAGTAGACAGATTGATAGGCTTAAAAACGATAAATCACTAGGACCGGACAGCATCCACCCGAGGGTAATCAAGGAACTGAAAGGGGTTATAGCTGAACTGCTTCAACTAATAGCCAGTCTGTCGATCAAATCAGGAAAGATTCTGGAAGATTGGAAAGTGGCGAATGTTACAGCAATCTTAAAGAAAGGTTTGAGGGGAGATCCGGGAAACTACAGACCGGTGAGTCTGACCTCAGTACCGGGAAAGATGGTAGAGGCGCTGATAAAGGACTGCATCATCGATCACCTTGACAGACACAAACTGAGGAGGACCAGCCAGCACAGTTTCAGCAAAGGAAGATCTTGCTTGACAAATTTGCTGCACTTCTTTGAATGAGTAAATGGGCAGATAGAAAAGGGCGACCCGGTTGACATCATATATCTGGATTTTCAGAAGGCGTTTGACAATGTTCCGCATGAACGTCTACTTTGAAAAATTGCGAGCCATGGAATCGAGGATGATATACTCACGTGGATTAAAAACTGGTTGGTGAATGGACAATACTCAGACTGGAAAAACGTCACGAGTGGAGTGCTGCAGGGTTTGGTGCTCAGGCCTGTGCTTTTCAACATATTTATAAACGACCTAGAAATTGGCACGATGAGTGAGGTGATTAAATTTGCGGACGATACAAAGTTATTCAGAGTAGTGAAGACACAAAAGGATTGTGAAGACTTACAAAGAGACATAAATATGCTTGAGGAATGGGCTGCGAAATGGCAAATGATGTTCAACGTGAATAAGTGCAAGGTGATGCATGTCGGTAACAAAAATCATATGCATGAATACAGGAAGTCCGGTGCTATACTCTGAGAGAACCCCCAGGAAAGAGACTTGGGAGTACTTGTAGACAAGTCAATGAAACTGTCTGCACAATGTGCAGCAGCGGCGAAAAGGGCAAACAGAATGCTAGGAATGATTAAGAAGGGGATCACAAACAGATCTGAAAAGGTTATCTTGCCGTTTTACCGGGCCATGGTATGCCCCCACCTGGAGTACTACATCCAATACTGGTCGCCGTATATGAAAAAGTACATAGTACTACTCGAAAGGGTCCAGAGAAGAGTGACAAAAATGGTTAAGGGACTGGGTGAGTTGCCGTACAACGAGAGGCTAGAGAAACTGGGCCTCTTCTCCCTTGAAAAGAGAAGACAGAGAGGGGACATGATTGAAACATTTAAGATATTGAAGGGAATTGACTTAGTAGAGAAAGAGAGATTATTCACCCTCTCCAAGGTGAAGAGAACGAGAGGGCACTCGCTAAAGTTAAAAGGGGATGGATTCCGTACAAATGTAAGGAAGTTCTTCTTCACCCAGCGAGTGGTAGGAATCTGGAATGCTCTTCCGGAGGCTGTTATAGGGGAAAGCACCCTTCAGGGATTCAAGGCAAGGTTTGATAAATTCCTACTGGAACAGAACCTACGCAGATATGCCTAGACTCAAATAGGGCACTGGGTGCTTTGATCACCTTGTCCCATCACTTCTAGTTTAAAGCCTTCTTCAGTAGATTAGCCAGACTGCTGCTAATAGATGTACACCATCCCTGCTCAGCAGCCCTTAGAAAATCATCCCATGGTCCAGGTAGTCAAAACGCTCTTGATGACACCATCCATGTACCCACACATTCATCTCCAGGATGCGAGCTTCTCTGCCCTGGCCTTTACCCTCGACAGGGAGGATGGACGAGAATACCACCTGTGCACCTGACTGCTTCACCTTCTCTCCCAGAGCCACATAGTCGCTTTTGATACACTTTTGATGTAAAGGTAAGGTTAATTAAATATACTTTGAAGTGTGATTCTGGTATTCTTTCTTTAAATCCCAACTGGGAATGTTTTTGTTCCCTATTTTTCTTTTTACAAAGTTTGTATTGGATCTCCCAAATTTCCTATCAGAGAGACCTTTATCTCGCCTTAATGTTCTAATTATTTTAATTTTCTTATTTTGTAAGTTACCTTATGGGCCTATTTTCTATTGTAAGATATACTTGCAATTGTGTATTCTACATGTCAAACTGGAAAAAAAAAAAAGATAATGTCCTCGTATGAGGAAAGACTAAAAAGGTTAGGGCTCTTCAGCTTGGAAAAGAGAAGGCTGAGGGGAGATAGGATTGAAGTGTACAAAATCCTGAGTGGAGTAGAACGGGTACAAGTGGATCGATTTTTCACTCTGTCAAAAATTACAAAAACTAGGCAACACTCGATGAAGTTACTGGGAAATACTTTTTAAAACCAAAAGGAGGAAATATTTTTTCACTCAGAGAATAGTTAAGCTCTGGAATGCATTGCTAGATGCATTGCATTGTGTTAAGAATGGATAGCGTAGCTGGTTTTAAGAATGGTTTGGACAAGTTCCTGGAGGAAAAGTCCATAGTCTGTTATTGAGAAAGACATGGGGGAAGCCACTACTTGCTCTGGATCGGTAGCATGGAATGTTGCTACTCTTTGGGGTCCTAGAATCTTGTTACTCTCAGGGATTCCGGAATCTTGCTATTCTTTGAGATTCTGTATGGAATGTTGCTACTCCTTGGGTTTTGGCCAGGTACTAGGGACCTGAATTGGCCATCATGAGAATGGGCTACTGGGCTCGATGAACCATTGATGTCTGACCCAGTAAGGCCATTCTTATGTTCAAAGTGTTGCCAGTGGTAGCACTTGTTGTTTGCAACAAGATTCCATCTAGGTTTACAACCGAACAAAACGTGGCTTTTATGAGGTGGGGAAGACGAGATACTAGATTACTCTTAGCTTCATAGCAGACAGCCTGGCGTTGACAACGGCCTGGGTACTTCTATTTTTAGCTATTTGATTATTTTCTTGTTCTGATTTGTTTTAAGATGTGGTGATGATTAATTTTTTTAAGTTCAAATTTGCTTATTTAAAAATACATTGAATATAACCATATATATCGATAATGATAAAAGGTGCCCAAGTAGCAAAATATGGATCAAGAAAAGAGATAATGATCACAAAAGTAAACTATACAATTGTTATTGGGTCCAGCTAACTGAAATACTGAAATACCCTTTTTATCACCAGTGGATTCTGGAAACAAGATAGCCAGCATTCAATGACAACATTTCACAACAAACAAGATATTTGAATTCAAGGAGATACAAAGAAGATTGTGGTTTGAAATACTGTGAGAACAGAACATTTCGCTGGACATTTAGGGGACTCTAGGTCTATATATAAGTATTTATAAATAATGTTAAATGGATATTTGAATTATTTATAGAGCATGGTGTAATGATTATGTATAAAGATTTGTTAAATAAATGAAAATATTGAGTAAGATGTATTAGAAATCCCTTCAGTCATCCCGGGCTCCCTCCAGCATCCTTGCTCTGCTGACATCTCCCCTTAGCCCTAATCTCCAGAGCCTCTTACGGTTCCTTCCAAAATCCTGGAAGGGAGCAGCCACTGACAGCAATGGGTCTCTTAAGTCTTCCTCCATTGCATTATTCTTAAGCGCACAGACATTTAGGAGCAGAGACTTTGGAGAACTTTCTTACTCAAACAGAAAATCCTTTGCTACTTATCATATTTACTAGATTTTGCATTTATGAACTGCTTGATGTTTTGTTTGTTTTTTGGTGTGATCTTCCTCCCTCCCACTGCTGCTAAGGTCCTTTGTGTCCATCTCCTGCATGCACGAATTCTATCACTTTGCTGGCTCTTGCTGCCTCAACTGGAATTCCGTTCCAGGTATCCACCCTTTTCAGAAAAAGTATATATTTTTTTTTTGCATTCCTTTGGAGCCTCTCTCACTTCAGTGTCGCCTGATTTTCTGTGTAATTTTCCACTGCTTTTTATATTAATGTCTCTGTTTCCTGGTTTCATCCATGCCAAAAACTCTCAAGCAGATCTCTTGAAGCAATGTAGAAACCACCCCTTCTTCCTCATCCTTCTCCAGCAATATGAGTCATAAGTCAAAGAAGTTAGTTCAGCCTCTTGAGATTCACTGGTTTGGCTTCCAAATTTTTATTTTTGTATTCCATCAGCAAGATAATCGAATTCAACAATAGTGTTTTGAGCTCCTGGAAGTAGCTTACCTGTGCTGAATATTTGGTTTGTAGCTTACCGTTTTTTCTCGATGACTCTATATATTGCTGGCAGATCAAGTTAATATACTGCAGTTGATCTTGGCACGTGGAGTTGATTTGTATCACAGCTGATAGCACTGGAAGATAAGTAGTTACGGCAATTATGAGTCAAAGAAGGCTGCCAAGTTTCAAGTGTCTTAAAGCTCGGAATTTGAAGCATCTTCTGGTAACCAGTAAGATATGCCTTTAACTGGAGGTCATTCCTTGTTCATAAATTCTGTTTTTGTAAAGCAGGCACATTTTAGAGATTTTTAAAGGAATTGCACAAAGTGAAATTAGACGGCTACAAATCATACAAAATACTTCCATTAAACTTATAACAAAGACAAAAAAATTTGATCACGTAACACCACTTCTTAAGAACGCTCATTGGCTTCCAGTATCTCATAGAATAACTTATAAACTATGCCTCCTCACTTTTAAATCAATGCTTTTTAAAACACCCGCATTTATTTTTCAATCACTGATTCCTTACTCCTCAAACAGAACATTGCGGTCAAACGAACAACATTTACTGACAATTCCTTCTCTCAAGATCATCAACACTAGATGACAATTTATCTTTTCCGTTACTGCCCCACAAATCTGGAACTCTCTTCCAATTTATTTAAGAGAAGAACACAATATTGATAAATTTAAGACTAATTTAAAAACATTCCTTTTCAAAGATGCTTTCGAGCAATAATTCTTAATCTTGAATTTATTAATAATGTTGTATTTGACCATTCACCTTAAATTCCCAACCTTGACCTCCTTTTCTATAATAATTTGTAGTTCCAATCCCCTTCGCCTTTTTGTTCTTGTTTGTTAAGTTTGTATATAGTCTAGTTTATTTTAATGTTTACGTTTAAATAATGTATTACTTTTTAATATTGTAATTTTAATTGTTTTTTTATGTATGTTCATCGCTTTGAAGTACGATTAAGCGATTAATCAAAAATTTTAATAAACTTGAAATTTTTAACAACTAACTAGAAGAATTGGTATTTAGGACTGATAAAGCTTAGCACTAATTTCTATTCTATAAATGGCACTCAGAGTTGGGTGCCATTTATAGAACAGCATTTGGTGCAGGGATCTGTGCCCAATTTTGGAGACAAGGATTTACAGCAGGTCATAAATTCTTGTGCCTAAATTAGGCTCGGATCTCCCTTATACTATAAAACTGAAGGCAAATTCCAAGAATGCCCCCCGATCTCTCCATGTCCCCTACTTGGATCCATGTGTAAAATTTACGCAAGATCCTGCAGCCTAAAGATACACGCACAGATTTAAATTAATGTCAGAATCGATGACTAATTATTAGCGCTAATTGGCTCATATGTCAATTAAAAATTGCATGCTCAAATGTGTGCCTGTGCCCAAATTTTTGCACGCAATTCACGTGTCTAGTCTGAGTCACTGCTCAGTGACATCTTCCCTATTTGTATTCTGTAATTCGCTGATTGTCCAGCTTTCTTCACCGTAAACCGCCTAGAAGTCGCAAGATTGTGGCAGTATAGAAAAAATAAAGTATTATTATTATATAGAATTAAGGTATCAAATCCGAGGTGTTAATTACCAATGATCGGCGCTGATTAGGCCTATTAAACAAGTTGTGTATGCAAATCGAGTATGCACACTGATTTGCATTCACAATATAGGGTGCCATGTGCAGAATTTGGGGGAAAGTGTGTGCACTAGTCACAAAAAAAGTGTACACTTTTTCTCAGTAGTGTGCATGTATGAACCATTGCACATGCACAAATATTACGCACCTGGGTGCACTATTAAAAAAGAGTTGCCACTCTACAAGTAGTGCCCATTCGGTTTTTAAAGAGTGCACACTATTGCTGGCACCTAGAGAATGACACGGGGACAAATTTTTCCTTGTCCCAACGGGAACTCATTTCCTGGTCCCGTCCCAGTGAGTTCTTTTCCTGTCCCTGCCCCCTTCCTGCAAGCTCTGTCCTCATCTGCACAAGCCTCATCTGTATAAGCCTCATAAGGTTCGAGGCTTATGCGGTTAAGGCAGAGCTTACAGCACAGGTGTCAAAGTCGGTCCTCGAGGGCCAGAATCCAGTCGGGTTTTCAGGATTTCCCCAATGAATCTACATAAGATCTATTTGCATGCACTGCTTTCAATGCATATTCATTGGGGAAATCCAGAAAACCCGACTGGATTCCGGCCCTCGAGGAGGGACTTTGACACCCCTGGCTTACAGGATTGGGGTGAGGACGGGGAAATTGAGTTCCTGCGAGGATGGGGAAAAACTTGTCCCCGTGTCATTCTCTACACTGCACCACTCTAGAAATCAAAGTGTAGTAAAAGTGAGGCAGGTAAATGACAATCAAGCCCTTGTGACATCACTGATGAGGTTGGCTCTTAGGCATTGGTGGAATGAGGCATTATGATGTCACAATACCAGCTCTGGTTATCAGAGGCTGAAACTTTTCACAGTATTTATATATTTAGTTTTCTATACTGTTCTCCCAAGTAGAGAATGACACGGGGACAAATTTTTCCCTGTCCCCGTGGGAACTCGTTTTCCCGTCCCGTCCCAGCAAGTTCTTTTCTTGTCCCTGCCCCATTCCTGCAAGCTCCGTCCTCATCTGCACAGGCCTCAAACACTTTCAAATCCTAAGTAGCAACATTCTAGAGCTCAGATTGTGATGTCATAATGCCTCATTCCACCAATGCCTAAGCTCCGTCCTCATCTGCACAAGCCTCAAACACTTTAAAATCCTAAGTAGCAACATTCTAGAGCTCAGATTGTGATGTCATAATGCCTCATTCCACCAATGCCTAAGCTCCGTCCTCATCTGCACAAGTCTCAAACACTTTAAAATCCTAAGTAGCAACATTCTAGAGCTCAGATTGTGATGTCATAATGCCTCATTCCACCAATGCCTAAGCTCCGTCCTCATCTGCACAAGCCTCAAACACTTTAAAATCATAAGTAGCAACATTCTAGAGCTCAGATTGTGATGTCATAATGCCTCATTCCACCAATGCCTAAGCTCCGTCCTCATCTGCACAAGCCTCAAACCCTTTAAAATCATAAGTAGCAACATTCTAGAGCTCAGACTGTGATGTCATAATGCCTCATTCCACCAATGCCTAAGCTCTGTCCTCATCTGCACAAGCCTCAAACACTTTAAAAATCATAAGTGTTTGAGGCTTATGTGGTTAAGGCAGAGCTTACAGGAATGGGGCAGGGATGGGAAAATTTGTACCTGTGTCATTCTCTAATGGCACATGATAAAATACAAAATATTTCTACTCATTTTTATTTGCCAGCAGCATGGAATGACATGGGAAGTGTTTCAAGTGAATGCACGTCCTTACAACGGGCTGTTTCCAGGAATAATAGGCGAGAGCATCTGCAAGTGAAGTCTCTTCTCATTCCGCTGCTTCTGTGTTTACTGAGACTTGTTCTGATTCTTAAATTATCCTGTTTCTTTTTCCCTGTAGAACACGGGTTTGTTGGGTATTCTGAAGAACTTCTGCGTAACAACACCTTCGCAGACTACACTCCAGGGGAAACGTTCTTTACCGTTTTTGGAGTTTTTTTCCCCGCCGCAACAGGTACTTCTGTGTTGACTTTGTTAAGCAGTGTGCCACATTGGGAAGGACGTGTCTAGTCTGAGCTCTGAGCCGGCAGTTGTTCTGTAGCCCAGATAAACATTGCAAAAAGACTCTTCCCTGATGCAGTGGGGATGTAATCTGATCCCGCGAAACGTAGGCCACGTTGGACTGAGAGTGGCAAGCAACGGTCCTGATTCTTAAAGAGCATAAGAGCAAAGCTAAGTACTTTAAGTTCTATGAGGTTTAAAAGTTTACAGCACACATATGCACTTTTTGAAATGGCACTTTAAAGCACTAGTACACTTTTGCACTAGTGCACTTTCTGTCGTTCCAGAGTCTCTGAAATGAACTGTGAGGTCTAAATAGTCTTTAGTATGAGTGAATTTTGCAGTCTCTTTAGTTTTAAAGTAAAGTAAATTACTGAAGAAATAAAATTTATACTTAATGTTAGAAAGGTAGGGAGGATGGGTTCAAGCCAGTGATGTGAGTGTGAGTAAGAGAAAAGAAATGTATTTCTCTTTGAAAGAACCCTGAATGGGTTCAATATTCTGAGGCTTATTCCTGTCTACAAAGAGAAAAGAAATTATCTCCAGTGTCATTTTGGTTTATTTTGGTGGTTCTATGGACTGTATTTAATTGATAGGTAACCATCAGATTTTTGCTACTTTAGGCTGAGCTTATGACACCCATGCAGCTATAAATAGTATGTTGTCTTCAACCACAATTTGGAAGGCTATGCACCAACTTATGAAAACAATCGCATAGGAACTCATAAATCCCATCCTATCCACACATTTTTGCATACTCACAGATAAATCTTTTCCAAAATATCCATCTATATTATCAACATTATTTTCTATTCTAGGTAGGTCACTGTTCTTTGTGTTAGAACGCTTCTTTATGGAATTGTCCCTACAGATTTTTATGCTCATCTCCTTGATTGGTCACCATGAGAACGGGCTACTGGGCTTGATGGACCATTGGTCTGACCCAGTAAGGCTATTCTTATGTTCTTATAATCTGTTATTACAAACTAAAACCATGTTAAAAAAAGAGAGGGTAATTATTGATTAGAAAAAGGCATCTACAAATAGTTGTTTCATGAGTAGTTTCCGAAACGTGCCCTTTTCACGGCAATTTCGTATCTGGCCCACAAGGGAATTCCATATTTTAACTCCTGCGCAGCAGAAAGTCATTTTACCAGTCTCAACAAGCCTTGGGTTTACATTCGTCTTCCGTAAAGCTAGATTTTCAGAACGTAATGACCTATTTTGGTGTATAACTGAACATGTTCATTTTAAACAATTCTGGAATATTTCCATCCAAGAATGTATGGCAGATTATTACTTTTTTATATTGTACTAGTCATTAAGCCCGTTACATTAACGGGTGCTAGAATATATGTCTGTCTGTCTGTCTTTATTTCTGTCTCTCTCTCCCTCCCACTATCTTTCTTTCTGTCTGTCTCCCTGGCCCCCTTTGTCTGTCTGTCTTTCTGTCTCTCCCTGCTCCTGTGTCTTTCTTCTTTTCTTTCTGTCTCCCTTCCTCCCGCTGTCTGTCTTTCTTTCTATCTGTCTGTCTCTCTCCCAGCCTCCTATGCAGCAGCATTTCTCTCCCCCCCCCACTTCCCTGTGCAGCCACAGCAGCATTCCCTCCCTCTCCATTTCACTCCCTCCGCACCTCTTCCCTGTGCAGCAGCAGCGTTTTCCCTTCCCCCCTTTCCCTTCTCACGGTCTAGGCAGCTTCTTTAGTCCGTTGCCGCCCCCCCCTTCCCTTTCCTTCCCGTGGTCCCAACAAACCTGCCGATTCCAGCCTGCAGCACTCTGCACACGCTGCTTCGGGGCCTTCTACTGCCCTGATTTACTTTGCCGCGTCTCTGATGATGTCATCAGAGATATGGCAGAGTAAATCAGGGCAGTAGAAGGGCCCGAAGCAGCGTGTGCAGAGTACTGCAGGCTGCTGGAGTAGGCAGGTTTGGAGTCGGAACCACTGGAAGGGGGAGGGGCGGCAAGACGTCGGGAGAACTGAGTTACCGAAGAGCAGGGAGTCCAGCAATGGCAGCCAGTGCTGCGAGTGTAGCAGGTTTGGAGTCGGGACCACGGGAAGGGGGAGGGGCGGCAAGACGTCAGGAGAACTGAGTTACCGAAGAGCAGGGAGTCCAGCAATGGCGGCCAGTGCTGCGAGTGTAGGTAGGAGCTGGGGACTCGCGCATGCGCACTCCTGCTTGGCCACGGACCTACGGAACATGGAACAGGGAATACAGAACACGAAAGTTGGAGTGCGCATGCGCGGCTAGCGTTTTATTATATAGGATTCTGAAGGCGACTAGTAGCCAATGCAATTGCTGTAGATATGGCGAAATGTGATCCTCGTTAGACAGTCCCATAATCAGTCTTGCCACTGTGTTTTGTATAACCGGCAATGCCCTACTCCTTGCTTTTTGCTATTGCAAGGTACAGGGCATTACAATAATCGAAAATCATATGGTGCAAGCATTGCTTCTTGGTTTTTTTCATGCAGGTCTTTTTTTCCATTTTTTGAAGGCTTTCACTTCTCCCTTTAACCATGCTGGTTGGTTTGTTCTTCTTTCTACCTATGTTAATATGTCCATGCCTGATATAAAGTCCAAACCTCAGTGGATGATCCTTTTAGCCTTTTTAAAAAAACGTTTTCTTCATTTTATATAGCACAACAGGTAATCTGCACATGTACCTCTCGTGCCCTTATAAGGATTTTACCAACAGTTCTTTGTTCAGCAAGCCTTCTATAAAATACATGGGAAATTGTGCACATTGTGACTTGAACATCTCAGGTCCTAGGTAGAGGCCCTATGCAAGATAAGGCTCCACATCTGAAAACACGATCATATGATTTCATCTAGATCAGTGTTCTTCAACCAACGGTCTGTGGACCAGTGCCGGTCCACAGAAATTTCCTGCCGGTCCACAGGGCCGGCACGTGCATCAGGCCCAAAACAGTGTTCTTCAACCGCCGGTCCATGGCGCGATTGATGCGGCGTTATATTTGAACCAGCTCCCTCTTCCTCACTGATTCAATGTAGAAAGCCACGGGCAGTGGCTCCTACGCCTGAACCGGAAGCCTTCTCTCTGACATCACAACATCAGAGGGAAGGCTTCCAGATGAGGTGCGGGATGCGCAAGGAGCTGCTGCCCGCAGCTTTGTGCACTGCATCAGTGAGGAAGAGGGAGCCGGCCTGAAGATAACACCGGGGGCAGCATAAAATGACCAAGCAGGAGCAGGCCAGAAGGTAAGGCATAGCATGGAGGGAGGGAGACAACAAAGGTAGGGGGAATGATTTTAGTTTTGAATTTTGTGATTGAATTATATCAATTTTGAAAATTTACATCTGCTGTCAGTGTGCTTTGTGTAGTTTAATTTCTGGTTAACCATTATTTGTTGTTAATAAGATTATATTGTGTGTATCTATGAAAAATGGAAAAAATAGTGTTACAATTACACTTCCCCCTCCCCATTCGCGGTTTCTGCACTCGCGATTTCACATAATCGCGATTTTTTTCTGGGGAGGGTGAAAATTTTAAAAACCCATATTTTTTACCTCCCTGCTGCCTTACCGGCCTTACCTGGTGGTCTAGAGGGTTTTTGGGGCAGGAGCAATCTTCCTACACTCCTGCCCCGTGCAGATCGCCATGAGGAAATGGCTGTGTGAGTTCCCGTCGTCTCGAGGGAGGTGGGGGTGGGTTAGAGCTGGATAATCGCAGTTTTTCGCCATTCGCGGTCCAGCTCTGCCCGTATCCCCCGCGAATAACAAGGGAGAAGTATAGTACTATTATGAGGGCGGGGTTTGGGGCGGAGATTGGGTAGAGATGGGCGAGGTCTGGCCCACGACTTAGCCCAGTGTTTTTCAGCTGCCGGTCCGGACCAATGCCGGTCCACAAAATTATTCTTTTATTTCTGCTGGTCCATAGGTGTAAAAAGGTTGAAGAACACTGATCTAGATAATATTTCAGTTTAGAACAAGGCTTTTTAAAAAATTACCGTACATGTGTATTATGAAATGTTCAGAATTGTTTTCTTATTTGCTTATAATGCAAAAATATTTGTAGTCAAGATTCTCTAAACACTAAGTACAATAAATTATTTTAAAAAAAAAAAAAAAAAGGGTGTGTGTGTGACAGACAGACATCCTAATGCAGCAGAGAATTTCCTAAAAACTTAGGGCTCCTTTTACGAAGCCGCGTTAGCGGTTTAACGCACGTAATAGCATGCGCTAATTTGCCGGCCGCGCTAGCCGCTACCGCCTCCTCTTGAGCAGGCAGTAGTTTTTCGGCTAGCGCGTGATAAAACGCCGCATGTGATAAAGGCGCTAACGTGGCATCGTAAAAGGAGCCTTTAGGCTTTCCACACGCACCCCCTGAAAATACCCACGGTTTTCACTTTTGTAGCAAATCAGCAGTCATGGTTTTATGTATTGAAGATCCTACCATTTGACCAAGATTCTTACTACACTGTTTCTGTGGAGCTGTAATTGTTTGTTTAATTTATAACTGTTCGTTAGTTTATGGTACAGACTGAGCTTTGATTTTTAAGGGGAAGGTAATCCTTTCATATCCCCATGAGTTTTCTTTTGAAGAATCTCCAAGGCTTAGTCTACCAGGGTTTCCCCCCCCATTCAGCACCTATAGAAACAATTTCTTGTAGCACCAATTGACCTGATTTCACTGTCTAGAACTGGTAAAGTCCACTCCTGCAGGGCTCCATATAGGTCTGATTTCCAGGGGGATAACCAGTGATCCTGTTTATCTATCCAAATGGGTGTCAGTGTATCTCATAAATAAACCACAATATAGGCACCCTGGTCTAGTTGATCAATAATAGTGATCCTTGTTTAACATTTGGGGTAGCTGACTAACAAGATGGCACTGGAGATACGCATGATATTTTCAATTTATGTGCTACGATGGGGAAGGAAAATCGGTTATATGGGGATTATTTAACAGACTATTGTGTATCTGAAATGCAGGCGTTATGGCTGGCTTCAATATGAGCGGAGACCTCAGGAAACCTGCTACCAATATCCCAACTGGATCGCTGATGGCCATTGGTGTTTCGTAAGTCCCTCTAGAGACCAAAATAATGTATTGTCTGACTAGAGCTTGCACTGATTATGATCAATTTACCATCTGTTCCAATCAACCTTTTATTACCTAGCCATCTGGAAAGTTCAAGTCAGGCTTTTCAAATGATCATCCATTACCACCTCTTAGACCGACTTGCTTCTTAATGCACATCTAATCAACTTTTTCACACTCTGGCAGTTTTCTTCTTTGTTAATTCTACAGTTGCTGGACTTTAGAAATCCAGCTTCTGTGTGTGTATGTGTGTGTGTGTGTGTGTGTGTATGTGGGGGAGGGGGGCAGGGAACCACATTTTGGAAAATGCAATTAAGCTTTTCTATTGATGATATGGAGATGTCCAAGCAGAGCACAGTCCTCGGTGCGTCTGAATTATATTAGCTGTATTATATTTTGGTTAGGTAACTACATCAATGGAGCCAGGCTGACTTGCGGCACCTTTCAGAAAGAAATTAAAACTGTATTGTTTGACAGATTTATCTCCTAAACAGAAGTCATACTAAATTTAATAATTTTATACTGCCTATTTCTTGAGTAATATGTTGTACTTTCACTATTTGCATTTTGTAATTCGCCAATTGTCCAGCTCTCTTCAGTGTGAACTGCCTAGAAGTCGTCTGATTATGGCGGTATAGAAGAATAAAGTTATGTTATGTTATATATGTTATTTGTGAGATTTTTTTTTTTTTTTAAGATTTAATTACCTTTTCCAAATCTAAGTGCTTAGTTATTTCCCTGTCCAAGTGCTCTTAACAGTCGTGAAGGGAAATTCTGTCACTAAGGGCCAGATTCAGAATATAGCATGCAAAGTTAGGTGTCGTTAAGACCTGTGCCAAGCTCATTCCCGCACCCAAAGAATTACGCCTTCTGAAACCTGGTGTAAATGCTGGCATGCAACCAGTGGCAGTTCTGTAACACTGTGCCTAAATTTTGAGAATGCCCCTGAGCTGCCTAGGTTCTTCCCCTGGCCATGCGCTTTTTCTGAGTTGAGTGTGAGACAGTTAAAGAAGGAGTGCATAGGCATATCTCCAAGTTAGTTTCAATTAACATCAATAATTAATTAATGGCTCTAACTAAGCAGTTTGCATGCAGAGTTTTATAGAATCCAGGGGTAAGTGTATGCATTTGCACAAACCATTCACACATCAGTGGTGCTTTAATTGTCACAGTGCACTGTGTGCTAATTTAAGGGAATGTATGCTGTAGTGCGTAACTACAAAGAGGGTTATATACACGGGTAGAGTATGGACTGCACATGTGGTGTCTCCTACTTACACATGCACCTTATATAATACTATAATTTGTGCATATTGAATGGCGCACTCAAGTACACCAGCCTTTGACGCCAAAGGCCTAAACATAGGCGTATCAATGCCAATGTGTACAGTGTTCCCCCGCGAATTTGCGGTTCGTGGACTCAGTCACTCATGGTCTGCCCCGACCGTTTCTTTCTGTAGTAAAGTCGGGCTACACCAATCAGGAGCTGCATGTCAAGGCAGTTCCTGATTGGTGTAGCCCAATTTTACTACAGGAAGAGGCGGTCGGAGCAGACCATGAGTGATTTTCTTCACCGCCGGCGCTCTAGCTGCCCTCTCCTGCCACCCCTGCCTTTTGACAGGTGAAGAAACGCATTTGCGGTTTTTCAGAATTCGCCCCATGAATTTCGGGGGAGTACTGTACTAGTATTCTATAATGGAACCTTGGTGGTAAGAGGCTGCTATAGAATTGGTGCTATAGACTTCCCCCCCCCTAAGTCTGCACTTCAGGCAATGGAGGGTGATTTGACTTGCTCCAGATCTCAGAAGTGTCATTGTGGAAAGCAGAAACGAAACCACGCCTGCTACTCCAACCACGAAGCTACTCCTCCAGTCCTTCATTGATTCGACTTTGAAATGCATTGACACTGTGTCTTCTGGAAATTTATAAAGATTATAGAGAAATAAAAGGGACCTTTGTGGTTGCTACAGCTTAATGTGGTCCACTGTTGAAGTGACAGCATGAGGCAGCTCTATAGGTCAGTTATGGGCAGTATAGAAAGTCCTAATAAACTATAAACTGTTGATTATATGTGTTGATATTTGTGCTCTACTTAGAACATGATGATTGTATGAGACAGAAATTAAAGTGCTCCCACCGTCTTACTTTCAAAAAAATTACACACAAGAGTCAGATGACAACGGCAGTAAGCGGATCCCTGACGAAGCTAATGCGAAACATATCGGGTCCAGCTGTAGGAACTGCTTAAGCCTTAAAGACTTACAATCTGCAACCATTCAGATAAGTTGAAATTAAAAATGAAAAAACTAAAAAATAATCAAAATGTTTCAATGCTCAGACCTATGAGGAGTTTACACCAGAGACTCCCCGCTGAAAGAAACATTTGTTGGGCGGTGGAGAGGTGTATCTGAGGTTCCAGAAGCATGATGCATGAGATTAATAAATGAATTAAGTCATCGAATGAGAAATAAGATAGAATAAAGTGACAGATCTTAGGGTTGAATAACGTAACAACGTTTATTGATTGCTCTAAGAATAAAACATTTTTATACCGTTGGTGGAATTAACCCACCGTTAACTGTAACATGTGAGCTGATTAATGCTTCCATGCCCATAGTCTGCCCATAGTCTGCCTATGCCACACTTTCTGACATGAAAAGTACTTGGCATGTGGTTGCGGTGTGGTAACTATCACAAAGCCCCTTAAACATGGCTCTGTTATCACTTACACCATGGTTTACTGTATAGTTTAGTAAAAGAGGCCCCAAAGATCGTGTTATAATTGATCATAATTTCTGAATGGAAGTTTTTTGTAATGATCCAGGATGTGTTGATATGGGTTTCTTCTTATTTTTGACCCAGGCGGATTTTTGTTCTACTGCTTTTTTGGTCTTTAAATTGGAACTGTGGCTGGGATATGGTGCCATAAACATTTATTTGTAACTAATTTGGAAACCCCCCCCCCCCCCCAGTTTTATATCCCCATAACTTTCTTCGGCCCTGTCATTGGAGTAGTGGTCCTTGTAACATTTCCATGGATCGGTCCTACTGTGTCTGTTTTGTTCTGATGGACCAACAGGTCCACTAACCTTCTAATCTTGAAAGACTCCATTGACGCTCTTCAGGAAATATTTTTTAGCTTTCCACGCTATCGCCTGCATCATGGAAAAACATGCTTGCTTTTTTCCAGAGAGAAGCAGCCACATTGGTCTGTAACAGCAAAAACGGCAAAGAAGCTGTTGACATCTTATAAAGTAACCACTTTACTGAGGTATGAGCTTTGAAAGAAGAGTCTGCTTGGTCAGATGTAACACTAATGCTTTGCATTGAGTAGGTTAGACTCCTGAGGGGGGGAGGCTGCGCATATCTTGAATGGAGCAGGAAGATGCTGAGTCATCAGGTTAGACTCCTGAGGGGGGCTGCGCATATCTTGATTGGAGCAGGAAGATGCTGAGTCATCAGATTAGACTCCTGAGGGGGGGCTGCGCATATCTTGAATGGAGCAGGAAGATGCTGAGTCAGCAGGTTAGACTCCTGAGGGGGGCTACGCATATCTTGAATGGAGCAGGAAGATGCTGAGTCAGCAGGTTAGACTCCTGAGGGGGGCTACGCATATCTTGAATGGAGCAGGAAGATGCTGAGTCAGCAGGTTAGACTCCTGAAGGAGGTGCGCATATCTTGAATGGAACAGGAAAATGCTGAGTCAGCCAATCATGTGGGTTTTTTCATGCCTGGGCTGGAATGGAGAAGTTTACTGGTACAAATGTAGGAAGCATATACTAAGCGAAAGGAAGTTTTCAGTCCAAGGAATTTACCCGGTAAACCTATTAAATTTTCTGTCTTATCTGTTTGGATTGTGAGCTATCTTCGAGCAGGGACTGTCTTCTTCGTGACTCTGTACAGCGCTGCGTGCATCTGGTAGCGCTATAGAAATGATTAATAGTAGTAGTGGTAGCCGCATATATCTCTCAGAGCAATTCCTGTATGTTATAAGACCAAGGGCTCCTTTCACAAAGGTGCGCTAAGCGTTTTAGTGCACGTTAACGCATGCATGTTAGTCTATGGACGCCTTAGCAGTTAGCACGCGCTAAAACATGTAGCGCACCTTAGTAAAACAGGGGGCAAGTCTTGTAGTGGACGCTGGTAATTGATGTAAAAAGATGTACTTTCTCTTCATGGGTGCTCTCTGGGTCTCTTCAGGCTTTTCATTTAAAGGCAAATCTGAATCGTTTCTCATTAGATAAATGCTTTAAAAATGAATGGCCAAGTTTAGCGTAATTGGATGTTTGCGAACATGCTTTTGTAATAAATTGGTGGTACAAAAAAAATCTAAGTATATTCTGCACGGTAATTATATCTACATCTTAACCCAGGACATGTCTTACAGAATAAAGACACAACATTGGGGGAGGGAGTTGGGGGAGGGTACATACTTATATCCCAGAGCAGTAAGAAACCACCCTGTGGAGGCGAGTCGCACTGACACTACCAAATCTAAGGTAAGTACCAATGATATCCACAATTATGCAGAGAGTAAAATCACTTCACAGAAATGGAGGGCTATGTATGTTAATGCACACAGCTTGGGCAATAAAATTCTAGAATTAGAGACTGAGATAGCAAACGCTGATCTTGACGTGATAGCGATATCTGAAACCTGGTTCACAGAATCGCATGGGTGGGATATGGTTATACCAGGGTACAACCTACTTCGTTGCGACCGAGTGGGAAAATTGGGGGGAGGAGTAGCACTATACACTAAGGAAAGCATCAAAACCACCAGAATCACAGATGTTAGATACACCGGGGAATCCATCTGGGTGAACCTGGCCAGAGGAAAGGAAAAATGCCTATACCTTGGTGTGATATATAGACCTCCCAGGCAACAGGAGGACAAAGACATAGAATTAATCGAGGACATAGAGAACATCACACTGCGCGGGGACTCAGTAATGCTAGGAGACTTCAACATGCCAGATGCAGATTGGAACACACTCTCCGCGACTACGGGTAGCAGCAAAAGAATATTAAACTCCATAAAGGTAGCAAATCTCAAGCAATTGGTATTGGAGCCCACCAGGGACCAGGCATTACTAGACCTAGTTCTCACCAATGGAGATAGCGTCACGGAAGTCTCAGTAGAAGACACACTAGCCTCCAGCGACCATAATATGGTATGGCTCAACCTCAAGAAAGGTTTTCCTAAGACAAACACAGCAACAAGGGTTCTCAACTTTAGAGGCACAGACTTCAACCGCATGGGAGATTTTGTCCACCAGGAGCTACATAAACAAGCAAGATCTGACAATGTGGAGGACATGTGGATGTCTCTGAAGTCCATACTACACGAAGCAACAGACCGATACGTAAAAACAGTAAATAAACGCAAGAGAAACAAAAGACCCCAATGGTTCAGTAAAGAAATTTCAGACCTAGTTAAACAGAAAAAAGACGCATTTATCACCTACAAACACTTAGGCAGAGAGAGGGCAAAAGAGAACTATCTAGAGAGATCTAAAGCTGTCAAAACAGCAGTCAGAGAGGCCAAACTCCGAATGGAGGAAGAGCTAGCACGGAAAATTAAGAAAGGGGATAAATCTTTCTTCAGCTATATTAGCGACAGGAAAAGAAATAAAGATGGGATAGTACGCCTGAAGAAATCGGACGGTAACTTTGCGGAATCAGATTCTGAGAAGGCAGAACTACTAAACCAATACTTCTGTTCAGTGTTCACCCGCGAAATGCCGGGAGCTGGTCCACAGCTGCAGAAAGGAGATAATCAGAAAGACCCATTTCAAGATTTCGAATTTACGCCCAGTAGCGTCTACGAAGAAATATCAAGACTCAAAGTAAACAAAGCCATGGGACCGGATAACCTACATCCCAGAATGCTCAGGGAGTTAAGGGAAGTCCTGGCTGAACCATTATCTGTTCTTTTCAATCTTTCCCTAAGCACAGGAAGGGTCCCCTTGGACTGGAAAACCGCTAATGTAATCCCACTCCACAAGAAGGGCTGCAGGACAGAGACAGCAAACTACAGACCAGTGAGTCTCACGTCTATAGTCTGTAAACTCATGGAAACACTGATCAAACAGAATATTGACACAATCCTAGACGAAAAAAAACTGCGTGATCCACACCAACACGGGTTCACCCAGGGAAGATCCTGCCAAACTAATCTGATTAGCTTTTTTGACTGGGTTACTAGACAACTGGATGCAGGAGAGTCACTGGACGTGGTATACTTGGATTTCAGTAAAGCATTTGATAGCGTCCCTCATCGAAGATTACTGAACAAGCTGAAATCGATAGGATTAGGAGACACTCTAACTACATGGGTTGGGGATTGGCTGAGCGGTAGACTTCAGAAAGTGGTGGTGAACGGTACCCCATCCAAAGCATCAGAAGTGATTAGTGGAGTGCCGCAGGGCTCGGTCCTGGGCCCGATTCTATTCAACTTATTCATAAGAGATATGACGCGGGAACTTAGAGGAAGGGTATCACTGTTCGCCGACGACGCCAAACTTTGCAACATAGTAGGCAGAAGCTTGTTACCTGATGATGATATGACACACGACCTACTGCTTCTGGAACAATGGTCGACTACTTGGCAGCTGGGATTCAATGCTAAAAAATGCAAGATAATGCACCTGGGAAAGAGAAACCCGTGCAGAACTTATGTTCTAAATGGTGAGACCTTGGTTAGGACCACGGCGGAACGCGATCTAGGAGTGATCATTAGTGAGGACATGAAGGTTGCCAATCAAGTGGAGAAGGCTACCTCCAGGGCAAGACAAATGATGGGATGCATCCGCAGAGGTTTTGTCAGCAGGAGACCGGAAGTTATGATGCCGTTGTACAGAGCCATGGTGAGGCCTCATTTGGAGTACTGTGTCCAGTTTTGGAGACCACATTACCGAAAGGATGTGCTGAGGATCGAGTCGGTGCAGCGAGCGGTAACCAGGATGGTCTTAGGGCTCAGGGATCTCACGTATGAAGAAAGACTAAAGAAATTGCGGCTGTACTCACTTGAGGAAAGAAGAGAACGGGGTGATATGATTGAAACGTATAAGTACATCACGGGACGCATCGAGACAGAAGAGGATATCTTCTGGCTCATGGGACCCTCGACCACCAGAGGGCATCCACTGAAAGTCAGGGGAGGGAAGTTTCATGGAGACTCCAGGAAGTACTTCTTCACCGAAAGAGTGGTGGATCATTGGAACAGACTCCCACTCCAGGTGATAGAGGCTAGCAACGTGACGGAGTTTAAGAGGAAATGGGATACTCATGTGGGATCGTTAAGGGAGTAAACTCAGGGGGGAGGGATACTTGGAATGGGCAGACTTGGTGGGCTATAGCCCTTTTCTGCCGCTTTTTTCTATGTTTCTATGTTTCTAACATCGTTTCAGTCTGCCAAAGGCAATTTTGTACGGCACATTTGACATTTGTTATGGTCTGACGTGATCTATGCCTCATTCTCCAGAGAGAAATACTGCATAAAATCAAAGATCCTGCTGTTAGAGTGGTACTCTGAGATGCACAGCCAGATAATAATGGCATTATGTTCTTCAAACTTCAGATTTTCCACTACGTGATCGCTAAGTGATTCGGAAGGCATTTGTATTTGTAACATGGTTTCTTTGCAGTACAGTCTGCGCTCATCTCGGTTCATGCAGTAATAAAGATCAGGGTCATTAGTGATAACGTATAGCAGTGGTTTCCAACCCTGTCCTGGGGGACCCCCAGCCAGTCAGGTTTTGAAGATATCCCTAATGAATATGCACGAGAGAGATTTGCATACCTGTCACTTCCATTATATGCAAATCTCTCTCGTGCATATTCATTAGGGATATCTTGAAAACCTGACTGGCTGGGGGTCCCCCAGGACAGGTTTGGGAACCACTGCGTATAGTATCATACCATCCATAAGGAGTCTACCAGAAGGGGAAGTTTAAGGCAGAGTCTGCTATGATAGACAAAGAGAAATAGCAGAAAAGATCAAGAAAAAGGCAGATTTTAGAAAGAACTTAGGGCTAGATTCACTAAGCAAATCCATCGTGTACCCGATCGGTTTGCGACCCCTTGGCGACCCGATTTCCCTCCGGCCCGATTCACTAACCTCTCCTGCGATCCACTTCCGATCCACGCAGGCAAATGAGGGGAATGGCATGCAAAGTAGGCAGGGACGCAATTCACCAAACAAATTTGGGACACCGACCGGGTTGGCTGATCAACAGAAGAAGCGACTGCCGCACAACGTCTCTGCCGACTCTCCTGCTCCATTGCTGCCCTCTACTCTGCCCCGATCTTCCAGCCACGCTCTCTGACCCGAGCTCTGCCTCAGCCAAATCATCATCGCACGCACGATATGGAGGGTCAGCGTTTAGTGGTTTGGGATGAGATTTTTAAAAAGGTTTTCTTTCTACTCTCCAAAGCACTTGCCCACCCCATATTGCATCATCTATCCTGTTGTCCCGATCTTCCAGCCCTGCTTTCTGGCCCGATGTCCTCTCTGCTCCGAGCTCTGAATCTCTGCCACCTTCCCTGCAGCCCATGGGGTTTAAAGCGGGGCTGCACGCCGCAGTGCATTAAACCCACGGGCTCACAATGCAGAGAATGCAGCAGAGATCCAGAGCTTGGGGAAGAGAGCAGGGCATGACAGGCTGACAGGAGAAAGCAGGCTTCAGTGTTGCAAGAGGGAAGAGACTGCTGGGAGAGGAGGAGAGTCAGGGCCCCCCCCCCCAAAAAAAAAAAAAACCCCAAAAAAACTCAGACACAAAATGCATGCGCAGACCATTTGCACAGAAAGCAGATGGTCTACGCATGCATCAGGATCGCACACTAGCGATCTGTGTCGACAGATGGGGGCGTTTCTCCGATCGCCCCCATTTGAATATTAGTAGTTGCAGAATCCATTGGACCTGCCCGGATCGGTCACGATAGTGAATCTAGCCCTTATAACTTGGAACTGAGACCTCCTGGTCAGGATGGGTCATATTCCAGGAGTATTTTAGAAAAGGCTCTGTTAATGCCTGTAAAAGGACTGTGTACTGCTTAACGCTCTTTCTTTTTCTTTATAACAGCCCAGTAATAACCTCATCTCTGAGCATCCTAGGTGATGTCTGCTCTTGAAACCCCAATAAGTCTGTACACGTATGTTATATAACTGAGTATTTGAATAAGTAGTCTTGGGTGAATCACTGCTGGGTAGTAACTAGTTACAGTAACAAGCTGGCAGAATGAATGACTGGTTGGGTAATATCTTTATGCAGGCGCCTTCTTATCTTACTTTTAGAAAATTAGTAAAAACCCAGCTGTTTGATCGATTTATAATTTGAAGGTTTATTGTTTTAACTTTTTAACTCATTTTTATTCTTATTTTAATATTGTATTTCGTATGACAGGGCTGACGGTCAGTCTAGAAGAGGTATGCAGGCAGATTGATAGGCTTAAAAACGATAAATCCCAAGGACTGGATGGCATCCATCTGAGGGTAATCAAGGAACTGAAAGGGGCTATAGCTGAACTGCTTCAACTAATAGCCAATCTGTCGATCAAATCAGGAAAGTGGCGATGTTACACCAATCTTTAAGAAAGTTTTGAGGGGAGATCCGGGAAACTGACCTTGGTGAGTCTGACCTCGGTACTGGGAAAGATAGTAGAGGCACTGATAAAGAACAGAATGATTGATCACCTTGACGAACACAATCTGATGACCAGCCTGCACGGCTTCAGCAAAGGAAGATCTTGCTTGACGAACTTGCTGCACTTCTTCGAGGGAGTAAACAGGCAGATAGACCAGGGTGACCCAGTCGACACTGTATATCTGGAGTTTCAGAAGGCGTTCGACAAGGATCTGCATGAACGACTACTTCAAAAAATTGTGAGCCATGGAATCGAGGGTGAAATACTCACATGGATTAAAAACTGGCTGGCGGATAGGAAACAGAGAGTGGGGGTAAATGGAGAATGCTTGGACTGGAAAAGCGTCACGAATGGACTGCCGCAGGGTTCGGTGCTTGGCCCCGTGCTCTTCAACCTATTTATAAACGACCTGGAAACTGGTATGATGAGCGAGGTGATTAAATTTGCAGATGATATGAAGTTATTCAGAGTAGTGAAAAAGCAGGAGGATTGCGAAGACCTGCAACATGAGATAAACATGCTCGAGAAATGGGTCGTGATATGGCAAATGAGTTTTAACGTGGATAAGTGTAAGGTGATGCATGCCAGTAACAAAAATCTTATACAGGATGTTCAGTGCAGTATTTGGAGAGACCCCCCCCCCAGGAAAGAGACTTGGGAATACTTGTTGACAAGTCAATGCAGCCGTCCGTGCAATGCGTAGCGGTGGTGAAAAGGGCAAACAGAATACTAGAAATGATTAAGTAGGGGATCATGAACAGATTGGAGAAGGTTATCATGCTGCTTTACTGGGCCATGGTATGCCCTCACCTGGAATACTGCGTCCAGCACTGGTCGCAGTACATGAAGAAGGACACAATACTACTCGAAAGGGTCCAGAGAAGACTAAAATGGTTAAGGGGCTGGAGGAGTTGCCATAGAGTGAGAGATTAGAGAAACTGGGCCTCTTCTCCTTTGAAAAAAGGAGAACTGAGAGGGGACATGATCAAAACATTCAAGATATTGAAGGGAATAGACTTAGTAGATAAAGACAGGTTGTTCACCCTCTCCAAGGTAGAGAGAACGAGAAGGCACTCTCTAAAGTTAAAAGGGGATAGATTCCGTACAAACGTAAGGAGGTTCTTCTTCACCCAGAGAGTGGTAGAAAACTGGAAAGCTCTTCCGGAGGCTGTTATAGGGGAAAATACCCTCCAGGGATTCAACACAAGGTTGGACATGTTCCTGCTGAACCAGAACGTATGCAAGTAAGGCTAGACTAAAATAGGGTCACCGTACATGAAGAAGGACACAGTACTACTTGAAAGGGTCCAGAGAAGAGCGACTAAAATGGTTAAGGGGCTGGAGGAGTTGCCGTACAGTGAGAGATTAGAGAAACTGGGCCTCTTCTCCCTTGAAAAGAGGAGACTAAGTGGGGACATGATCGAAACGTTCAAGATAATGAAGGGAATAGACTTAGTAGATAAAGACAGGTTGTTCACCCTCTCCAAGGTAGAGAGAACGAGAAGGCACTCTCTAAAGTTAAAAGGGGATAGATTCCGTACAAACGTAAGGAGGTTCTTCTTCACCCAGAGAGTGGTAGAAAACTGGAAAGCTCTTCCGGAGGCTGTTATAGGGGAAAATACCCTCCAGGGATTCAACACAAGGTTGGACATGTTCCTGCTGAACCAGAACGTATGCAAGTAAGGCTAGACTAAAATAGGGTCACCGTACATGAAGAAGGACACAGTACTACTTGAAAGGGTCCAGAGAAGAGCGACTAAAATGGTTAAGGGGCTGGAGGAGTTGCCGTACAGTGAGAGATTAGAGAAACTGGGCCTCTTCTTCCTTGAAAAGAGGAGACTAAGTGGGGACATGATCGAAACGTTCAAGATAATGAAGGGAATAGACTTAGTAGATAAAGACAGGTTGTTCACCCTCTCCAAGGTAGAGAGAACGAGAAGGCACTCTCTAAAGTTAAAAGGGGATAGATTCCGTACAAACGTAAGGAGGTTCTTCTTCACCCAGAGAGCACTGCAGCGTGATTGCTTGAATGTTTGTATGGTAAATAATTTTCCTATGCTCCCATGTAAATAATGTCTGCCCCCAATTTTGCAGGCTTAATATAGAGAACTGGTTATTTTCTTTCTTCGTAATTAAGAGCTATGTAAAGAGAATTTTTGTTTTCTAGTAGGTTCTCTACTACTTTACAAGTGATTATAAATATACGTGGATGTTTCATTTTGAAATTTCTATAAAGAAAAAATGTAAGAAAAGAATGAACTGGTGTAGGCGAGAGACTTAGGGGCTCCTTTTATGGAGCCGCGTTAGTGGTTTAATGCGCGTAATAGTGCGCGCTAAACTGCCGGCCGCGCTAGCCGCTACTGCCTCCTCTTGAGCAGGCGGTAGTTTTTCGGCTAGCGTGGGGGTTAGCGCATGATAAAAAGTCGCGTGCAATAAAGCTGCTAACGCGGCTTCGAGAAAGGAACCCTTAAACAACAGAGATGAATAAAAGATTAGGGTGCCCTTTGACAAGTAGATGTTGCATGAACCGTCATATTATTGCACCCATATTACGTCATGGTTCCAGGGAACTTTTCTTACCGCGTGAGGTAAATGTGCTTTTCTGTTTCTGCTATTCACAGGTGGTTTCTGTATATAGTCTTTGTTTTTTTGTTGGGAGCCATTTGTACCAGAGAGTCGCTTCGTTATGAATTCATGATTGCCGAAGAGGTAAGCACTTGTTACTTGTGAAAGGAGAGGGGGGGGGATGCATAGTTCCAGCTGTAGAAACCAGCGTTCTTCAGCATTCTCGATAAAGCTGAAAGTTGGAATTATCCTGTACACATCAACAACTGTTCCATCGCCTCACCTTTACTTAACAATGTTTGGAAATGTTTTTGCCCATTGAGAATGTTAAAATGTTAAGAAAAGTAAGATCCTGCTTCCACCATTCTCATTTCGCAATCCTCGTCCAATCCACCATCCTCTCTAGACTAGACTACTGCAACTCCATCTTTATAAGCCTAACTAAGAAAAACCTCCATAGACTTCAGCTAATTCAGAACGCCGCTGCCAAGCTTATTTTCGCAAAAGGCAAGTTCGATCACGTTTCCCCACTCCTCTCCAAGCTTCACTGGCTCCCAGTATACTCCAGAGTCCTCCATAAATGTGCCTGCTTAGCCTTCAAGATTCTACATGGCGTCCTTCCTCCCGTTATCCCACTCTTCTGGAATTCCTCAAACCCGCTCTCTTCTAGACCCTCCCAAAAACTGAAACTATCCTTCCCATCTATAAAAGGCATATCCCGCGCAGGAAAACTTGGAACATCCCTCCCCTTTAGAACCACGGAACTCTGGAACAGCCTCTCATCCCCGCTCAGAAATTCTAGCTCCTTCCAATCCTTCCGTAAACGCTTGAAAACTTGGCTCTTCTCAAAAATCTAATCTCCTCCCGTTCTCTGGTTCCCTGCCCCTCTCTATCTTCTCAGTCCCTCTCCTATATCCCTTCTTTGTAATTTCCTTTCCTCCTAACCTCTGTAAACCGCGCCGAGCTCTGCGCATGCGGAGATGGTGCGGTATACAAACCTAATGTTTAGTTTAGTTTAGTTTAAAATGCCCTTTTTTTGTTGTTGTTGTCTCTGGAGTACTACTATTAATTATTTCTATAGCGCTACCAGACGTACACAGCCATGAAGGAGACGGTCCCTGCTCCCGAAGGAGCTTACAATCTAAACAGACAAGACGGACAAACAGGATGCCATGGATTCAGTAGGGGGAATGGTCAATCTGCTGGTTAGGGGCAGTGGGAAGCAGGGATATGGATTGAAGGCTGCATCAAAAAGGCGGTTTTTCAGTTTGCTTTTAAACAAGGGATGAGGCGTGGCAGACAAATTCAGGTAGTTTATTCCGGTGATGGGACTAAATCGCGCGAGACAACGGCGCGCCGACAACTGAGCGCAAGGTTGACGGCACGCCGAAGAAAAGCACTATTTTAAAGGGCTCCGACGGGGGGCGTGGGGGGGAAACCCCCCCCCCCCCCACTTTACTTAACAGACATTGCGCTGGCGTTGGGGGGGGGTTTGGGGGGTTGTAATTCCCCACATTATACTTAAAACTGAACTTTTCCCCTAAAAAACAGGCAAAAAGTTTGGTTTCAAGTATAATGAGGGGGGTTACAACCCCCCACAACACCAGCGCAATGTCTGTTAAGTAAAATAGGGGGGTTCCCCACAACACTCCCCCGTCGGAACCCTTTAAAATAGTGCTTTTCTTCGGCGCGCCGTCAACCTCGCGCTCAGTTGTCTGCGCGCCGTTGTCTCGCGCGATTTTGTCTATGAACCGTTTATTCCAGGCACATGGGGCAGTTAGATGAAAGGAATGAAGTCTGGAATTGGACTTGATGGACCTTTGGTCTATCCCAATGTGGCAACTCTTATGTACTTATTATATTGTATGGCCTCACTAAGGGCCTGTTTTACAATGCCGTGCTAGCGGCTGCAGCACGATAACGGCCCCGAAGCCCATACAGATTTAAAGGGCTTCGGGGCTGTTGCCGTGTGGCTTTGTAAAACAGGCCCTAAGTGGTGGAGATTTACATTTCGCCAAACTGGTTTCACTCGCATGATTTCAGCGTCAGTAAAGGAACTATTTACATCCAGTATCGGGTGCTTCCTTTCAATGGATTAATAGTGTTACGCTCAACAGATCTTCTGTGTAGCGAAAATTGTCAGCCTGCCATTGTTCCCAGCACATTCTTATTTTTTATCTGCAATTTAACTATTTACCATTAGTGAATTTCATAACATTTGAAAGAAAAATTAGAGCAAACACAGGAAAATAAATAAAATTGGAAGTAACAATATTCTCTGTAACTGCCCTTTGATATGGAATTATTTACCCTTTTTCCTTGGGGAGGAAAAAAATTTAAACAAATTCAAAGGGGCATTAAAAAGTTTTCTTTTCAAAGATGCATTCGAGCTATGAATAACACCATGTTTTTCTTTTTTGTTCCAGTAAACGTTCTCGATCCTGCTATATTGCCCGTGCTTTGATCTCAATCTACCACCTTTTCCTCCGTTTCCCTCTTGTTTTTACCTCGTTAGGTTTACTTTTCTGAATTTATTGTAGTTCCACCCTGTCCCTCGCGTGTATTTATGAGTCTGTCATTGTCCATGTCTCATATTTTAAATATGTTTTTAAGATTAAAATTATATTCCCTTTTTTTATGTACATCGCCTAGAATCTATGATAGGCGTTCAATAAAATTTTTTAAAATAAACTTGAAACTCTGACGCTCATAGGAACTGAATGAGTGTCGGAACGTTTACCTCGCTGGCCCAAGGTAAGATGCTCTTTCGCGGTTTAGTGAAAGGCGCCCGTAGTAAATGAGAGCACTCCAGCTAGTATATATGGTGGCAACATTTCATTTCCTGATGCAGACGACTAGATGCACAATTTTATCTTCCTGAAAATGCCATTGATTTGAGGAAGAGAATACAAATGAGCGCAGAGTACGCCCATTTTTCAGGGCTTATTTCTTAGCCCCAGGATGCACAATGCTTGTCCTGTTATACGAGTGCTTAGGGAGGGAGCTATATTTCCATAGATAATGGAGAGTAAATGATAAACTAAAATTAAGAGTGAGGAGCTTTCCATTGTGGTCTCCAGACAAAAAAATCCTTTGTCTAAGGATACAGTAGCCATGTGCCTATGAGGTTTTTTATTCACCCTGCTCTACCTGTCTCTGTTCAGCGAGGTTGGGATCTGAGGCTTTTTCCTCCTCGTTTTTCATTTTATTGGTTGTTTTGCTTCTCTGGCCACTCATTGTAGCGCCCCTGTATTAATACTTTTAAAACCAATAGGAGGAAATATTTTTTCACTCAGAGAATAGTTAAGCTCTGGAATGTGTTGCCAGAGGATGTGGTAAGATCAGTTAATGTAGTTGGTTTAAAAAAAAAAAAGTTTTGGACAAGTTCCCGGAGATAAAGTCCATAAACTGCTGTTGAGTCAGACATGGGAAAAGCCACTGCTTGCCCTGGATTGGTGTCATGGAATGCTGCTACTATTAGGGTTTTAGCTAGGCCCTTGTCACTTGGATTGGCCTCCATGAAGACGGGATACTGGACTAGATGGACCATTGAACTGACCCAATAAGGCTATTCTTATGTTCTTATGTTAGCCAAGTATAGGACAATCAAACCATTGTGACATCACTGATGAGGTTGGCTCTTAGGCATTGGTGGAATGAGGCATTATGACATCACAATCTCAGCTCTGGGATGCTGCTACTATTAGGGTTTTGGCTAGGCACTTGTGACTTGGATTGGCCTCCGTGAAGACTGGATACTGGGCTAGATAACCATTGGTGTGATCCATTTAAGGCAATTCTTATGTTCTTCTACACGTATGCACCTGTTTTGTTTTTGATGACAAGTAGAAGTGTTTTTAGTTATTACAGTATTTTTCTGCTTTCGTTTCTAGTGGTTTGTGTCAGGAATTCAATGAGTGCATCCACTCATCAGATAAGTCTCTCTTATTTGTAGCCTTCTCTATTTATTTCTTCATTTTTATAGCCCGTCCTCCCCAGAAGCTCAGAACGGGTTACAATAAAATATAATTAGGTACTTGGGAAATTCCCTAACTGTCCCGAAGGCTCACAATCTAGCTAAAGTACCTGAGAAAACAATTATTAAATAGTAAAGATATGACAATTCAAAGACCCAAAGCAGTCCAAGCAAGACAGCCAAAGAGGAGGGCAGGTCTTAGCTGATTTTGAAGTCCGCTGGAGCAGGGACAGCCGCAGGCCCAAAGGACAGCGAACTCCAGACTCTGGCCCTTCTGCCTTTGCTGCACCCTATGCCTGGAACAAACTGCCTGACTCGATACGTGAGGCTCCGTCACTGGCAGTATTCAAATCCAGGCTCAAAGTTCACTTCTTTGAAGCTGCCATCGATTCCAAACTCCAGCCCACCTGCTAAGCACCAATATCTGTCTTATTCCCTCTGTAATTCCCCCACCTGAGCACAGTGTGTTGATGCACCTTCTTGTCCATTATGTCTAGATCGTAAGCTCTTTTGAGCAGGGACTGTCTCTTCTGTGTTTTGATGTACAGCACTGCGTATGTCTAGTAGCACTATAGAAATGATTAGTAGTAGTACTCTTTAGGGATTCTGCATGGAATGTTGCTACTCTTTGGGGATTCCGTATGGAATGTTGCTACTCTTTGGGGATTCCGCATGGAATGTTGCTACTCTTTGGGGATTCTGCATGGAATGTTTCCATTCTTTGGGGATTCCGCATAGAATGTTGCTACTCTTTGGGGATTCTGCATGGAACGTTGCTACTCTTTGGGGATTCTGCTTGGAATGCTTCCACTCTTTGGGGATTCCCCATGGAATGTTGCCACTCTTTGGGGATTCTGCTTGGAATCTTGCTACTCCCTCTGTAATTCCCCCACCTGGGCACAGTGTATTCATGTACCTTCTTGTCCAATTTGTCTGTCTTGACTAGATTGTAAGCTCTTTTGAGCAGGGACTCTCTTCTATGTTTTTATGTACAGCACTGTATATATCCAGGAGTGCTATAGAAACGATTAGTAGTAGTACACTTCTCCCTCCGTATTTGTGGGGGTTAGGGACAGAGCCGACCCGCGAATATGGAAAATTGCGAATAACTTTTAGGGCCGACTCTGACCCACCCCCGCCACCCTCCTGCGTCCCGGACCTTTCCAGACCTTACCTGGTGGTCCAGCGGTGAAGCAGGGGAGAAGCGATCTTCCTACACTTCTGCTTCGTGCAGAGCCACCAACAAAAACGGCTGCCACGAGTTCCTGTTGTAGTCTCATGAGACCACGGGAGCTCACGGCAGCCCCTTTTGTTGACGGCTTTGCATGGGGCAGGAGCGTAGGAAGATCGCTCCAGCCCCACTTCACCGCTAGACCACCAGGTAAGGCCTGGAGAGGTCCGGGACGCAGGAGGGAGGCGGGGGTGGATCAGAGTCGGCCTTTAAAACTTGCAATCGTCCAGGAGGCAGAGACTTGTGAATAACCGAAGTCACGAGTCCTAAACCCATGGATTGGAAGGGAGAAGTGTAGTAACAAATAGGCAAAAGAATGATGTCAACCCATGAAAACAGTGTTATCGATTTAAGAATGATAAGTAACTCCTTCCCTTCCCTCCCACCAGTAGCCATAGTCAATGCAGTGTTATTTTGTCCAAGAGAAAAAGTCAGAAGTTAAAAAATCAATGCAGTGCAGTAAATTCAAATGTATTCTTTTCACAAAGGCATTTTAATGGGCCCCTTGGCATTTCAGAGCATGCAGTTACATGAATTACACAATGCATAGGGACCTGATCGAATCTGATGTTTTCAACTTTCAGATGATGTACTCTGCTAACGATATCAGACACCGCATTGTAGATATTACTGCTTGGAAATTCACCAGCAGAAGCAAATATTTTGACAAGCGCGGGCACAGCGCGCGTGTGTGTGATTTGTTTTCCAGTGATTGTGATTTGTCAGAGAAATACAAAACAGCCCAAACCCGGCACAGCTGTGATTAGCATAAAGTCATTTGCGCTGCAGGCTGAATACAGGAGACAGGAAAATGATGTAGAGCTCTTGCCAAATGGGTATTCTGTGTTATTAAATTGAACCATTCATATTTTTTTATTGAGGGAGATGGGTTGAGTGACTCTTATTAATGAGGATGTCAAAGTCTGAAGTTAATGATCTGGTTGCATAAGATAATTGAACTTTGTTATCTAAATGAAATATACAAATTTAATGGCACACATGTAGTGTTGAAATCAAAGAAAGAAAGCAACACAGGAAGGAAGCAATTCTATAAAGTGTGTTAAAATTAGGCACCCAAAATCTAGGCACTAAGTTAGTTTTCTGTAACAGCAAAATTGGGCACCTAATCATAGAGACATGGCGAAACATAACAGCAGATAAAGGCCAAATAGCCCATCCAGACTCCCCATCTGCAGCATCCATTATCTCCTCCTCTCCCTATTGGCTAAGGCTCTTAACATTTGCATCTCCTCTTCCTATAGGCTAAGGCTCTTTACACCTACATTGTGATGTCATAGAGCTTTGTGGTTATAGAAACATAGTAACATGATGGCAGATAAAGGCTAAATGGTCCATCCAGTCTGCCCATCCACAGCATCCACTATCTCCTCGTCTCCCTATTGGCTAAGGCTCTTTACACCTGCATTGTGATGTCATAGAGCTTTGTGGTTGTAGAAACATGAAGGCAGATAAAGACCAAATGGCCCATCCAGTCTGCCCAGCCTGTCCCACGCTTTCTTGAATTCAGACACAGTCTTTTTCTCCACCACCTCTACTGGGAGAATATTCCATGCATCAACCCCCCTCCCCCCGTTCTCTATTTCTGTGGATAACACTCTGCTCTTCCCTGTCTCGTCAGCTCGCAACCTCAGGGTGATCTTTGACTCCTCGCTTTCCTTTTCTGCTCAGATCCAACAAACTGCAAAAACCTGTCACTTCCTCCTCTATAATATTACCAAAATCTGACTTCTGCTCTCCGAGCATGTTACCAAAACTCTTGTCCACACTCTCATTACATCTTGCTTAGACTACTGCAATGCACTTCTTTCATCTCTCCCGCTCATCCGTCTCTCACCCCTTCAATCTGTTAAAAATGCTGCTGCATGGCTCATATTCCATGAGAGCCACCATGCTTACATTATCCCCCACTCCTCAAGTCACTTCATTGACTCTCCAACTGTTCCCGAATACAGTTCAAACTCCTCTTACTGACTTACAAGTGCTTTCGCTCTGTATGCCCCTGAGTATCTCTCCTCGTTCATCGGGTAAGTCCCTTTTATCTGTACCCTTTACCTTCACCACCAACTCCAGACTCTGTCCCTTCTTTCCTGATGCGCTGTATGCCTGGAACAGGCTGCCAGAGTCAATACGTCATGCTCCATCTCTAGCAGTGTTCAAATCCAAGCTAAACACCCACTTTTTTTTTTAAAGCTGCTTTCAACTCGTAACTCCTACTCACTGTCAGATACCTACACCCAATGTATCATTCCTTCTTCCAGAAAATCCCCAATCCTGAGACTTCCTGTCTGTCTGCCCATATTAGATTGTAAGCTCTTCTGAGCAGGGACCATCTTGAATATTTAATGTACAGTGCTGCGTATGCCTTTCAGCGCTATAGAAATGATAAATAGTAGTAGAGTCAACAAATGATTCACGTGTATCCATATATCACTACTTCGGTATTTTATAGACCTCTTGTGCTGAAATGGGGCTTCAGCAATGTAATAATTGTATAAGGCTGATAAGTTAACCAAAATAATTGTAAAACGCTAATGATGCCCTTTTTTTTTTTCTTTCTGACTTCTTATCAGGTGTCTTTGGTGGGCTTCTTGTTTCTTTTGGGGCTATACATTTCATCCCTGGCGTCTTGCATGGGAGGTTTATATGGAGCACCAAGAATCCTTCAGTGCATTGCTCAAGAGAAGGTCATCCCGAGCTTCTCCTTCCTTGGAAATGGGGTGAGTCGGTAAATGAAAAGACTTCCCTTGTGACGGTTGTGACATTTTGTTTTGACTTTACTGAGGCAGAAAATTGAAGCAAGTGACCCAGAATTAATGAAGGGTCAGCGGATATAGGTGTGACTAGTATTGACAATTTTTTTTTTTTTAATTCAATCATTCAGCATTTGTCTAATTAAAGTCATCGCTTCAGCCTTCATTTCAGATAAATGCACCATAAATCTGATTTATTTGTTTGGTTATTATATCCCGTCCTCCCAAAAGAGCTCAGAACGGGTTACTAGTTTACATACATAATAAAGCGTATTTATACAAAGTGATGGCAAAACATAATTAACAAGACATGGTAAAACATAATTTGACAAAAGATGGTGTGGTGAGACACAGCATGAGCGTAGGATGGCAAACATAGTATTACAACAAAGAAAAATGGGGAGACCCAATGATCCACAGTGAAAACAATCCACCAATGAAAACAAAAACTGTGGATACAGATGTTCTGGAGATAATTTATTAAACACTGACATATAAAACCATGAAAATTCAATTTAAAAAGTACAATGATAAAAAAATACAGTGATAAAAATCCAACCGGACCCTACACGGTCCGTGTTTCGGCAAACACGCCTTCCTCAGGGGTCCAATGGTTTGCAAACTCACATATAAAGAATTGGACTGAAAACAGTCTATTGTCTTTAAACGTGTGAGCAAAGAACACCGCAGACAAGCTGAAGTAGCAAAAAAATGCCCATCTGCAGTAACCATTATCTCTCTCCTTATTGGCTAAGGCTCTTAACATTTGCATCTCCTCTTCCTATAGGCTAAGGCTCTTTACACCTGCATTGTGAGGTCATAGAGCTTTATGGTTATAGAAACATTGTAACATGATGGCAGATAAAGGCCAAATGGCTCATCTAATCTGCCCAACAAAGAAAAATGGGGAGACCCGATGATCCACAGTGAAAACAATCCACCGATGAAAACAAAAACAAAAAACTGTGGATACAGATGTTCTGGAGATAATTTATTAAACACTGACATATAAAACCATGAAAATTCAATTTAAAAAGTACAATGATAAAAATTCAACCAGACCCCACATGGTCCGTGTTTCGGCAAACACTCCTTCCTCAGGGGTCCAATGGTTTGCAAACTCACATATAAAGAATTGGACTGAAAACAGTCTATTGTCTTTAAACGTGTGAGCAAAGAACACCGCAGACAAGCTGAAGTAGCAGAAAAACACTATGTGAGTTTGCAAACCCATGCTCCTACCTAAAAACTGGGGAAAGAATAAAACACCGCCAGTCCCTTGTAACATCAAAGATGTGATATCAATAGTGTCTGTGATAGAAAACGGTTATTGGGGGGGGGGGGGTTAATTCTTTATTCGTTTTTAAAATCAAGTACATAGTGCAAACAGTTGAACAATCAAGTAATATTACATATTTCATTTTATTCCAACAAATAATTTAAAGCTGTTTAAACCCCCCCTCCCACCCTAACCCTCCCCCGTCCCTCCTGCATCTTTCACGAATCAAAGGGAAATATTGTTCATAGTTCACAATCATATCTTACAATACTTTGTTAACAGGCCCCAAATTTCCTTGAATTTGCTGTGGTGTCCCCTCTGTAAAGAATTAATATTTTTTCAAACTTATAAATCTGGCATAAGGATTCCCACCAGAAACTATAATTTAAGTTATCCCAACTTTTCCAATTTTTCATTATCAGCTGCATGGCTACTCCTGTCATGATGAGGAGCAATTTATTCTGGTTTGCATTGATTGGTCTTTTGGGTAATAAAATAGTTCCAAACAATATTACATTATGTGACAACGATAATGGGACTTCCAATATCATAATAATTTGACCCCAAATGGATTTCCAGAATGTAAGTATCAAGGAACAAACAGTAGTATAGCAAATGATGACGGTTATCGTTTTTCACGTAATTGATTCTCGGAAGAGGAGGAAAAGCCTTAGACTCCCACCTGCTGCAACACGCCTTTTTGCAAGCAGATCCATTAAACGTAAGGAGCAAACTCATCGGAATAAAAACCTCCTCACCTCCAATCAAAAATGTCTCTCATGTGTTCATCAAAATTGATAGAAAATTTGCATTCTTTTCGCAAAATCAAGTGCTTAGAAAATACTGTTGACCTCTTGTGTCATTCAAACGTTGCTCAAAACATCAAAATTAAGCATTCATATTGTGCACGTCTCTCTCTGTCGACATTTACCATGTAAACTTCAGAGACCTCCAACTTCTTGCTGATCCCCTATTGGAGTCTGGGCACCGTAGTAATGATAGCATTGTACATAAAGGTCACAGACTGGGTTCACGTCAACTGTTTGAGCCTTTTGATCAGCTAATAGATGTTGCTGCAGAGTAACATCAAGATTCCCTCCCAGGGGCTAGGCGTATTGCCCCAGAGTGCTCCAGCCATCTTGTCAGTCCCAGGGGTAATTGTCAGGGCTGGGAACAGAGCACGGGTGTTGCGGCCCCTGCAGTAATATCGCCACCTTTTTGTTTAGCGGTCATACTTGTCTGCGTTCCTGGATTCTGCTTCTCACTTTCCACTTTCACAACTGATTTATTGCCTTCAGTGTGCTTTGGGATTAAGGGAAGGACATTCTTTCTGTATGCTGTGCAGTATTTCACAAGTACACACAGCCAGTAGTGACACTTACTTATGGTAAGCCCCCTTTTGCATAGGGCGTCTAGGTTAGGAAAGGGATTGGAGTGTTCAGAATTCTATTGATCTATAATAATAAAATGCTAAGCGTGCATGCGCACTCTCACCGCGTGTTCCCTGAGATCTGATCTGTCAGGATGTGCCGGCAAGAGCGTGCATGCGCACTTACTATGTCACTGGAGGTGGAAAAGACAGCAGACTTCCCCCCTCAGAGCAGGCCGCACCACGCCGCCCCTTCACAACGCCAGCCACAAGGGTGATGTCCATTGGCTGACTCGGCAGCGGGTTGGCGTGACAGCGGCGGAGACCCTCCTCGCCATTTTTTAACTCAAAGCCGCTGCCGCGGCTCCTCTCTCAAACTGCACCAGGCGGGGATCGAGAGAGGAGCTGCGGCGTCGGCTTTGAACTAAAAAATGAACTTTGTCAGCCGGAGCCAGCAAATAGGACATCAGGAAAGCTCAGTACCTTTTACTTTCGCCCACAACTCCGTTTGTTTTCTATTCCCCAGCTTTCAAGGCCCCTCTCTCATACTTAAGATATATTTACAGAGCTGGTGGGGAGGCGCGAGGCTGCGACGGCCTTCCTCCCCCGGCTCTCCCACGGTGCGGCTGAGCGCTGTTGGCCAGCGATCCTCTACCAAGACTGCGCCGCTGCAGTGAGGGGAGCCGCCATGGCACCTTCAAAATTTAAACTTCGGCAAAAACAAATGCGTAAGGAACTTCCCTTAGCAAGGTCTTTGGCACGGCGGGCAAATAGAGGGAAGCACGGGGACATTTGGCAGTACCACATCCTGCCAGAACTGTCCTGTGGCCAGTAATTATTGTGATCTCGGCAAGCGAAAGGTAGCAAAAAGTCCAAACCCCAGGAACTAGGATGGTGAAGACTTCATCGAGGAAAGTATCTGTTTCTGCTTCTGTAAGTTTGTACATGCTCTTGGTATTTTTTTGTAATAAAAACTGTAGATCTGTGATAAGAATTGGAGGCTTCTTCCCCGGCTGGATCTGGCCGCGTGTCTAAAAGAAAAAAGATGATCAATAAAAACTATCTTTAGTTCACATCTGCTTTCACGATTCTGGGTGAACATTCACAGCTCTTCCGCATGCTAATCCAGCAGAAGCATTTGCTTCTTGCCTTTGACCGTAGTATGCAGGGTACATTCAGCAGACAAAATTAAGTGAACCGGTTCAATTTAACTGCTTAGCTTTTTTATATTCAGGCTCACTAACTAGACTAATAGGCATCGCTCCTAATACAGACTGCCAATTTTGTGTGTGTTAACTGGGGGGGAGAGAATGCTGAACAGGGAAATGGAGGGGGGAGAGAAATGCTGCTGCATAGGGGGCAGGGAGAGAGACAGATAGAAAGAAAGACAAATAGTGGGAGGGAGAGAGACAGAAAGAAAGAAAGACAGACATATTTTCTAGCACCTGTTAATGTTATGGGCTTAAAGACTAGTATTTTATAAAAGGCTTGCTGAATATGGAGCCTTTTATAGAATACATATAAGGATGTTCAGGAGCAGGTGTGTTTCTGCCACAGAGCAAGAATAGCCATTTTACAAAAAGCATGTGCAAAAACGTACAGCTTCATTCAAGATATACATGAGTCTGTGTCACATTTACAACTTAAATGTGTGAATCTTGAAAAACTGCGAATACAGTTTTTCATGGGGGAGACTGGAGAGGGCAGTGGGAGAGGCAGGAGAGAGCAGCCGGAGCACCGGCGAGTGCAGGAAATCACTCGCTGTATGCTCCAACCGCCTCTTCCTGCACTAAGTCGGGCCTTAACCAATCAGGAGCTGCATATGTTCTGTTCCAGCAGGAACTTATCTAACCTTTTCTTGAATCCTTAAAGGGTGCTTTCCCCTATAGCAACCTCTGGAAGAGCATTCCAGATTTCTACCACTTCAAGGGAGGGACAGGCCTTCAAGGGGGGGGGACAGGCCTTCAAGGGGGAACAGGCCTTCAAAGGTTTCAGACAGATAGGCCTTCAAGGGGGGACAGGCCTTCAAGGGGGGGACAGGCCTTCAGGGGGACAGGCAGGCAGGCCTTCAAGGGGGGGGACAGGCCTTCAAGGGGGACAGACAGACAGGCCTTCAAGGGGGGGACAGGCCTTCAAGTGGGGAGGACAAGCCTTCAAGGGGGACAGGCAGGCAGGCCTTCAAGGGGGGGGCAGGCCTTTAAGGGGGGGGACAGGCCTTCAAGGGGGACAGGCAGGCTGGCCTTCAAGGGGACAGGCCTTCAAGGGGGATAGACAGGCAGGCCTTCAAGGGAGGGACAGGCCTTCAAGGGGGACAGGCAGGCAGGCCTTCAAGGGGGGGGGACAGGCCTTCAGGGGGGAGTGCAGGCCTTCAAGGGGGGGACAGGCCTTCAGGGGTGGGATGCAGACCTTTAAGGGGGGTACAGGCCTTCAGGGGAAGGGGGGCCCTGGTGTAGAAGTACACGGAGGGGTTCAAAGAGGCGCGCATATGCTGGACTTTGGGTGGGAAGAAATAATGGGTCTGAAAATAGAGGAGAGGGAGAGAGATGAAGGACCATGGGTTTTAGGGAGGGAAGGAACAGAAAGGGAGAGAAGTTGAACACAAGGGATGGTATGGAGGGGGATAGAGATACTGGATAGGAGGGTAGTTGGGAAAAGAAAGGGAGAGATGGTGGACCCTGGGGTGGTGGGGAAGGAGGGAGAGATGCTGGATGAAAGGGTAGTTAAGAAGATGCTGGATGAAAGGGTAGTTAAGAAAAGATGGATCTGTGGAGAGAGACTGCCAGACCTCCTAGGGAGGGAAGGGAAACGGAAGGGGAGGACATAGATGGCAGATGGATGGTTAGCATGCAGAAAGAAGAAAGAAGGAAACCCTGGCAAGCAAGTTATCAGAAGGCAACCAGAGCCTTGGACCAACAAGATTTGAAAAATAACAAGACAACAAAAGGTAGAAAAACTAATTTTATTTTCTGTTTTGTGATTACAATATGTCAGATTTGAAATGTGTATCCTGCCAGATCTGGTGTTAGACCCCAAACATGAGCTAGGCTTTAACAGAGAGAGGAAAAGTCCTTTTTGTTTCTTTATTTTATTTACACCACAGCGCCAGTGTGGTTAGGAGAAGCCAAAGGGGGGTGAAAAAGCTATATAATAAACCCACCAGGATGTTTGAAAAATAAACAAACACCCAATTGGGCAGGAAAATCGAATCGAAAAACCAATTCAATAGGCTGAATCGAATCAAATTTTTTTTTTTTTTCCTGAATTGGGCAGCACTAGTTTGCACTACTGTCTTAGACTTTAGGACCTGGGATTGGGGAGAGACGGCATCCTCAGTACTTTATAATGCAAGTGAAATGAGGATTTGGTCAGACTTTTGAAGGATCTGCAGAAGAAAAATATTGTATAGGCCGGGGACATGAGATAGCAGGAAACGGGAACTTTTCTTCCTTCTATTTTTGTGGAATGGCAAGGCTGAAGATGTCAGAGAGTTCAGTTAAAATATGTGCTTTATAAGAAAATATAATAATGTGTTTTATAAAGTTTATAAGCATTGCTGGCCTACCTGGTGAGGTGTTCCTAGTGGTGGTGGTGGTGGCAGTTTGTCAATGTGTTGAGAGGAAGAGGTGGTCTGGGAAATTCTGCTGAGCAAACTCCGGGCCCATTTCCACCTCCAGTTAGTCCACTCCACTCAACTGGTTCACACACCGAATGGGTCTTTGGGTGTTGTGCCTAGGTAGTTGTTTTGGGATCTCTTCCAATGGTTTGTCAGTATCTCCTTGTGGTCCAAGGAGGGAAACTTTGTTAACCTTAGCACTGACCTTCAGAATATGTTTGTAACAGCACTTCTTGTGTGGCATTAGGCTATGTAGTGATCGAAAGAAAAAACCAGACCTTTGCACATTTTTGCACTATATGGTGAGTGTATGAGGAGACTCACATTTCCTGCACAGCTAAGTCCTTGTGAAGTTACCTTGTTCTTTCTGTATTTGACATCTAGCAAAGTCTCTGTTTGGAAGGAAAGATCTAAGCTTAAAAATGAAGTGGCCAGAAGTTATAGTAAAAGCAGATAGAGTTGCTGATTTTAAGAAAGGTTTGGACAAATTCCTGGAGGAAAAGTCCATAGTCTGTTATTAAGACATGGGGGGAGTGTCTGCTTGCCCTGGATCGGTAGCATGGAATGTTGCTACTCTTTGGATTTTGACCAGGTACTAATGACCTGGATTAGCTACCATGAGAATGGGCTTCTGGGCATGATGGACCATTGGTCTGACCCAGTTAGGCTATTCTTATGTTATGTTCTTATCTGTAGGGTCCTTTGTTTTCACTTCTTATTTTAATGTATTTTTTTTCTGGGAACTTATCAGTGTTTTTTATAATGGGAACAAAAATGGAAGAGAAATAATGTGTGTGGAATGGGGAGGGGGGAGGTAACTAATTTCTTCAGCTAAATAATTCAATCCACCTCAACCAGACATAGGAGAACTCACGCACCATTCACACACCCTCCAACCAAAAACGTCAAAAGAAAAAAACAGTTCGACAGCCTCCTAGCCATTCAAGCTGCAACACTCGACCCCCAACTCTACAACCTATTGACCTCAACCACAGACTACAAAACCTTCAAAAAAGAAATAAAAACCCTTCTATTCAAAAAACACATAAAACCGAACTAACACAATCAGAACTGTCCCTAGCATCACCTGCAACTACTCCATATGTACTTCTGATATCATGACAATTCAACCATAATTTATGTTATGTTATGCTTGGAATAATGGTTACATATGAGGTTCAATAAAAGAAAATTTTCACTGCCTGTTTCTATTCTAACCATTTATTCCGTTTCACGGTTATTACAAAAAAAATTTTTTTACATGGGGGGTGTCAAAAAATGACGGGCCCCGGTTGCCACATACCTTAGGTACACCACTGGTACTATGTCCTTTTTCATGTATGGCGACCAGTGTTGGACGCAGTATTCCAGGTCTTTATCTGCTGTCATTTACTATGTTACCTGGCAGAAACCCAAAAAGTAGCAACATTCCAGAGCTGAGATTGTGATGTCATAATGCCTCATTCCACCAATGCTTAAGAGCCAAACTCATCAGTGATGTCACAATGGCTTGATTAGATGCCAACATTTGGAACCTAGGACAATACCAGGTGGACATTATAGTCTATGACTCAGAAATATCAAAGAAGAGATAATTTAATTTAATCATGTATTTTTAATGGGTATAACTAATGGGCAGATTGGATGGACCATTCAGGTCTTTATCTGCCGTCATTTACTATGTTACTATGTTAATGTGGTAGTGCATTGCTAGAAAATCTAACCTTTAATGTTTACCTCCTAAAATATATATGCTAAGCCTATTTATATGTATAAACTAGAGAATGACACGGTGACAAAATTCATCACTGTTCCCGTCCCTGCGGATAACCGCGGGGAAACCATCTTCATGTCATTCTTTAAGGAGAGAGGGAAGAATCAGAGTATAATTGGGCACAACCAATGACTCGCAAGCTTTGCTTTGAAGAATGTTGGTGTAGAAGGACTGAGGTTGAAATAGACACTAGAAAATGACATGGGATTATTTCCCGCGGTTATCCGCGGGGACGGAAACGGTGATGAATTTTGTCACCGTGTCATTCTCTAGTATAAACAACTTTTTAGGTGTATAATTGTCACTGAAGCCTTCTAAAACGATCTTCATTGTCAGTTAAAACCACCAAAGCGGAGATATATTTGAGATTTCTTAAGCTGTTCTCCTGCAAAACCATGAACGTCCACGAAAGAGCATGGTCACTGAATAACTCACGTGGCTAGGAGTGAAATTCATGACCATCATGGCATGCTTAAAACCAACCCATTAGAAGGCATTGTTCCCAAGAGAATCTGATTTGATTCCTGCAGTGTGCTTAGACAGAATGGGCCCATCCTATCAGGTGAATATTTAAAGTTTGAAAAATATTGAATTAAAGGGGTATGAGAGCAACAGAACTGCAGCTCTCAATTTTCCAACTAACTGGATTCATTATTTAGTTTAAATGGTCCTTTTTCTTAGATATTTCTGGGACCAGAAACCCAGAGCCCTGCTCGGTAGTGTGAATAGGTTCCATCTACTGGAGTTTCCATCAAAGCACACTCCAGCTCATCTTAACCATCCCAGCCATCGAAGCCCTCCCCAGCCCGTCCTCAACTGAATGTCCATATACGTGACACAGGCTGTGCAAGCCTGCCCAGTAACTTAGAATTCATTTGGAACAGACAAATAGGTATGTTTAGAGAAATGGGAGCACATTATGGAGTTTCTTTTCTATTCATAAATTAATTTTAAACTTTAGCTGAATAAAGCTGAAAAATTTCACTCTCATAAAATTAGAAAGAATGAATGTTTTTCTAACAACATATTTTCTGGATTCAGGGCTGAGGAGGTGAGTGGAGGAACTGGCAGGACTCTATACTAGAGTTTGATTGGTTTGGTGCCAAGAAGTGAATTGTTAATGATTTTCTTTCATTGTTGTCCCAACAGAGAGGGCCAAACAAGACCCCAGTGGCTGCCATTTGCCTAACGAGTTTGATCACCATGGCTTTCGTCTTTGTTGGACAAGTGAATGTCTTAGCGCCAATAGTTACCATAAACTTCCTGTTGACGTACATTGCTGTAGACTACTCCTATTTTTCTGTATGCATGAGCTACAACCTTCAACAAAAGCAAAAAGGCTCGAAGCGTGGGGAATCGAGGTCTGCTAGCTGCGCTCAACCATTGATGTTCCAGAAATCCGTTAGCTATGGCTCCAGTGGCATTTTGCCCCGTGGATCAGATGGTACGTTGCTAGAATTCACAAAGGACATGGACCAGCTCTTTAGACCAGCCAAAAAAGAAGGAAGCGAAAAGACAACGAGAAGGGGAGGTGGGAAGGTTTTAACACACAAACTCAAACCAAGCAAAACGAGGAAGCCCGCAAAGCAAACTTTGCAAGACAGCTTTCTCTTGGATCTTGACCACAGCGTTACAGCTGCCCCAGAAAATAGCATGCCTAGGACCGAGCCTGATGGTGGACAGGCACCAACATCTTCCGAGCAGGCTTATCAGAAGGAAGGCTATGCGAGCTTATCAGAAGCCACCAGCAGCGAGCCAGAATATGAGCGTCAGCTAACAGAAAATGGAGCCCTGATATCAATTGAAATGCAAGAGTTCCCAAGCCAGAGAAACAAAGGTAAACCGTAGCAAAGTGATGGTTCTGAAGACAAGCGGCAATCTGTATTTTCCTTGGAGGGGAAATTCCTCATAAATTCTGCCTCCCTCGGCTGCTTTCAGCTGAGCCAGGTCAGATTTGAGTTTAATTGTACTGTCATTCTATGATTGAGAGAGATGATTTCTGCTTCATTGGTTTACAGCAGAGTTCATCCTAACCGTTCCCGATGGGAATCCTGCTCTGTGGAACGCAGGCTTCCTTTGTTGCATTTTCATGAAGATGCCTTTCAAGAATTTCGCTTCCTTTTCTTGGTGCTTTTCTGTATTGCATAGTATGTTTTGGATTAGGTGATCGATTTATGTCTCTGCTTTAAGATTTATGAATTGCAAGTCTAAGAAACTCAAGCTGCTGTACCTTATAAATTTCTCAAGCCGTGCTCAGACTTGGCCTTTTCATGTCTCTTCTATTTCCTGGCCTTTCTAGAAGTGTCCCCGAGGATAAATGGTCTGAAGGATGGCACAGGGTGTTTAAAATGAATCTAATCTAACCTAACATAGTCTAGTTTACTGAAGGTCAGATTTTGATCGCCTATTTTACTGAAATTTGACTAGTTTTGTACTAGTTTTAATACATCAGATTATTGTGATGAGTCAATGTATTATCTTGTCTTGATTATGTGTGTTTACATGATTATGTATGTTTTCTTTGTAACAAATTCACAAAAACACCCCTCAAAAACCAGGGCTACGTCTCAGAATCTATGCAAAAAGGAGAAAAAGACCTCAGTGTCTAACAGGGGCTCCAAAAAAGCTTCCCAAATAGACAAGCCAGTCTCAGACAGAATTTTAAACTGGCAGACACATCCTTGGTCAAAAAACTCCTTTAAACTCTATTAATATTCAGAGTCACACATTTCTTTTAATGACTTTTGTTTAAATTTTCAAATAATTTTTCATAAATAGTGTCATAAAGGTCACTTATCTGAATAGATAACTGTTTGGACGTAGTCGTGGGGTTAGAAAGCAGGAACAAAAAATGCTCCGTGGGAAGTCAGCTGAAGGCTAATTAAAGCATATCCAATGCAATACTTCCACAATCATCCAACAGGGCTCCCTGTTTCGCTATAATGCTTCGTCAGGGATTTTGCTGTAAAAAAAGAACAGATTAAGTCCACAATGTTTTCACAAAACAGAAAAAGAAAAAGAATGCTACTTAACCCACAGCGTCCATTCACCCGCTTCCACTCCTGTCACAAAATGGCCCCTCAGCGTTCTAAGCTAATATGCAAATCCACTCGTCATCACGCACACGTGGTGACATCATATTCCTTTCAATTCCACTCATGCACTGGAAATACAGTCAAAAAAACAAAAAATACACAAAAATATTTGCAAAAACATCAACAGAACCAAGGTTTCCAATCCACAATACTGTTCAAACCTATCGGAGCACAGGTTTGTAACCAAAAAATCCAACGCTGTTCTCTTTTAAGTAGTGATTGCTTGAAGTCACCCCCTCTAGCAGAAGGAGACACATGTTCAAGAACCCAGCACCGTAGATCTTCAAAGGAATGTTTAAACTCTACACAATGTTGCACCATCGGAGCTTCTGCCCGTTCTCGCAGCAGACAGGAACGGTGCTCTATAAGATGTATCTTCAACAGTCTAGATGTCTGTCCTACATACAACTTCTGACAAGGACATCTGATGACATATACAATTCCTCTGCTATTGCAATCTGTAGTATGATGTAAAATATACTGTTTTTGATCCACTGGGTTCACAAAAGATGAACACGTCTCCATTATACTACATACAGAGCAATGTCCACATTTGTCATGTAATCCCCCCACCTGCCTCTCCCCGCGCTCATTCTCCTCTATTGCCACTCTGCTAGTAGGGCAAAGCTCATCTTGAATACATTTATTTCGTGAGAAGGCAAACATCATTGAACATTCCCGAAAACAGGGATGTACTGCCAAACAGTTCCAGTACTTCTTCAAGCTGTGTCCATATGCACTCGCCTGCTGAGAAAAGGGTAACACACAAGTGATTCTAGAGTCAATTTCCTGAGACTTAGAGTACTCCAACAAACGTGCTCTAGGATTATATAAAGCTCTAGTATATGCATTTTTTACACATTTCTCTGGGTACCCTCTATCATATAATTTCTGTTTCAGCATAGTCGATTGACGTCTAAATTCGTCTTTAGTAGAACAAATTCTTCGATACCTCATTCTCAATTCCTGAGGTATCGAAGAATTTGTTCTACTAAAGACGAATTTAGACGTCAATCGACTATGCTGAAACAGAAATTATATGATAGAGGGTACCCAGAGAAATGTGTAAAAAATGCATATACTAGAGCTTTATATAATCCTAGAGCACGTTTGTTGGAGTACTCTAAGTCTCAGGAAATTGACTCTAGAATCACTTGTGTGTTACCCTTTTCTCAGCAGGCGAGTGCATATGGACACAGCTTGAAGAAGTACTGGAACTGTTTGGCAGTACATCCCTGTTTTCGGGAATGTTCAATGATGTTTGCCTTCTCACGAAATAAATGTATTCAAGATGAGCTTTGCCCTACTAGCAGAATGGCAATAGAGGAGAATGAGCGCGGGGAGAGGCAGGTGGGGGGATTACATGACAAATGTGGACATTGCTCTGTATGTAGTATAATGGAGACGTGTTCATCTTTTGTGAACCCAGTGGATCAAAAACAGTATATTTTACATCATACTACAGATTGCAATAGCAGAGGAATTGTATATGTCATCAGATGTCCTTGTCAGAAGTTGTATGTAGGACAGACATCTAGACTGTTGAAGATACATCTTATAGAGCACCGTTCCTGTCTGCTGCGAGAACGGGCAGAAGCTCCGATGGTGCAACATTGTGTAGAGTTTAAACATTCCTTTGAAGATCTACGGTGCTGGGTTCTTGAACATGTGTCTCCTTCTGCTAGAGGGGGTGACTTCAAGCAATCACTACTTAAAAGAGAACAGCGTTGGATTTTTTGGTTACAAACCTGTGCTCCGATAGGTTTGAACAGTATTGTGGATTGGAAACCTTGGTTCTGTTGATGTTTTTGCAAATATTTTTGTGTATTTTTTGTTTTTTTGACTGTATTTCCAGTGCATGAGTGGAATTGAAAGGAATATGATGTCACCACGTGTGCGTGATGACGAGTGGATTTGCATATTAGCTTAGAACGCTGAGGGGCCATTTTGTGACAGGAGTGGAAGCGGGTGAATGGACGCTGTGGGTTAAGTAGCATTCTTTTTCTTTTTCTGTTTTGTGAAAACATTGTGGACTTAATTTGTTCTTTTTTTACAGCAAAATCCCTGACGAAGCATTATAGCGAAACAGGGAGCCCTGTTGGATGATTGTGGAAGTATTGCATTGGATATGCTTTAATTAGCCTTCAGCTGACTTCCCACGGAGCATTTTTTGTTCCTGCTTTCTAACCCCACGACTACGTCCAAACAGTTATCTATTCAGATAAGTGACCTTTATGACACTATTTATGAAAAATTATTTGAAAATTAAACAAAAGTCATTAAAAGAAATGTGTGACTCTGAATATTAATAGAGTTTAAAGGAGTTTTTTGACCAAGGATGTGTCTGCCAGTTTAAAATTCTGTCTGAGACTGGCTTGTCTATTTGGGAAGCTTTTTTGGAGCCCCTGTTAGACACTGAGGTCTTTTTCTCCTTTTTGCATAGATTCTGAGACGTAGCCCTGGTTTTTGAGGGGTGTTTTTGTGAATTTGTGATTTATTGGACATCCCTTCTTGTTTAGTTGGATTTTTGTTTTCTTTGTAAACCAGTTAGGTCTTAGGCGGTGTAGAAATTAAAAAATAAATAAATAAATACTCATACACTGGAGGATTAGCCTAGTGCAGTGTCTTGCAAACTTGCAGCAGTGTCTTGCAGCACAATAAACGTAGTGGCCGCAGCTTGAGGCATCTGGAAGTGTGCGGAAAAGCCCTCCAGATGACCCCTGAGCATCTGGGGGGGGGAAGTGCTGGAAGGGAAGACACTCAGAGAGGAGAGGCGCTGGTGCCTGCTGACTGTCTATAGGATGTGCTTCTCGCCACGAGAGGCACGTCCTGTAGGCAGTGCACTGGCACCTCTTTTTCTCCTCCCCAGCAACTTGCGGCAGGTCTGGCCAGTAGGAAAAAGGATGTATTGATGCCCCTGTGTAAGACTCTGGCAAGACCTCATTTAGAATATTGTATAGAATTCTGGAGACCGCACCTACACAAAGATATAGAAAGGATGGAGTCGGTCCAGAGGAAGGCTACTAAAATGGTATGTGGTCTTCATCATAGGGCGTATGGGGACAGGCTTAAAAATCTCAATCTGTATACTGTAGAAAAATTTACGGTCTACTAATCAGTTACATAAACAAATACGTGCCTGTTAGTTTCTAGGGAAGACCATAATATCTCATCCAGGTTTAACTTTCTTGCCTATTTACACGACCAGACCAAGGCTAATGAGAAATACTTTTATTATGAAAATAGAAAAATATAATTCACAAGCCAGCAGCAGTATCTAAATATTGTTCACAAAATATCCGATTACATATATGAAACTCAGTACATAATTATCACAACACACTTGCTAGATAACTAAGTAAAACTAATTCTTACACACACTAAACAAATCCTTATAATAACAATTCCTGATTAGCAGCAGTCTATTACAGTTATCACTACAAGTAGCTTTACGAGCCTTATCCTATATCACAATAGTATTCACTTATCTAACCCCAGCTTAAAGATAATAGAATTCTTTATTTTCACCATCCAATTAGGCCTTGGCACAAAATCAGGTGAAATGGAAGACATTGATCCTCAGCTTAGCAGATATAGAAATCCTTCGGTTACAGGAACAAGTGTTCGTCAACCACTGTTAAAGCTGTAATTTAGGTTGACAGCAAAGGTTTCCTTGAGGTGATGGAATTCAGATCTGTTTAAGGTCCGATTCACTCTCTCTCAGGCAGAGAGTCACACGAGGTAACTGTTCAGGTCTTAATTATTATAAAAGAGAGGTGCATGCAGAACACCTGTGATGAGATGTGAGTTCACACACACCTAAACACAGACTAAATTATAATTAGCACCTTTTCACGTGGATCTCGTCAGATGACATCTTCAGACCAATCCAGAAACAGAACTTAGATGAATAGCCTTTCTGTAAAAAGTCTCATACAGGCTAGGAGACACAGGTGCCTTTCAAAAGATAAGTACAACATAGGAGTATAACTCCCCCAAGATTCACACAGTCTAAGCATGAAGGCATAGATGGATGTCCTTGACTAGAATACCATCCTGGTACATACCCAGAATGCATCAGGCAGAAACAGCAAAGATGTGTTCTTCTTTCTCTTCTTGCAAGTTCAGGCTGGAATGATTTCTTGTAGACAATGGATCAGGCTTAAATGATGGTTCAGGCTTGATGATGTCATAGAGGCCTAACCTTCAGGTGCAAATAAGGAAACACCCCTACAATACTTTGGAGGAAAGGCGGGAGCAGGGAGGTATGAAAGAGACGTTTAAATACCTACATGGCGTAAATACGCACGAGTCGAGTCTCTTTCACTTGAAAGGAAGCTCTGGAATGTGAGGGTATTTTATTTATTTATTTAGTTAACAATTTATATACCGCATAAAACTATGTGGTTTACATGTTGCATACATACATATTATTCTGATCGCCCTTTAATCACTACACATATGGCACCAACAATAGGCATGAATGGGTATAGGATGAAGTTTAAGAGGCGATAAGCTCATGAGTATTCTAAGGAAATACTTTTTTACAGAAAGGGTGGTAGATGCGTGGAACAGTCTCCCGGAAGAGGTGGTGGAGACAGAGACTGCGTCTGAATTCAAGAAAGCTTGGGATAGGCACGTGGGATCTCTTAGAGAGAGGAAGAGATAATGGTTAATGTGGATGGGCCATTTGGCCTTTATCTGCCATCATGTTACTATGTTTCTATACTATAGCCACCAATAGATATTCTTTAATTATACTATGACAAGTGCAAGGTTGTCATAGGTAACACATCCTCAGTCTAAGAAAAACTCTGTTAAAGTTCAATATATATTCAGATCATAAACTTCACAATGTTCAAAATCTTTCAAAATAGTTTAAATAAAGTAAAAAAATAAATAAATAACCCGCACTTATCTTAGATATGAACAGGTTTTCAATTATAGAACTGATAGTGCATGTTTTTTGTTCTTAGAAATTCCCCTGATGCAGCTTGACCGTGAAACAGGGCCTGTCGGGGAATACTAAGATTACTCCCAGTGCAATGGTACACTGAAAGAAATCAGCACCGGGAGCTTTTTCACTGCACTGCGGTGATCTTGCCTACACCAGAAGATATACAAGATAAGTGCAGGGTTTTTTTTTTTTACTTTATTTAAACTATTTTGGAAGATTTTGAACATTATGAAGTTTATGATCTGAATTTATATTGAACTTTAACAGAGTTTTTCTTAGACCGAGGATGTGTTACTTATGACAACCTTGCACTTGTCATAGTAGTTTCTGGAGTTTGTGCTCAGGAAACACTGAGGTCTTTTCTCCGTATTTTTCAATACCTGCTCTATCTAAATCTCTGGGAAGGGGTATAATTAAATAATATCTATTGGTGGCTATACTTTATTTTTTTTGATATTCTGCTTGTGTTTTGGTTTCACTATGTTTCTATAACCATAAAGTTCTATGACATCACAATGCAGGTGTAAAGAGCCTTAGCCAATAGGGAGAGGAGGAGATAGTGGATGCTGCAGATGTGCAGACTAGATGGTAGTGCTGCCCGATTCTACTGACACCTAAGTTTAGGCACTGGTTAGAGAATTTCCCTCTTTGTGTGGAAACATTTAGGCTTGGCATAAAGGCCATGCCTATTTAGGCGCACCTTTGGATTTGCGCTAATATTCGTGCGTGTTGACGCTCAGATGCTGTGCTAGAATTTGTGCTCAGCAACTGCCATTAGCACGCAGGGCCTTTCCAAGCTGGAAATGCATCCCAAGAGCTCTAGAGTTTTGGAGACTCTGGGACAAATTTGTCCCCTTTCTCACGGGTTCTATCTCCATTCCCATCCTATCTCCACAAGTTCTATCCCTGCCCCATTCCTGCAAGCTCAGTTCTCATCTGTACAAGCCTCGAACACTTATGATTTTAAAGAGTTCAAGGCTTGTGCAGATAAGGACGGAGCTTAGGCATTGGTGGAATTAGGTCTAGAATGTTGCTACTTATGATTCTAAAGTGTTTGAGGCTTGTGCAGATGAGGACGGAGCTGAGGCATTATGACATCACAATCTGAGCTCTAGAATGTTGCTACTTATAATTTGAAAGTGTTTGAGGCTTGTGCAGATGAGGACGGAGCTGAGGCATTATGACATCACAATCTGAGCTCTAGAATGTTGCTACTTATAATTTGAAAGTGTTTGAGGCTTGTGCAGATGAGGACGGAGCTGAGGCATTATGACATCACAATCTGAGCTCTAGAATGTTGCTACTTATAATTTGAAAGTGTTTGAGGCTTGTGCAGATGAGGGCGGAGCTGAGGCATTATGACATCACAATCTGAGCTCTAGAATGTTGCTACTTATGATTCTAAAGTGTTTGAGGCTTGTGCAGATGAGGACGGAGCTGAGGCATTATGACATCACAATCTGAGCTCTAGAATGTTGCTACTTATAATTTGAAAGTGTTTGAGGCTTGTGCAGATGAGGGCGGAGCTGAGGCATTATGACATCACAATCTGAGCTCTAGAATGTTGCTACTTATAATTTGAAAGTGTTTGAGGCTTGTGTAGATGAGGAGGGAGCTGAGGCATTATGACATCACAATCTGAGCTCTAGAATGTTGCTACTTATGATTCTAAAGTGTTTGAGGCTTGTGCAGATGAGGACGGAGCTGAGGCATTATGACATCACAATCTGAGCTCTAGAATGTTGCTACTTATGATTCTAAAGTGTTTGAGGCTTGTGCAGATGAGGACGGAGCTGAGGCATTATGACATCACAATCTGAGCTCTAGAATGTTGCTACTTATGATTCTAAAGTGTTTGAGGCTTGTGTAGATGAGGACGGAGCTTGTAGGAATGGGGCAGGGACAGAATTTGTGGGGATGATCCTATGGGGATAGGGACAAATTTGTTCCTGTGTCATTCTCTGTTTTGGGGCTCCTGTTACATTACATTACATTAGTAATTTCTATTCCGCCTTTACCTTGCAGCTCAAGGCGGATTACATAAGAATTGTTATGATATTAAGAAGTACATATTGTTAAGGTAATAAGAAGTTCTTAAGGAATAGTTTGAACATTTTCTAATTTGCTAAGAAGTAGATAGTGTAGCAGGAGGAGTTTGGGGTATGTCTGGTTATGTTATATTGGTTTTATGTATTTTTTGAAGAGTAGGGTTTTTGTTTTGAAGGTTTTGTGCCCTGTACAGCCAAGATTTGGGAATCTAAGAGCAGGTTTTACTGTCCCAGTGGGTCACAATCTATCTAATGTACCTGGGGCAACGGGGGGCATTAAGTGACTTGCCCAGGGTCACAAGGAGGAGCGTGGGTTTGAACCCACAACCTCAGGGTGCTGAGGCTGTAGCTTTAACCACTGCGCCACACTGTCCCCTATCCCCTCTCTCTTGTCTTTCTTCCAGAGTATACATATTAAGGTCTCTAAGTCTGTTCTCATACAAGGTATGACAAAGACCACTGATCAATTTTGTAGCAGTTCTCTGGACTGACTCCATACTATTTATATCTTTTTGAAGGTTTGGTCTCCAGAATTGTACACAGTATTCTGTGCTAGAAATGGGCTTAGTGCACAGGAAAGTACCGTGTTAAAACCTTGCTAAGCCCCTTTCTTAGTGCATCTTAGTAAAAAAAAAAAAAAAAAAGGGCCCCTTAGTTTGGAACTGTGTAAGCTATTTGAAAGTTGTCCCATAGCATCTTGGGGACAATTGTTTTTGAGAACAGTGTAAAATGCACAGTCAACAGTACCTGTGGACTTTGCATCTTCCTGCTGAGGTACGAAAAGCCCTTTCATCTGAAAACTGGCCATAGAAAAAAGTTTTGAGGTGCAATTTTGTTTCACAATAATTTGCTTTATTTGGGGTTAGCATACACTAGAATGAAACTGACCAAAACAAACATAACACAACCAAGAACAACAATGTGGCAACAAGCCAGAGCAGAGCAACAGAACACGTACATAAGAAAAGGTAAGCAATCCATCTACAAAGTAGCTCCCATCATAAGGTACCGGGTGTGTCATGGCCAGCCACTCGGCCAGTTGTACATTAGACACAACACAATGAAGCAAATAAGCCCCCCTACAAAGTCCCTAATTCTAAAAGGGAAATAGAAAAAAAAAAAAGAAGGAAAACCCAACACACATTCTCCAAGCATAACACACTCACCCCCCCCCCCCCTTGTTAACCCTAAGAGTACTGGAAACATTCTGTTAATTTTTCTTCTTTTTGTTCATGAAACAAAATAAGAAATATGCAAAACAATTCAGTTTTCATTTTAAACCAAAACACATCCGAGTAATTGTACAGCACGGTACACTCCTACCGAAATACTGAGACTGACATCGAATGGGTTTGTTCACCTCACTTTTGGAGTTACCCAGACAAGCTCTGGCAGTTTAAATTTCTTCACAGTAATGAGGAAAACCAAAGCAACTAACAATCAAACAAAAATACAATAAACAATGTAAAAAAAAAAAAGTAAATATGCATATTTCTTGATTGGTTTACATTTCCCTCCACTCCTTGGCTAAATTTTCAGTGGATTTTTCTTTTTTCTTTTGTGGTATTTAAAGAGCTTGCTTTTCCATTTGGGAGGTAGGAAGGAAGACATTTTGGTAGGGGGCTCCTTTCTGTTCTCTAGCAGGTAGGGGTTCAGTGCTGGAACTGATGAATCTGTTTTATTAACAGGAGCTGGAGAAGTGATGAAGGCATAAAAGTTGTTAAACTAAAAAGTTCTCTGTTAACAAAGAGAGAGGGGATGTTCACTTTGTATTCCTAAAAGTGTTTTTTCTGGTTTTTTTCTTCCTACAGATTTAAATGTGAAACAAAAACCACAGGAGCTGGAGATTCAAAGGATGCCAACTTCATTTTATTCCAAGCTCTGTAACCACTGGGTTTCCTTTCTCGGTGTGGGTAGCGCTCTCTCATATTGTCTTATTGAAACTTCTTTCAGAATGCGAACATACAAATAGCATTTTTTTTTCTTTTTTTGCAAGAATTTTGGCACATAATTATTTTATTTCCACCAGTCCATAGGTGTCAAAAGGTTGAAGAACACTGGTTTAAAATACTGTATGGATTAATTCCACAGTACATGAATAATCTAATTTGTAGGCCATTGGTTAGTCAACATTGCAGTCTACGCCAGAGGTGTCAAAGTCCTTCCTCGAGGGCCGCAATCCAGTCAGTTTTCAGGATTTCCCCAATGAATGCTTTCATTGTATGCTAATAGATCTCATGCATATTCATTGGGGAAATCCTGAAAACCTGACTGGATTGTGGCCCTCGAGGAAGGACTTTGACACCCCTGGTCTACGCAATACATTGATACTGCAGTTCTCCCAATTCAAAGGGAATTATATCTAAAAGATTACACTGCGTGACAAATTTTAACTTTTTTTCTGGGGCAAGAAGAAAATGAGGTTTACTTTATAGAATTTGACCTCCTGTGTATGAAAATAGCCTCCGTTTTCTCCTGTCACATATAGTTTTTGAGCAATAGCATGAGAAGTCATAATGTAACGCATTGCAACGATTTAAGAGTTCCTATAAATATCATTTTCTAGAATCGTTTTGCTGTTGAAGTGCGTTTATAATTGAGATTAGGAGCATTTCTAATTAATGTCCAACAATAGTCAGCCAGCATTGATGAATTCCATCTGCCCTGATATCGTTTCTCCATTGTAGCAATGTCCTGGTGAACCTTTTCCCCGTGCTCATCACTAATAATATTTCAGAGATTGTTATAACAGTTACTCCAAGCATTAGAAAATATAGCGAAAATGGTAATTTTTGTATTATAATGTTCTTTTGCCAAAAAACAGAGAGTTATACCAAAAAATTAAGGTGAGTTTTGAATTCAGCGACCCCCAAATCACTATAGAACACCCACTACAATTCAAGCCCCAAAACCTCTGTTGTACAGTGTTATTTACCACTTTTTTCTCTTATAAGGCTGCTTTTATTTGATCAACATTGCTAACTCAAATATGATCTATAACCATCTTTAATGGCTTTAAAAAAGCGCTTAAAACTGTTTTGTTCCAGAAATTTTCTCTCATTAGTTAATAATGAGATAATGTCTTTCTGTGCCTAAATTGATTCCATTATATGTGTATGCTAGATCAATTAATCTAGCTTCTTCGTATATTATCCACTAAGAACTAATTGCTGGCAATAGCAGAATATAAATGATTTAATTGTAACGGTAACTGAGTACCATATAAAGGTTATGTCTGAGAATTCTGTTTATAAATTGCAGTGATTTTATTTTGCATTTTCCACAGGCGTTCTGCTCCTTTGTGATCATGTTTGTGATTCAGTGGATTTACACCCTTGTAAATATTGGCATAGCAATAATTCTGTATTTCTACATCGGCCGAGTGAATCCAGGTCTAAACCCAGGTAGGTGGAAAGTTTTTATTTATCATAAAGGAATCGTTACTCTTCTCCATCACTGCCTGTTTACAGATCAGGAGAAGCTCTTAGCAGTGGCATAGCAAGGGTGAGCGACGGTTGGGGCAGTGGTGCCCCTCCCTCGCCCCCCTCCCACCATGCCTATACACCCCTTCCCCGTATCTGTCAGCAGGAGGTAATGGGCTCCCCTCCTGCCGGGATGTGGGGTAATGGGCTCCATCCTATGGGGATGTGGGGGGATGTCGGGGAGTGTCAGGAAATTTTGGGAGGAGGGGTGTAGGGCTTGGAGGATGTATGAAGGGTGGGATCAGTGGGTCTGAGGGGGGGTGGGGGGTGAGGATTCTCCCTGACAGTTCAGCTGATCCTGACAGAGGATATCCCCATCAGCTGACTGGGAAGCTGATGGGGATTCCCATGCTGGGATCAGCTGATGACAAGGTAGTTGGATGCCACATGCTAGCTGCTTGGATGTCAGACAATCTGGCCTTTGTGCATTTATAATGTGGACATTTGTATATTTGAAATTGGCTAAAAAAGATAGACGGAATCCTATTCCAGAACAAACAAAACAAAAACAAATTTTTACCCTTTTAACCCTTTGTTTTTCTTTTCCTTTCCCTCACAAATATTGTAACTTATCCCTTCCCTGAATATCCTTTAGTCCCATTTAGTCTATAGTTTTGGTCTTTTCCCCTGTCTGTTTTAGTTTTTATTTTAATTTTGTTAACTGCCTTGATTTGATAACATAGTTAAAGAAAATGCGATATATCAAATAAACTGACCATAACTGTAACACTCGTGCCGTCCCTTCCCACCACCTCTAAATCCCCACCAGCGTGAGCAGCTTCTCTGCCTGCTGCTCGCACTTGCTTTCCCTATGATGTCACTTTCTGTCCCTGCGACCCGGAAGTGATTTCAGAGGGAGCCAGGCATGCGCGTGCAACAGGATAGAGTAGTTTGCTGATGCTGGCAAAGATTTTAAAGAGGTACGGGGCTGCGGGGAAGGGAGCATGTGAGCGTGGCGTGGCGTGGCGTGGTGAGAGAGGTACTAGCATCCCCACCCAGCACCTCTCCGCCACCCCCACACCATGCGGTCCGCCCCTTCCCCTTACTATGCCACTGTTCATGCATATTCATGGTAGATATCCTGAAAACATGACTGGCTGTGCTTCACAGAGCTCTAGTTTACTATCATCCACAAAGCAAACGATTTCTTTGAGCCCTTCACAGAATTAATCAGCATAATTGCCCCAGCACCGATCCCTGGGTGCTTTCCTCTCTTTGTTGTAAACTCCATTGACACTATCATCTCCCCTTCAGTCATTCTAATCCAGACCCCCATCTCCCAGGAAGCAAAACAAGAGCATTTCAGAAAGTTACTATTAATGGAACCGCACAGCACAACCCATCGGCAAGAGACGTGTCTAAAAACGCTGCAATAATTATACTCAATGAGGGTGAACAGCTCCCATGAGAGCGAGGCAAAAATTGGAATTACAGTAAGCATCTAATAACCCTCCATTGCTAAAGTTGAAAAACATGAGCCATTTTCAAGAGTGGAATCAAAGCACTTGGAGAGAGGAATGCTTAGCGAGGGCTCCTCACCTGCTGTGACAGGAAGACTTTTTTTTTTTTTTGCCCTGCACATTCTCTTTATTCAGTTTCCATATTGAGCATGCGTTGCTTATTCCAAGAGCTTTGAAAATCCTCTAAATCCTTTGTGCTTGATCTCAAAGGGGTGCTGGGAAGAACATCAAATATTTTGTTGGGTTGGGGGAGAGGGGGAAGAGAGAAGTTTTTTTTGTTGTTTTTTTTAAATAAATCTTTATTGATTTTCAAGTAGTAACAGTGCATTACATATGAATCTGAACATCTAACAAATCAAGAAAAGCACTTTGAGCTTACAAATAATTGAAAGTAATATTTTCCCCCACCCCTTTAGTTAATCAATAATAAAATGCAATTATTCTTCCAATAACCCATTCTTATTTAAAATAGTATTTCTGTGATATGATTGTTCTACGGTTCTGTTAAATATGCAGATTTCTGACATTGTTTCATGTTGGTCCTATTACTAGGTTCCAATTTGCTGTCTTCAAGTTTACCCCGTCAATTGTATCTCTATGTATGTTTGCTCATTCTACTGTTGTTATGTTGTTAACAAAACTGTAAGTTTTATGTTAAACTTTTCCTGCTGTACACCAGCTTGGGTGAATCTCTTCATAAAGATGGTTAATAAATCCAAATAAATATACCTTTACTTTATTTAGGGATTCTTTTATTAAGGCGCAATAACAGGTTTAGCGCATGCTAAAGATTAGCTCGCACTAAATGCTAAGGCATCCATTCTATTATATATTTAGGCATGCTAATCTTTAGCGCACGCTAAATCAGTTAGCGCGCCTTAATAAAAGGACCCCTTATTTATTTGTTTGAAAACACTTTTATCCCGCATATCCCCCAAAATCTATGAAGGTTACAAAAGTACATGCACAGATCGATACACAAACATAAAACAACACAATTTCTTTATAAAAAAATAAAAAAACCACCCCAAATGCTAAAATTATATAGGACCCTGAAACCGTCGGCACAATGCGCGGCAGCGGCAAAGAAAGCAAATAGAATGTTAGGTATGATAAAGAAAGGAATTGCGAGTAGATCGGAGAAAGTTATAATGCCGCATTATAGGTCAATGGTCAGACCACACTTGGAATACTGTGTCCAACATTGGTCTCCCAACCTAAAGAAGGATATAAAACTGATGAGGAGGGTGCAGAGACGAGCAGCGAAGCTAATAAAAGGTATGGAGAACTTGGAATACGAGGAATGACTTAAGAGACTCCCTTGAGAAAAGGAGACTGCGAGGGGATATGATCGAGACTTTCAAAATACTGAAAGTAATCGACAAAATAGAGCAGGGAAAAAAATTATTTACAATGTCCAATGTGACATGGACAAGAGGACATGGACTGAAGCTAAGGGGGGGACAAGTCCAGGACAAATATCAGGAAGTTCTGCTTCACGCAACGAGTGATGGACACCTGGAATGCTCTCCCGGAGGAGGTTATTGCGGAATCCACCGTTCTAGGATTTAAAAGCAAACTAGATGCACATCTCCTTACGAGAGGCATAGAGGGATATGGGTGACTAAAATTACGCTAGGTGTACATCTGGCTGGGCCTCCGCGTGTGCGGATCGCCAGACTTAATGGACCGAAGGTCTGATTCGGAGATGGCAGTTCTTATGTTCTCCATTTCCAAAAGCTTTCTGGAAAAATAAGCCTTCAATGACCTGCGGAAGGGTAAAATTGCCTAAGAAATAAAGCGTTCATATTTACTTGAACCTGCTTTATGAGAGAGAGTACTTTTGAAAATAGAAAAGCATACATGCTATTGCAGCCCCTGTCTCTCGGAATATCTAATGAGGCAGTTTTCTAAAAATGTCATTTCCGTCCTTAAAGTTCTGGTTCATTTATGGAAATTGAGAATTCTTCTGGTTTTCTGTGGATGGCCTGGCGCTGTCTTCCTGCTTGTGTGGGTTTCTGGCCTAGTTGAAACTTGGTTTCTGTCTGGCTCTGGAACCCCAGGTCTTCACTTGCAACTACCCAGAATGTTTCCTTTTTAAAAAATATATAACTTTCTGTAGCCGGGCCATTGTGGTTGCAGTCCTTGAAACCCAGTCTGTACACACTTTTAGCCACTAGGGGGGTAAATTAATGGGCGCTTTAATAGAACACACTTAGCACAGATTTTATAAAGGCAATTATGTAGGTAATTGCTATTATAGAATTTAGCATAAGTGGCCATTTACACGTGTAACTGTAGGTGCGAGCACATGCGCCAACTCAGTGCTGGCAAGCACTTAGCCAACTTAATGGCAGCCTCAGCTCTCCTTCTGATGTCACTTCCTGGTCATGGGACCAGGATGTGATGTCAGAGGGAGAGCTGAGGCAGGGATGAACAGCAGGATGTTGCTCACTGCCATTGAAGATATGAAGAGGTGTGCGGCGGGGGAGAGTGCGGGAGGCACATGGTGCTGTGGTGACAAACTCTACTGCCCCGGGCACCTCCTCCCTCGCTATGCCGTTGGACTGGAGTAAGTGCACACCTTAAAAATGTGAGTTATGCACGTAAGTGATAGTATTCTCTAACCTGCACATGTTTATCCTGAGCACGCCTCTGGCCTGCCCGTGTGCCTCCCATGTTCACGCCCCCTAGAAGTTGTATACGATTGATTTTGTGCGCAGAACTTGCCAATCATAATTAAAATTGTAATGTGCCATAATGTGCAAAAAACCAAAATAATTTTGGCCGCTGCTGCTCAACACAGTTCAGCGTTCAATGTTCAAGGCTTTAAAAGTACTATCAATTATGGAAAAATCAGCTGGAAACGACCAGAAATCTAACCCAGTACTTATCGGCATAGCATGAAGACTAAAACCATGCTAAATATTCCACGTGCTTGTATGCATTCAACGGACTCCGTTTCGGAGGAAAGACCCCCCTTGGGAATTATAGCACTGCTTACGATGACCCGGGAAGATGCCAATCCAGCGATCTGCAACATGAAAGGGGAGAATGAAAGGTACATTATTGCACATTACAATTTTCATTATGATTGGCACGATGAGAGTAAGTCCAGGGATGTTTCACAAAAGAACCCTTTTTGGGTATACTATATGACAACTTTGCCTATCAGGTTACCTGGCGTAAGTTGTGAAAACTGAGGATTCTCACTTTTGCACCATAATTATTTTTCATTTTGATTTTTTAGATATAGCTGTATTTTTTGAACAGAGTTTTATTCCAGGCATTTCTTTGGCCGCCTGTTCTTCTCACTTCATCAAGGAAGAACCTCGTTTGCTTGAGAGCTATTCTATGACATGCCCACAGGATCTCTAGGAATGTGCTGGAAGCTCTAGTGTTTTTGCCTCTTGCAATCTGCAACGCCTGAGGCTTCATCAGTTCTAGAATTTATTAATACTGTTTCCTCTTAGCTGGGTGGGGGTCCTCCAAATACACTGCTTAGAACCTAACGGATGTAGCGGTATATAAGAAATAAATTACATTACATTACATTACATTACTGCTGCCAGTTGGGGGGGAGAGTGCTTCAATATTGTGTTTTCAATCACTAAGGACAAGCAGGTTCCCTTGAGCCCCACAGAGCTTGCCCTTTACTATTGAAAACGTGACACTGAAACAGCACCACTTCCCCCCAACCCCCCACTGGAGGACTCCCGCTCAGCTTAGAAGTTTAGACATTTTAGTCTGCTGAAGGTAGCCTCCGAGGTCTTTTAAAAATGTAAACAAATATACGTTGGAGAGTACAGGTTAGAAGTAGAGCATTGAACAGGAATAGAAATTTCACCCAACCCTGTTGGAACCTAACCTCTCCCCACTGGAATCTTCTCCATCCCCACCCGTACCCATAAAAAAAGAAGTAACAGCATCACAGGGCAGGGTTGGAGGTCGCACTCGCCAATCACTAGTCATCACACACATGTGCCTGGTGATTGGTCAGTGTAACCTCCCTATTCCAGCCCCTGATCAGTGAGGAGATGGTGGCTGCAGCACAAAGAAAGGATAGGTAGGCTGGCATGGCACTACATTTCTGCGGGAACCCCACAGGATTCCCATGGACCTGGAGGGGACCTGGGATTCCCATTAACCTCACTCCTTTGCAACTCTCTACTTAAAAGGGACAGGGTTGCAAGTCCATCTGAGGCTCCTGGTGGGTTCTGAAACTTCTTGGAAGGTTTTTTGTTTTTGTTTTTTTTTGGGGGGTAAGGGGGGCGTGTTAGAACATTATTAAAGGGACTGTCAGTCTGATTAATGGTAGGAGGAAGAGGCAGATGCTAGAGGTCTCCTCTACTGGTTAAAGGGTAGACAGCAAGACACATTCTGATATACTCACTGAAAGCTGTTATACTCTGGTTAAACTTCATGTTTCCGTTCTTTAATTCCCAAACAGGTGCAGCTGCACATTTCAGTTTCTTCAAATGGCTTCGGTTATCCATGCTGAAGGTTTTCAGGTGGGTTGTAAGCATATTCAGCATATGAACTCGGTCTTCTGACCGCCTCTACCCAGTATCAGTGACTCCGAATTAGAGAATGACACGGGGAGCAATCCCCGCGGGGAACCGCGGCATGGCTGCGGTTTGGCTGCGGGCTATGGAGACTCCATAGCCAAATCGCTGCAGACACAGGGACAAAAGTTTTCACCGCCCGCAAAAACGGTGAAAAGATTTGTCCCCGCAGGCAAATGTATCCCCTTCTACATACCGCGATTTACCGGGTCTTCACCGTGTGTTCGGTTCACTTCAGGACAGGTGTCTGATTTTTTTCTGGCGGCCATGCTTGTCGGCCATGTGGTCTCCTCCAACTCGTCTCTCTCCACCCAACTTGCACGTTGCCTGACTCCGCCCCCTTCAATATTCTGGCTCCTCATTTGTCAGTTCTTTCCTGCTCAAGAAGGGGACCAATCGCTACTGCCATACAGTACAGACGGGAGTCTGGCTGAGCTGGGAACTGGTTCGTTTTTTTTTTTTAATCTGAGTGGGATTCTTTGACCAGTTGGAGACGGGAGTCTGGCTGAGCTGGGAGCTGGTTCTTTTTTTTTTTTAATCTGAGTACTAGTGTAGTAGTGTGCTGTGTCCATTCCCATGGGTTACTGAATCCTATTCCTGAACATGTGCTGCAAGAATGGAGGAATCCAGCACATGTTCAGTATGTAACCCATGGGAATACGTTAATAAAGATAAGTATATAAAATCATACCTGTTTGAGGCTTTTATGCATGCTGCGGTGATGGTGACGGGGCGGTGAATGGGATGGCAGTGGCGGTGACGGGGCGGTGAAAGGGGTCGGTGACGGGGCAGTGAAGGGAACGGCGGTGACGGGGCGGTGCAGAGGATGGTGGGACGGGGCGGTGACGGGGACAGATTTTTTTCCCCGTGTCATTCTCTACTCCGAATTTCCTTTCTTAAACCCAACCGGAATGAAAGGTGTGCCATGTTCACCACCTGGCTACATTCCCCGTCTTCCATCTGCTCTCCTCCATGCCTGTTGATTTCACTTTGCCCAGCTCCCTGAATAGTTTTGTTGCAGCTCTTGACATCTCTCTTCAAGCCCATGTCTTCACACCGTGTGCTCTCATCATTTCCTATTTCACAATCTCTTTGAAACTCGTTACCGTCGCTGTATTTCTTTTCATTCCTGCTTCTTAGCCATTTTATTAGATTCTGCTTGTTGCCCTCTCTCCAGTTCTGAAAATACTCTTCCTTGGCCGACTGCTGCTTCATTCTTAAAGAGAGGCCATGAAACCTCCATTTCTGTACTCATTTTTTAAAATCTCATAATACAAGTATGACCTCATGAGAGAGAGAGACCTTTTCTCTGCTATTAAATTTTGGGATATATGATATTTTGGCTGACAAGGCTTATAAGAAATGTGTCAGCTCCAGCTTCAAAAGAAGTGTTATATAAGTGTCAGGCAATGAATTTGCTCTATTGTTATGTAAAGTATGATATAAAAGTTTTCAAAACTTGTCAATTTCTGTGGCACTTCAGTGAATTCCTGTGCCCTTTGTTCAAAAGGGAGCAGTGGATCTTATTTTCCTGGGGGGGGGGGGGGTCAGGCTCTCTTGTTGAGGTGATTAGAACTGCAGCTGTTGAGGGTTGAAAGAGAATGGGGCATTTGAAGGCTTTTGCCTTCTCTACTTTCAGGAGAAGGCCACCCCCAGAGGAGCAGATTGTTGTGACTCCATCCTTTGCAACAGTTGGCATGGAGACCACCCAGCTCACTGAGGAGAATGCAGACTTCGCCTCCCGGGATCGCCACCACCATTCCTCCGTCATCAGCAGAGGGGAGTTTGTGAATCACTTTCACTGACAATTGCTGCCGCACTGCTGAAGTGCTTGGTTCAGTGAGACACCTTGCACATCCATGAAAAACTGTTTTGTTGAACTTTTTCTTTTTTTTTCCCCCCCCCAAACGTTAGCATGTGTACTTATGCTGAGTTGGAGAACATATGAAGTTTCCTACATATGAAGGGCTATGTCAAACTCTACATTTTTTGTTGTACTCTGATGGTGTAGTGTTGTACTGAGAAGTAACAGTAATTAACATTTTGCTGGAAATGTGCAATGAAAATTTTTATTTAAAAGCAGTGGCGTACCTAGGTATATGACACCTGAGGCTGATCAATTTTTAACCCTCCTTACATTAAAAAAAATATTTTTAGTAACCCCCATACTAAAATATTTAGTAAAATATTTTAGTAACAGTGGTATGCCACTGCCTGAGGAAGGGAATTTTGGTCTCCAACAGTTAGTAAAAAATGTATTAAAATTAGTCCAATATAAAGATTAACTTATTTCCATTTTCTATTTGTAATTGTTTATCAGTACAACTAAAATACTACTTTATTCAAAACAAAAAAAAATCATTTTTCTATCTGTTGTCGTTTCTGTTTCCCTCATCTTCTCTTCATTCTCTATTCCATCCAGCATCCGCCATCTTTCTCTGTCCCTTCCATTTTTCTCTGTCTCCTATCCCTCCCCTATGTTCTGGCATCTCTGTCTTCTCATTTCCTTCCCTCCCCAACTCACCCCATCTGCTTCCCTTCCCCCATGTCCTGGGATCTCTCTTCTCCTTCCATCTCCCCACTCTCCCTCCATGCTCTGGCATCTCCTTTCCTTCCTTTCCCTTCATCCCTTCCTTCCTGATGGTCTGGCATCTCAATCTCTTTCCCTTCCCTCCCCATGGTCTGGCATCTCTTTTTCCTCTCTTCTCCCTTCCCTGTTCCCCAATCAGGTGCAGTATTTATCTCCCTCTCTCTCTCTCTTTGTCACTACACGGTTGGCAGCATAGCATTCAGAACTCGTTGATCTTGCTGGCGTCGGGCCTTCCTCTTTGCTGGGTCCCTCCTACTTCCATTTCCGCGTATACAGGACCCGGCAGAGAGGAAGGCCCAACACTGGCAGTGCAACAAATTCTGAATGCTGCTGAATGAAATTCTTGGAGTTGGATCATGACACCGGCCCTTGCTTGGAGCACCCTCTTATGGGCTGCACCCAGGGTGGACCGTCTCTGCCTCCCCCCTCTTGGTACTCCACTGTTTAGAAGTAGAAAGTTCTACACATTTTAAAGTATTCTGGAATGAAGCACAGCCCATGCTCTGGGTTTATATACTATAAAGCCATGCAGCATTGCAAAATGGCAACTTGAATACTAAGAAGAACATTTTGTGTTTGAAGTCGTTTTACTTTATTTTATGGTATTTACCACCTGGATATTTCCTCTTGCTCCTTTGGGATTCTGGCTCAGTTGGACCCAGTTCTTCCTGGGCGATGGTGCCCTGAGTGTTTCATTTGCTATTACCAGGGGTAATTACCCCCTTTTAATAACCTGGCACCCAACTACTACAGCTCTCTCTAGTACTCAGGATGTATTGCACTCTCATTCTAGCCAGGTGGGCATCACTGTGCAGAAAAGAGTGGGGCTCCTTCTCCCCAACCCCAAAAGCCATCAACAGAGCCACTGCATCATTCCCAGTTCTAGCTAGCCTAGAAACAAAAAGCCAGGCCTGGGAATCGAACCTGGATTTTGGAACCACCAGGTTGAACCTGCTTAAGACATTTTCAGGTGCAAAACCGAGGACCGGGTGACTCCAGCACTTGTGAGATTGTCTGACCCTGAACAGCATAGAGAAGAGCAGGGGTCCTCAGGACCACACACGGCCACTCAGTGAATATGCATGAAATAAATTTGCATTTGCTTTATCTCCATTCTGTTTAAATCTAACTCATGCACATTCATTGTGGTTATTCTAAAACCCAGAGGACAGGGTTGAGAAGCCCTGGAGTAGAGCAAAGTTATTCAGTCTGGATTTCCTTCTGCTTTTATTATTATTATTATTTATTGACTTGATATTCCACTTTTGCCACTCAAGAATCTAAGCGGTGAACATTAAGTAATTGTGAAAGAAAAAAAAAGCCCTCTCAGGGTTTCCGCAGCTGGCATTGTGTTTGTTGCAGGTTTCCAGGTCTCGCTGCGTCTTGTCAGGTAGACACGTAGGTCACAAGACACAACGAGGCCCAGAAACCTGCAACAAGCAGAAAAGAATGCATTTCTTTAAAGGAAAGAGATTTCATTCATCCCAAAATAAATAAATCATTCAAAAATACTAGAATGAAGAACTAAACAGCCTATCATCTCCAGGCATACGCCAACATCAACTCCCGGTACCAGATGCGAGGAGGGATTAAAAAAAAATGTAGCTTTAGCAATGCCTTAAAACAGAGATTTCTCGTGTCGTGCTGGTGCCTGGCCCTGGCTGTTACAATCCAGACATGGCATCACAGAAAAGCCCCATCTGCCAGTCACAATGTAGTACTTAAAGCCTTATTTTAAGTATATAATCCTGTCTAAACCGTGTGATCGGGGGTTAAGCTCACTCAAGCAGAAATAGGTGCTCGCTAATTGGGATAAAGCAATTTGGATTGTATTCTATCCGGTCTCATCACCATGGAAGAACTCCTCAGTAAAGATTCTGGTCCACCTTTGCCCACACTTTTCTTAACATTGCTCCAGCCCGGAATATGACCTGTGTGCTGTAGCACCAGAAACTTAAACTGCAGTAGTAGAAAAACCAACTGTAGCCAATTTAGTAATTTGGCACTTACGGCAAATAACTCATTAAACACGCCTGGGCTTTGATTTTTATCTCTGTGTGAAAGAGTTCTGGTTTATGCTTTTAGGTGCAGACATTTATTAATATTTATGAACTGCACAAGACTTTATTAAGAGATCTGAGTGATGTACAAGTAGCAAGTTAAAAATTATATGAAATACAAAAATTCATTCTTTTATTTATATTTAATTGCTTGCATCGCTGAGCCCATTCGCTGAGAGGTACAGAGTTAAAACCATAATTAACAACACTCAAGAAACCACATCTAACAATCAACGTAGAACCCCTGAAACCACCCCTCCAACTATTAAAAACCAGCTACCTTTCAATTCAAACCCACCCACGCTCAACCCATATAGCAAGCTTTTCTTTAAAACATAAATCCATCCATGGGAGCCAACATTTCCAAATTGACGGGAAGCTAAACACAATGAAAACTACCCCTCCCTGGTCACAGTCAAGGAGTTTGCTCAATATTGGGGGTGCTCAAGCTCCCACAGAGCTGTCTCCTATGAATCCACCCAAATATCCCTCCTAAGACCATCCGAAGAACCACATTGTCAAGAGTCAGCAAAATTGTGGATACTTCTCTCAAATCAGCTGTCTGATAGGAGTCAGGCTGCATTAAGAAGGGCTTGATTTTGGGGTTTTTTTTATTTTAATTTATGATCTGTATTATAGAGAAATGGTGTCACAAGTTTGAGGAGTAATCCAATCAAAGCGATACAGTGAATGCTGTTTCCTAATACACTGCAAATGCTCTCAGATGGCCTTTTCCTGCAAGACCTCAGCGAAATCATCGTCACCCTGATCCTAAAAGACCCTAAAGGAGCAACCATCCAACTACAGACCCGTAGCCTCAATACCACTCTATATCAAACTAATGGAAGGCCTGGTAGCCAAACTCCTCACCAACTACCTAGAAGATCACAACATACTCCACCCTACACAGAACTAACTACAGCACAGACACTTCTGGGTTCCCTCATAGACTCAGCTAGACAACACCTCAGCACAGGTAGAAAAATGCTGATTATACAACTGGATCGCACCGCAGCATTTGACCTGGTGGACCACAACATTCTACTACAAATACTAGAAACAATAGGAATCACAGACAAGGTACACACATGGTTTCAAGGATTCCTACAGTCCAGAACTTACAGAGTAAAGTTGAACAAAGAAAATTCAGAACTATGATCCAACCACTGCGGTGTACCCCAAAAATCTCCACTATCCCCAACTCTCTTCAATCTCTACATCGCATCCCTCGGCACCTGCCTGGACAATTTAGGCTTAACCTCCTATAGCTATGCAGACAACATCACTATTCTTCTTCCTTTTGACCAACCAACGTCCTCCATGACAGACACACTACACAGGACACTTGAAGCAGTAGCAACATGGATGAAAAATCACAAACTGAAACTGAACCCAGACAATACAAAATTCATTCGCCTCGAAAATAATAAAACCCCAACCATAACAAATCTAGTAATAAACTCAATCACATACCCCTTACAACCCACTCTAAAACTTCTAGGAATGACGATAGACAGATGCTGTACTATGCAACCACAAATCAACAAAACAATACAAAAATCATTTGCGGTCATGAGAAACTTGAGGCAAGTTTGAAAATTCTTCGACAGAACACAATTCCAGCTCTTGGTCCAGTCCCTAGTCCTAGGTCTTCTAGACTACTGCAACATACTCTATCTCCCCTGCCTCGCAACCATGATATAACAACTACAAACAGTTTAAAACACAGCGCTAAGACTTATCTATTCACTGAGGAAGCATGACCACATCATGGTGGCATACCTCGACTCACACTGGCTCCCAATACAAGCAAGAGTACAATTCAAATTCTACTGCCTACTATTTAAAACCATAAACGGAGACAGCCCAGCCTACCTAAACAACCACCTAATCCAAACTACCTCAACCAGACATAGGAGAACCCACAAACCGTTCACACATCCCCCAATCAGAGACATCAAGCGAAAAAAACAGTACGATGGCCTTCTAGCCACACAAGCAGCAAAACTGGACCACCAACTCTCCAATTTACTGATAACGACCCCAGACTACAAATCGTTCAGAAAAGAAATAAAAACCATGCTATTCAAGAAATCCTTGAAGACAAACTAACACCACAAGACTCTTCCCAATTCTCTGAAACAACTCGCTCTTCTCTTCAATTCTTTCTTTTGTAATCCGCCTTGAACCGCAAGGTATTGGCGGAATAGAAATCACTAATGTAATGTAATGTAAAGCCAGTAATCGCAACTGTGATAAATACAACTGGTGTCATGCCTCATGTTGAAAGAAGCAATTTTTCAACTATACCGGAGTACCTTACAAGTCAAGCATATAATCTGATATTGTGAGACAATGCAAGTTATTCTCTAATGGAGTTACATATTCACAGCTCTTTATAGAGTAAATTAACCGTGCTGCAGTGTTTTATACCAATTGCAGCCAATGTTGGGTCTTCTGTGGAAGGTCCCCATAAACAGCATTACAGTAGTCTAGTCTAGTTGGAATATATGCATATACTATGGTGACTAGATCCTTTTGGAGGAGAGTGTGGCGCAGTGGTTAAAGCTACAGCCTCAGCACCCTGAGGTTGTGGGTTCAAACCCACGTTGCTCCTTGTGACCCTGGGCAAGTCACTTAATCCTCCCATTGCCCCTGGTACATTAGATAGATTGTGAGCCCGAAGGGACAGACAGGGAAAAATGCTTGAGTTCCTGAATAAATTAATGTAAACCGTTCTGAGCTCCTCTGGGAGAACGGTATAGTAAATTGAATAAAGTAAATTGAATAAATAAAATAAAAATCCAAATGTGGCATAACTGCTGTCTAGTAATACAGCATCCTTAGTGAACTGGGGTTCGGACAAAATTGGAGCTATGATAAATTCTCATCTGCCCACACTCCCAAACTATGGGCCCTGTTTTGGCAAGGTATAACATACCCCTCTATGCCCAGATATGTTCTACTGTGCCTTAATAACTCTGCATTATCCAAGTTTACTTGTACAGTTATACAGTAAAATATGTAAACTGCTTTGATTGGAATTGCAGAAAGGTGGTATATCAAATCCCTTCCCCTTTGCCTTAATCAGTTACATCTCGACCATTGTGAAATGGCCCCCAAGCTAGGGTTACCCATATGACTCCAGAAAATGGAGTGCCACAGACCCTGAGGGCACTGAGGAAGATCCTTGAAGGAACCGGCATTTGATGTTAAGATGCTCAATGACTATGATGTCAGTCCAAGAAACAATCACATTAAGATGTTATTTTGCCATGCAGTAATAAAATGGATATAAAAAAAATACAGTTCACAGATATGAGCTATGAGTCATGACCATTGCCTCGTTGTTGCTACAAGAGGTGACTGTTCTCTCCAGATGTTTCCTTGTAGTAAGTTATCTCTATCAAGGGGTTTGTTAATCAGAAGAAGAATGAAGAAGTGTGGCAGATGCCACTGTATAGCTAACCACCTCCTTTTATGGACTCCTAATTAAAATTACTCCCATAACTCTGCCCCTCTGCTGCCGCTTACACAATTCCCTATTTTCTTAGCCTCTTTCACCCAGGCAGTTCTTCATTTACTCGACAATGCCCTCAATTCATTTGTATTTCTGTACGTGGAGCAATTCCAATTTTTTTGTACTGCAAGCACCAGATTAATGTTATTGCTTAAGGCTTTCATAAAATCTGCTAATTGTTCAAAACTTATATAAGGCGCAGAGTGATTACGAGTCTGAAAACTCCTGATCTGGACAGAAAACTTTGGATACAATCGAGCCTCTATAATTTGCAGAATATGTGGAATTCCTGGGGTATTTTGAACACAGAACTTTTAACTCATCGACAACAGTTGTTTGAACTGAAAATAAAGATGTTGAATAGTATTTAATATGACAAGTCTTGATTTTGGCCTACCAGTGAAAGTGGAGGAGGCTAAAACTGTCATGGGTTTTGGGCATGTCATGGGTTTGTTGATTGGGGGCAGCAGAATGCCTTTGAAGTTGAGGTAAGCAACTCAACAAGTACCTTCTCTGCCATCCTCAGCTCCATCCCTCTCTTCCTCCTCTGTCCTCCTTGCCCCCTATCCTCCACCCACTACCTATCTCTTTCACTCTTTCCATCCCCCTCCCCTGGTCCCCAGTGTCTTCTCTCTCTGCTCTTATCCAGTTTATTCTTTTTTGGCTGAGGGAGTATGTTGGAGGTGGGGGAGGGAGACAGAATTTAAAGGGTACATATATATATATGGCCACCTGCTTTTAGGTGCTACTTGAGCAATGCAAACTTACAGAACATTCTCATTTTCATGGCTAATAGCAGAAGTGCAGCTAAGCGCTCCGCGGGAACTCATTTTCCTGTCCCATCCTAGTGAGTTCTTTTCCTGTCCCTGCCCCATTCCCACATGCTCTGTCCTCATCTGCACAACCCTCAAACCCTTTAAAATCATAAGTAGCAACATTCTAGAGTTCAGATTGTGATGTCATAATGCTTCATTCCACCAATGCCTAAGCTCCGTCCTCATCTGCACAAGCCTCAAACACTTTAAAATCATAAGTAGCAACATTCTAGAGCTCAGATTGTGATGTCATAATGCCTCATTCCACCAATGCCTAAGCTCCGTCCTCATCTGCACAAGCCTCAAACCCTTTAAAATCATAAATGTTCGAGGCTTGTGCAATTAAGGCAGAGCGACAGGGACAGCGACAAAACTCACGGGGATGGGACGGGGAAATTGAGTTCTTGCAGGGAAGGGGGACAAATTTGCCCCAATGCCATTCTCTTCTGCACAGCATGAAAGTGCCAGGGGGCTGACTTTGTTTTAAATCTGTGACAGCAGGGAAGATCGATCTACCAAAACTTCTCTGAAAATTTATGACTAAAGCTCTTATCTATGCAAAGCTGTTACCCTGGAAAAATTGAAAGGAAAAAAGCCTCCAACTCTGTCACATGCATTGATCTAGAGATATTTCAAGCTATTGGCAAAAAAAAGAGACCCTTCCAGATTTAAACTCTTTTTACTTGTCTTCAAATATCTATGGCTGCTTATAAGCAAGGGGGTAGATATGAGGGGCATTCATAATATATCTATCTCGGTAGGAAAGAAAAGAGTTAAAAACAATTTCTTGTTTTATTTTTCAATATAGTCCTCTGATAGCTCCTTACACTTCATCCACTTTTCCTGCAATGACTTTAACCCCTTTGAAAATAATTCCGTCTGGCCTTCAAACCAGGACATCACAGCTTCCCTGATGTCTTCATCGCTTGAAAACTGCTGTACTCGGAGAGATTTCTTCAAAACTCAGAACAGGAAATAATCCAGGGGAGCCAGGTCAGGACCGTAGGGTAGATGGTTCAGCTGCCGAAACTCACATTCTCGGATGGCAGCCTGTGATTGTTGTGATATGTGCATTGGCGCGTTGTCATAGAACCCAAGCTGAATGGGCAGATGCCTGCTGAGAGTGTTCCTCACTTTTTCTCCTTGATTGACTCCCACAAATCGATCAATGCGTTGGCATCACTCTCCCCGGTTATGGTTGTCTTGTGTGGCATGAACTCCAGAAGCAAACGTCCTTCATCGTCCCAGAAGACAGTTGCTATGACTTTGCCTGCAGATTTTTCTGTCTTTAACTTTTTTTGGGTGGGGGGATGACTTGTGCTTCCACTGCATTGACTCCATTTTGGACTCAGGATCTCTGTGATAGACCCCGAGTCATCTCCAGTCACCAAATGATGAAAAAAAATTCACTTGGTCTTCATGGGGCATCTCCAAGTTCTCCCGATAGCTCTTGAGCCTCGTGGCCTTTCGACATGGGCGTCAGCATTCTTGGAGCCCGTCTTGCACTAACCTTGGGCATGCCCAAATTTTCATTGTTTTCCAAACCATGCCTGCCGAGATGCTCATTTCATCAGCTATTCGGGAAATCTTATTGAATCCTTGTTTTGCTTGCACATTTCTGTGGAAGTTGCTTCCACAGTCCATCCAGTGTGAGGGTCATCTTCAATGGATTCTCTCTCTATACCACTTAAACAGCTTGCTCCAAAATTTTACTTTGTAGGATGATGGCGCAAACCCACCATAAATTGCAGTCATGCATTCATGGATCTCCTTTGGCTTTTTCCCTTCTTTTGTGAGACATTTTATCACTGAATGGTGCTCCAAATCAAGCAGTTTCTTACTTGATTTGCACGAGGACTCTCCTGATATTCTATCTCTTAGAATGTTAGACTCACACTGCGCCTCAACTGTGCATGAATTACCTTGAGACATGTGACAAGCAATATTTAACCAGACTTTGCCACTGAATATTGCCTCAATGAGGTTAGGGCTGAGCTAGAGGCAGAGCAGCCTCCTAGCTAGTTAGTGGCAATATTAAAAAAAGGCTTTCTTAACTTTATGTGGGGAAACTAACTGGGTACCTATCTGAATATCAGCCAGTGCCTGGTTACTTTCTGGGTAATGGCTGCCCCTATCCCAATTCCCCCTCCCACCCCGCTGGAAAGGAAAACATCCCCCTGACCTGATCCCTGCTTCTACCCACCCACAAAAGATAGTGCAAGGTAGGCCCAGGCCCTTCTTACCAGCCCGCTTAAACCTAACTTCATGGACCAGTGGTAAACAGGTAGGAGCGAGATTAGCTCACTTCTGCCCATGTTGGAGGCCACTTCAAAATGGCTGCCACAACCTCTAGTGGCAGCCTCATGGTACTTTAAGTACTCATGATATTTTAAGTACCGTGAGACTGCCACTAGAGGTAGCTTAAGGCCGGTCTACTGCTGTTCTACATGCTTCTTTATTACTGAACTCCTTCTTGAGAAGGAAAGATGATCTCCTCCCTGAAATCAGAATTTTATACTTACTCCAAAAGCTCAAGGTTCTATAAGGAAAAAATGGCCAAGGAGGCAAAAAACTTCAAGCCGTTCTTTCGATATATTAAGGGGAAATGACCTGCTAAGGAAGCGGTGGGACCGTTGGATGACCATGGAATAAAAGGAGTGCTAAAGGAGGACAAAGCAATCGCCAACAAACTGAACACATTTTTTGCGTCTGTATTTACTGAAGAGGATATACACAGCATACCGGAACCCATCAGGCTATATGCTGGAAATGAAGATGGGAAACTGACAGGGTTGACAGTCAGTCTAGAAGAGGTATGCAGGCAGATAGATAGGCTTAAAAATGATAAATCCCCGGGACCGGATGGCATCCATCCGAGGGTCATTAAGGAACTGAAAGGGACTATAGCTGAACTGCTTCAATTAATAGCCAATCTGTTGATCAAATTGGGAAAGATTCCGGAAGACTGGAAGGTGGCGAATGTTACGCCGATCTTCAAAAAAGGTTCAAGGGGAGATCCAGGAAACTACAGACCTGCGAGTCTGACCTCGGTACCGGGAAAGATGGTAGAGGCGCTGATAAAGGACCACATCATTGATCACCTTGATGGACACGGTCTGATGAGGACAAGGCAGCACGGTTTCAGCAAAGGCAGATCTTGTTTGACGAACTTGCTGCACTCCTTCAAACAGGCAGATAGACAAGGGTGACCCAGTCGACATTGTATATCTGGATTTTCAGAAGGCATTTGACAAGGTTACACATGAATGACTACTTCAGAAAATTGCGAGCTATGGAATCGAGGGTGAAATACTCACATGGATTAAAAACTGGCTGGAGCATAGGAAACAGAGAGTGGGGGAAATGGACAATACTCAGACTGGAAGAGCGTCACCAGTGGGATGCCGCAGGGCTCGGTGCTTGAACCCATGCTCTTCAACATCTTTATAAATGATCTGGACACAGGGGATTTGCGAAGATATGCAATGTGACATAATCAAGGTCGAGAAATGGGCATCGACATGGCAAATGAGGTTCAACATGGATAAGTGTAAAGTGATGCATGTCAGTAACAAAAATCTCATGCATGAATACAGGATGTCTGGGGCAGTACTTGGAGAGACCTCCCAGGAAAGAGACTTGGGAGTTCTGATCAACAAGTCGATGAAGCCATCCATGCAATGTGCAGTGGCGGCGAAAAGGGCGAACAGAATGCTAGGAATGATAAAGAAGGGGATCACGAACATATCGGAGAAGGTTATCATTCCGCTGTACCGGGCCATGGTGCGCCCTCACCTGGAGCACTGCGTCCAGCACTGGTCGCCATACATGAAGAAGGACACGGTACTACTCGAAAGGATCCAAAGAAGAGCGACTAAAATGGTTAAGGGGCTGGAGGAGTTGCGGTACAGTGATAGATTGGAGAAATTGGGCCTCTTCTCCCTTGAAAAGAGGAGACTGAGAAGGGACATGATTGAAACATTCAAAATACTGAAGGGAATAGACTTAGCAGATAAAGACAGATTGTTCACCCTCTCCAAGGTAGGGAGAACAAGAGGGCACTCTCTGAAGTTAAAAGGGGATAGATTCCGTACAAGCGTAAAGAAGTTTTTCTTCACCCAGAGAGTGGTGGAAAACTGGAACACTCTTCCGGAGGCTGTTATAAGGGAAAAAACACTCCAGGGATTCAAGACAAAGTTAAACAAGTTCCTGCTGAACCAGAACGTATGCAGGTAGGGCACTGGTCTTTGACCTAGGGACCACCGCGGGAGCGAACTGCTGGGCACGATGGAGGACAGTAAGGGAATTTTTCAAGTACCTTTCTTATTTCTAATCTTAATGTATATTTTCTGTAAACCGCTTAGAACCTAACGGATGTAGCGGTATATAAGAAATAAATTACATTACATTACATTACATTACTACTGGTCTGACCCAGCAGCAGCAATTCTTATGTTCTTATATGCTATTTATTTATTTATTTAAAGAACTTATCTCCTAAATGCCTTACAAGTAAACATACACAGCAGAGGCCAAATTTTACCATATATTTTCCAAAACTATTAAGGCTCTTGCTTAGGAAAGACCACTTCCTATTCAGATTTGATTTTCACCTTTATGCAGCACGAGTCCAGAACGTTCTTCCTGCACAGGAAAGCATATTTTGGCAGTCTGTTACTCTCCGCTGCTAGATACACAGAGGAGAGAGTAAGGAGGGAGGATTGGAGATCTGCAGATTGAAAGACGACGTAGCGGTTCCAGCATAGTTTTTCAGGGCAGGGCAGGATGGATAGGACAGTTGTGGTGTTGTTTTCAGGTGGGTGCAATTTGTGTGTGGGGAAAAGATCCAGGGGATGATGTATTTTGCAGAGGGAAGGTAGATTGGGGCGTTGGAGCAGTTTGTGGGTGGTAGGGCAGTTGTAGGGGTGAAACATAGAAACATAGAAATAGACGGCAGATAAGGGCCACGGCCCATCCAGTCTGCCCACCGCAATGACCCTTCCCCACCTAACTCAGTGAAGAGATCCCACGTATCTATCCCATTTGGCCTTAAAATCAGGCACGCTGCTGGCCTCAGTGACCTGAAGTGGAAGATTATTCCAGCGGTCAACCACTCTCTCAGTGAAAAAGAATTTCCTGGTGTCACTGTGCAGTTTCCCTCCCCTGATTTTCCACGGGTGCCCCCCTGGTTGCCGTGGGACCCTTGAGAAGGAAGATATCTTCTTCCACTTCGATGCGACCCGTGAGATACTTGAATGTCTCGATCATGTCTCCCCTCTCTCTGCGTTCCTCGAGTGAGTAGAGCTGTAACTTATCCAGCCTTTCCTCGTAAGGGAGATCCTTGAGACCAGCGATCATCCGGGTTGCCATTCTCTGCACCGACTCTAGTCTCAGCACATCTTTTCGGTAATGCGGCCTCCAAAATTGCACACAGTACTCCAGGTGTGGTCTCACCATGGATCTATACAATGGCATAACGACTTCAGGCTTACGGCTGACGAAACTCCTGCATATGCAACCTATGATTTGCCTTGCTTTGGAGGAAGCTTGCTCCACTTGATTGGCAGCCTTCATGTCCTCACTGACGATCACCCCTAGGTCACGCTCTGCTTCAGTTCTTGTTAGGATCTCGCCATTTAGGGTGTAAGTCTTGCATGGATTATGGCTGCCCAGGTGCATGACTTTGCATTTTTTGGCATTGAAGCTGAGTTGCCAGGACCTAGACCAGCACTCCAGTAGTAGTAGGTCGTGCATCATGTTGTCGGGCATTGAGTTTTTGTCTGTTGTACTCTTGGCCACTACATTGCTTAGTTTGGCGTCATCAGCGAATAATGTTATTTTACCTCGGAGACCTTCTGCCAAGTCTCTTATGTAGATGTTGAACAGGATCGGGCCCAGGACGGAGCCCTGTGGCACTCCACTGATCACCTCCGTCGTTTCGGAGGGGGTGCCATTCACCATTACCCTCTGAAGCCTACCCTCAAGCCAGTTCCCAATCCATTTCGTCAGCGTGTCGCCCAATCCTATAGAACTCATTTTGCTCAGCAACCTGCGGTGTGGTACGCTATCGAATGCTTTGCTGAAGTCCAGGTATACGATGTCCAGGGACTCCCCAACATCCAGCTTTCTCGTCACCCAGTCAAAGAAGCCAATCAGGTTGGATTGGCAGGATCTCCCCTTAGTAAATCCATGTTGACGGGGATCACGTAGATTCTCCTCGTTCATGATCGTATCCAATTGGCGTTTGATTAGAGTTTCCATTAGTTTGCTCACTATTGATGTGAGACTCACCGGTCTGTAGTTTGCTGTTTCCATCTTGGAGCCTTTCTTATGAAGTGGAATGACGTTAGCCATTTTCCAGTCCAACGGGATGTCACCTGTACTAAGGGAGAGATTGAAGAGTGCGGATAGCGGTTCCGCCAAGACATCACACAACTCCCTGAGCACCCTGGGGTGTAGGTTGTCAGGCCCCATTGCCTTGTTAACCTTGAGCTTTGACAGCTCGCAGTAGACACTGCTGGGCGTAAACTCGAAATTACTAAATGGATCAGCTGAGTCAACCCTTGTCTGCAGCTGAGGACCAAGTCCCGGCGCCTCGGGTGGGGTATTTTTTGGGGGCTGGGATAATTTAGGAGGACAGAGCAGAGAACAGAGAGAGGCAGTGTGAAAGGAAGGATTGTCTAACTGCTAGGGATGGGTAGTTGTTTATAACAACTGAAGAAATTTTCAGGTTTAGCCCATGTATTCATTAGAGATGTTCTGAAAATCCAAGCAGCTGTGAGGTTAAAATGCTCAGATTTGGAACACACTGGCCTAAGGCTTCCTGTAGACTGTAACCTCCCTTGGGGAGGGAACTAATTTCCTGTATGTCATTTGTTGGACAGCTCCCTGCTTCAGGGCGCTATATAAAAATGCTGAAAAGAAAAAAACATGGCAAAGTGTGTGAAATGAGCTATTTGACTTTTCACGAAGGAAGGGGATAGGTGGGGAACTTATTTATGCTACTCCGACATCCATTTCATTCTGTACCAATGATCCCACGCTGCTCTGCTCTGAATCCTTTCTGCTACCAGGAAGAGCTCTAGTTGCTGGAGTGCATTAATGAACCCTGTTTGTCCTAATACGGATCTGAATGCAATCTTTTCATACCTCTGTGAGCTAAGGCTTCAGTTTGGGCACACAAAATTTCATACAATTGTTCTTTGCGCTCACATTTTTAAATTCCAGCGGGGGAGGAAGGTACATGAAAATACCCTTTCGTCTCTTAATTTTATTTGTTGTGAATGGGAGATGGAAGGTTCAAACCAAATATAACTTAATGTTTATTTATTTATATACCACTTTTTAGCCTTAGGGGCTCATAATCAAAACTTAAACACGTCTAAAATCCTGCCCAAATCAGCACTTGGATGACCTAAAACAGTGTTTTTCAACCTTTTTACACCTATGGACCAGCAGAAATAAAAGAATTATTCTGTGGACCGGCATCGGTCCGTCGATAGGTGGTTGAAGAACACTGGGCTAAGTTGTGGGCCAGACCCCGCCCCCATAATAGTACTAATTGCACCTTGCACATCCTATGCCTCATCTGGAAGCCTTCCCTCTGACGTTGCAACGTCAGAGAGAAGGCTTCCGGTTCAGGCGCAGGATGCCCGTAGGAGCCGCTGCCCGTGGCTTTGTGCACTGAATCAGTTAGGAAGAGGGAGCTGGCTCGAAGATAACGCCGCATCGATCGCACCGTGGACCGGTGGTTGAAGAACACTGGGCTAAGTCGTGGGCCAGACCCCGCCCATTTCTACACCAGACCCCGCCCCCATAATAGTACTAATTGCACCTTGCACGTCCCGTGCCTCATCTAGAAGCCTTCCCTCTGACGTTGGAACGTCATAGAGAAGGCTTCCGGTTCAGGCGCAGGATGCCCGTAGGAGCCGCTGCCCGTGGCTTTGTGCACTGAATCAGTTAGGAAGAGGGAGCTGGCTCGAAGACAACGCCGCATCGATTGCACCGTGGACCGGCGGCTGAAGAACACTGTTTTGGGCCTGATGCACATGCTGGCCCTGTGGACCGGCAGGAAATTTCTGTGGACCGGCACTGGTCCATGGAGCGGTGGTTGAAGAACATTGACCTAAAAGACAGGTCGTCCAAGTGCTGATAGTCAAACCGAATTTCTGGACATATCTAGGGACTTTTTAGGCCTCTGAATGCTGCTGTGTGCCCAGAGCTGAAAGGAGCATATCTGGAGGAATGGTTAGGGCGATATTTGGGCGGGATGTGGGCTGACCTAGACTTAGTTGTCCTGCAGGGATAATCGAATATTTTACAAGACTTCCTGGATGAAATTTATATGTTGTGACTTAGACAATGTAAAAGCAGATATAAGTGGGAAAAAGGTATCCAAAATGGACCAGGTAACCGCTGCAGAGACAACATAAAGACCTAAACCCACTCCCCCTCACACTGCCACAAATATCAGATTAAAAAAGTACATACCTGTCTCTGGAACATCAGCACCTGCTATAGGAAAGCCTAGTAGAGCTGCACACCGGTCTCTTAAATAGACTGGGAGGTGGGCTAGTGAACCATAGAGAGGAGGAGCCAGGCCCATAAGCCACTGAAACCACTGTATTTATGGTGAAAAATGTGAGGCCACCAAAAAAAACCCAAAACCCTACTCTCCTGCCATGTAGGTGCAACCTGCAGCCATAAGGGCTATTGGGGTTGTAGACAGATGGGCATAGTGTGTTTTGGGTTTTTTTTTAATTTTTGTGTGGGGTTTCACCCTAACCTATAAGGTGAGATGTTTATGTGGCACCCTTTTGTGAAGTTTACAGCAGTGCCCTGTAAGGTGCCCCACTGCTCTGTTGCCATGTCTGGGTGGTCATTCCATCACAATACTATATTACATTACATTAGGGACTTCTATTCCGCCTATACCTTGCAGTTCGAGGCGGATTACAAAAGAACTAACTGGACATTTCCAGTGAAGTTACAACAGTTTTTTGTTTTTTGGGGGGGGGTTTGGTTGTTTTTTTTTGGTTACAAGGGAGGAGAGGTACCTGGATTAATTCCGGAAGAACTTGCAAATTGGATATTAAATTAACTGTACGTTACTGTGTGATATAACAAATAGATTACAGTTAGAGTACAAATAAGATTACGTTACATTTCAGGGATCTGAATACTTGGTTGGTGTTTTGGGGAGGAAGAGATTATTTAAGTGGAGGTTTTGGGGGAGAATTTATCTAGGAGGAGGGGGAAGAGTTGGGTTAAGATATCTGGATAAAATTTTTTTTGAAAAGTAGGTTTTTGATTTCTTTTCGAAAAGTTTTGAAGTCGCCCGTTGCCGTCAACAGGTTGGAGATGGAGTGGTTAAGTTTTGCTGCTTGCGTCGCCAGAAGGTTATCAAACATCTTTTTGCGCTGAGTGCCCTCTCATGTCCAAATGGTCTTGTTCTGGGCGTTTGGGACTTGGACAAATTTTTGAGGCAAGAATATTACTCAAGTTAGGTTGTACCTGCTACAAGACATTGTTTGGCCTTATACCCGATTAAATTATTGATCGCTTTAAATTTACTGACAGAAAATGTTTTTCTTGGCATTCTAGATTATTTACATTTCCCACTGTATAAGGTTGCAAATACAAAAGATTTTTCCATAGAATTTTATCCTTTCAAGCTGGATCGGGGGATAAAACCTTTTCCGTCCTGATAACAAACGCCAACTCCTATTTTTCCTTTAGAAACATGCGAAAGACCTACTCATTTGGCAAATTCTTCTGAATGTGGTAATAATACACTCTGCTTGTATAGTCTCTTGATTGTTGTTAACCGCATTGAATTGAGAGGTTACTGCCCCCCAGGCCCATCCAGTTCCACCCATCCCTGCCCCATAAGCCCATGCCACCGCCCCAGCATTAAATGTAGTTCTGTAATTGGCAGTCCTGACAGCTAATATGTGGTACCATCCTGTGTCAGCGCTGGCCATGCCCACCTAGATCCAGCCCTTACCTATACTAAGCAGCTAGCATGGGATTTTTATTGCACTGGTTGGTTTTAGCATGTAATGCAGGGATAGACAACCTTTACTCCCCTCCCCACGAGTTTAGCATTCCTCCCTCCCTCCCCCATGATGTCCAGCATTCCTCACCTTTCCTTCCCTGCTTCCCCCATGAAACGGAGTCAGATGACGGCAGCAACTTTTGATACAGCTCTTTTGGAGTGAAACATGTCAGGTCAGACTCCCAGGTTTTGGCTGAATATTAAGCTAAGCTAAGCACTAAGCACTTTATATTTATATATTTATATACTGGATATTTATTCCCCATTTATACAACAATACTGAAGTCGAACAAATGACACTTTAAACATATTTGAATGGATGGCCAATGATGAGGCACCACGTAATGCTTCCCGCGGTTAGAAGATAATACAGCGGAGGAGTGGTGGGGCTGAGGCTTAAGAGGACTGAAATAGTTCAACTTATCCAGATCCTACTAACTTCGATAGCACATTAATTATGGGCTGGATAAAGAAATTATATACTCAACATTGACTGCCATTGTTTGTTATCCCCCATGATCTCCAGCATCTCTCTCCTTCCCTTTGTCCTGAGTCTAACACTTTTCTCCCTACTTACTTCACTCCCCTCCCCCATCTCTAGTATCTCTCCTTCCTTCCACCTTCCTCTCCCCCCCAGCTGTTTTAATTCCTTAGCTTTCTCCCCTGGGGAAGTGAATCTATAAGTAGCATGGAGACTGAGCATCGGTGCATGCTCAAGGCTTGCCAGCTCTGCCCCCTCTGATGTCTCTTATGGCAATTGTAGATTCGCCAACCTGGGGGAAGGAAGCAAGGAATTAAAACATCTTGCGGGTTAGGGAGGCAGGGAAGGAAAATGTGGGTGTTGCCATGGTACCTCTTGCTCCCTTCCCTCATTCTGGCACCTATGCTTCCCATGGGTCATGCAGGTCACATAAAATTCAGTGATGGACTGCATGCGGCCTGCAGGCCTTAGGCTGCCCACTACTGAGCTGACTACCACATGCTAACACCTAAGCTAGCTGCTTAGCTAGGGTTACAGGATTTTACATATGTATAATCTGGACCCCTTGACCCGCCCCCCAGGCCCGTCCAGTTCCACCCATCTCTGCCCCATAAGCCCACGCCATGCCCCAGCCTCACCCCTAGCCCCACCCCCCCTGAGCCTGCTCATTCTGGTAAGGCGGGCATCCGCAATTTGCTTTTCAAAACCTGGCCAACGTGCCGGGTTTTGAAAAGCCATCTAGATATGCCCTCTAAAAAGAGGACATGTCCGGGTAAATCTGGACTCTGGTAACCCTTTGCTTAGCAGAGCTTAGTAAACAGGTCCCAAAGATTTTGTTTTCAAAGCTTGAATTTCAATAGCAATTTTTTAAGACAATGGGTCTCACACTTGCCCCCTAAGAACCCCCTCCTCCATCAGCAGATTGGGTTTTCAGGCTGTCCACAATGAATATGCCTGGGATTTGTTTGTATATACTAAAAGTAGTACATGCAGACATCTCTAGAACAAACAGCTGGGAAGACAGGAGACAACCTGAGGTCAGATTTGGGACCTGCTCTTTTAAGGCATGGGAAAACAAGCTCAAGAGTTACTTAGAATAACAGGTGACCTAAGACTTCAGCCTGCAGGTTGAAAAATGTATGGCAGCTTGCAGGCTGTTATCATTAATAAAAGTTTGATATTTTAAAAGTACCCTGTGATTAGAAATACATCGCTGACAGGGAAATAATACGTTGCCTTCCCCACCCATCCCCGGAACATTACAAAGACATTTGGAATGTCGTCCTTTTTCTGTGAATAATGTCTGACACTTTTTGGGTGAACTGCAGTGAGAGGGCCATGAAGTACCAGCCGAGAATGATTGCAGTGTGGTTGTGGACGGGCATAGTGCCAGCAGCAAGTGACAGCTTATTATCTGGTTTGAGACATTATGGTGTGTGTTACACAGGACTGGGATTTAAGTCTCCTCTCATTTCTTGCTATTTTAAGAGGAGCCAGGATGCCAAGGGGTCAAGGGTGGAGTGGCGCTGTCAACATTTCCTGACTTCCTACTGCTTCCTCACACCATACTCATGCACTGCCTATACCAGGCAGTAAGAAAGGTTTGTTCTGTGTTTCCCACTGCTATTTTATGCTGTACACGATTAAATATACTTGAATTTGCCTATCACAATCTAAGCAGACCACAGCCCAGCATTCATAGTTCAAATAACATATGTATTCAAATTAATACATGTTACATATAATACATGTAGCATCAAAAACTCAGAAATAGTGAACTTCCACTTATAATATTAATAATAAACACATTCACAAGAGAAATGTGGAAGGTGAATAGAGCTACAACACGAGTCAGACACGGCTCTACCGGGAAGAAAAGCCTCAGACAAAGCCCTCCCACCACCACAACTGTGGCTCAAGGTGTTCAGGCGGAGAACCAGATCGGCAAAAAAAAAACAACTCCCAGAGGGCCAAAAGGCTCTGTGTTGTGCAAAAATCAATAAGTGAATTGAATAAATCTATCACCAGGTGGTCACATTTTCATAAATAATTTGATTCAAAAAACTAGCTTTTGGTGCGCAACAGGTTTTTTTCTTGTCCCGTTTTAAGAGGTATGTTTAATTTGTGCTTATGATATAATTTGAATGGCATTAGTTTAATGCGTTTTAATCTGTCTTTTTTTGTTAATCTTTATTCATTTTTAAAACTCACAAGTGTAACATATAATACAATCATTTATACTTTAACATCAGTTAATACATCAAATTCTAACTCGCATCAAATATCCCCCCTCCCTTATACCCAACAGTTATTCATAAGCAAAAGAAATTATAAAATATCCCCCCATCCCACAGCCCCAGGGAAGAAAGCTAAGGAATTAAAACGTTTTGATCTGTCTTTTCTTTCTTCCTTTGTGTTCTAGCTTACGATCGGAAGGTACACCCTGTGAAACGCTGGCCATCGTTGGTGTTCCTACCAAACTAATTACAAAAGATAATTTTTTTGAGTCAAATTATTTATAAAAATGTGACCACCTGGTGATAGATTTATTCAATTCACTTATTGATTTTTGCACAGCACAGAGCCTTTTGGCCCTCTGGGAGGTCTTTATGCCGATGTGGTTCTCCGCCTCAACACCTTGAACCACAGTTGTGGTGGTGGGAGGGCTTTGTCTGAGGCTTTTCCTCCCGGTAGAGCCGTGTCTGACTCGTGTTGTAGCTCTATTCACCTTCCACATTTCTCTTGTGAACATATAATACATGGATCGTGAACAAACTGTACTGTAATAACCAAGCCACCTATCCAAAAATATCAATCGGTTTCAATTTGCACAGTTAGGTTAACTCAGGTCTGTTGTATGTTGTTGTTGTTAAGTGCTATCGACTCGTGTTTGAGTCTTAGCAATTTGATGAATTGTGGATCTAAGAAGAAAAATCAGTTTTGTGCTATTCCAGAAAGGTCCTCCAGTGTCATCCCCATGGCTGTTTTCAACGTGTCCAGCCATCTGATTGCAGGTCTTCCTCTTCACCTGGTTCCTTCGATCTTCCCAAACGTGTCCTTCTCCAGTGATCTCTCTCTTCTGATGGTGTAACTAAAATAAGACAGTCACAACGTCATCATTTGGGCTTCGAGTGACATAACCGGTTTGATCTCTTCCAGAATCGATTTGTTAGTTCTTCTGGCAGTCCATGACATGGCTAAAATCCTTCTCCAGCGCCAAAGCTCAAATGAGTCAATCTTCTTTCTGTCTTGTTTCCGTAGTGTCCGTAACTAACCATTGAGAAAATGAGTGCATGGACAAGTCTGATCTTCATTTGGAGTGTTACCTCCTTGTCTTTGAATATTTTGTCGAGAGCCTTCACTGAAGAGTTACCAAGTGCTGTTCTGCCAATAGCAAGGCTCTACCGTACTGTGTACATTACATTACATTAGTGATTTCTATTCCGCTTGTACCTTGCGGTTCAAAGCGGATTACATAAGAAGAAGCTGGACATTTCCAGGAGGTTACGTGACATTTAGGGTAAGACATAGTTACAGAATGAGTATAGACTTGGTAACATTGGATGAAAGCAGTTATATTACATTACATATCAAATCTTTTTCCAGGCATTGGTAGGTAATATGAATCGGTAGGATGAATTAGGTGTTTTTTTTGTTTGTTTGTTTGTTTGTTTGTTTGTTTTTTGGTCGGTTGAGGATATGGTGTCAGGGAGTGGGTAACCTGGTCGGTGTATGTGGAAGAGGAGATTAGGTGTTTTGAATATGCTTTTTGAAAAGTAGCGTTTTGAGTTCTTTGCGGAATGCTTTGAAGTCAGATGTTGAGGTTAACAATCTGGTTATGGAGGGTTCGAGTTTTGCTGCATGCGTTGCTATGAGGTTATCGTAAAGCTTTTTACGATGAGTGCCATTGAGTGGTGGGTATGAGAATGGTGTCAGTGTTCTTCTTATTCTGGGTGGAAGGTTGCGGTGTAGGCGATCGATTAGATAGGCAGGTGCTGTACCGTTGAGTACTTTGAAGATTAGACAGTATAGTTTGAATTGGATTCTGGCTCTAATCGGTAGCCAATGTGAGTCTAGGTAGGCGTTAGTTATGTGGCACGTGTACCCGTGCAAAATCTTTTTGTCAAAAGTAATCTTCAGTTCTTCTGGACAAGACCAGCCCGACCATTAGACAAGGCTAGGTGGTCTCTTAGAACAGCAGATTCAAGGGGGTGCAGCAAAACATGGCTGCAGCCAAAGGAAAGGAAGACAGTGGTGAGGAGACGATGTCAGTCAATCAGCAGAATTGTTTTAGAGAGATCATGACTGTAGAGTTTTTACTTATCAAAATCTTGGAGGAGGAGCTGATGGGCTAGCAACCTCAAGGCTAAGAGTTGGCCTAGGGCAGTGCCCTGGCCCTGTTGCTGGACATCACATTGCATCATGAGCTTGAATCCTCACAGGTGATGTTAGCATGGGCTCCAGATGCAGTAAGTAGTGTGCTGAGATCGGAGCCACTGCGGTCACAATTGCTATAGAGCCAGAGGAAAACAGGACTAGCAGGGCTTAAACAAAATCTATTTTAACATATTTATTTATGCCATTCTCAAGGGAGCTCAGAACAGTTTACATGACTTTATTCAGGTACTCAAGCATTTTTCCTTATCTGTCCCGGCAGGCTTACAATCTAATGTAATTGGGGGATTAAGTGACTAGCCCAGGATCACAAGGAGCAGTGGGGGTTTGAACCCACAACCTTGGGGTGCTGAGGCTGTAGCTTTAACCACTGCACCACTCTAGCAACCAAAATGTAGTCAAAGTGAGCCAAGTATAGGACAATCAAGCCATTGTGACATCACTGATGAGGTTGACTCTCAGGCATTGATGGAATGAGGCATTGTGATGTCACAATACCAGCTCTGGTTATCAGAGGCTGAAGCTTTTCACATTAGTTGTTTATTCACTTTTCTATACTGTTCTCCCCAGGGAGCCCAGAACGGTTTACATGAATTTATTCAGGTACTCAAGCATTTTTCCTTGTCTGTCCCAGCGGGCTCACAATCTATCTAATGTACCTGGGGCAATGGGGGGGGGAGTGACCCCACAACCGCAGGATGCTGAGGCTATAGCTTTAAACACTGTGCCACACTAGAACTATTAATAAACTTCATTCTCCCGTTAACATCACATTTGCATTACATTACATTTATTGACTTCTGTCCCGCCTTTACTTTGCAGTTCTAGTCGGATTACAATAACTTAACTTAGCCTGACATATTTCCTGAATAACATGTGGCCCCTTTTATCAAGCTTTGCCAGAGGCTTTTAGCACGGGCCGGCATGGTAAATGCTCTGACATTCATGGAACTCCTATGAGCATCGGAGCATTTACCTCGCTGGCCTGTACTAAAAACCTCTAGGCAGCTTGATAAAAGAGGGGGATGGTTTTTATTTCCTTTGATTACCTTTCATATGTGGAATAATCTATCTTTGGTTATTACACATGAACAATCTTATTTATCCTTCCGAAGAAAATTAAAAAAAACATTTCTTTTTAAACTAAACTAAAGCTTAACTTTGTCTACTGAGTCGTCATTCTGAGAAGACTCGACTCGATTTACAGCAATTAAATAAACAGGGAATGATTTACAAATGATAAATAGAAGATAATAGCAAAATTTCAAAAGAGTTAGTTTTCAAATTGTTTGGCAAATAGAGTAGTTTTTAAAAATTTATGGAAAAATTGAAACGAACTGAAACTCCTTAAAAAAAAAGGGGAGATCATTCCCAGGGCAGGATTAACGAATAGGCCCAGTAGGCACGTGCATAGGGCCCGAAATGGTCAGGGGGGCCCGATGAAAGAGGGTTTTTTTTTTTTTTCAAACGGCGATGGGCCCCCCAGCATCAATCAGCAACACGGGCCCCCCATCAACGGGCCGATGGCAACGGACCCCCCTCCCCCAATGACGGAAAGTAAGATGAGCAAGGAACACGGGTAAGAAAGCCATCACCAACTGTAATTTTCCAAGAGGTGCTGCTTGCCTAAAGCTTCCCTCTGACGCAGCTTCCTGTTTCCGCCAGGGCGCGCCAGAACGGATAAGGGGGCCCATGTACTTGTGTGTCTAGGGGCCCTCGAAGAATTAATCCTGCCCTGATCATTCCAGAGTTGAGAGAATTTAAAGACCAAAGATTGACATTTTTTAATTATGTAACCTAGAATTTTCTATTTTAACTGTTTTTGGATTGTAATTTCCAATGCCTGTGTTGGCTCTTTTTAGATGTGAGCTGGATCGGATTATGCGGTCAATAAACATCTTAGATTAGATTAGATAAGAAAGGTTCATAGTCTAAAGTGTGTGAGGACAAAGGCGCACCGACAACCGAGCGCAGACAACTGAGCGCAGGGCTTAATCGCACCGAAGAAAAAAACGTGTTTTAAAGGGCTCCGACGGGGGGGGTGTTGGTGGGGAAACCCCCCCCCCCACTTTACTTAATAGAGATCGCACTGGCATTGTGGGGGGTTTAGGGGTTGTAACCCCCCTCATTATACTGGAAACTTAACTTTTTCCCTGTTTTTTAGGGAAAAAGTTAAGTTTTCAGTATAATGTGGGGGGGTTACACCCCCCACACACCCCCAACATGGCAGCATGATCCCTATTAAGTAGAGTGGGGGGTTGCCCCCCCACTCCCCCCGTCAGAGCCCTTTAAAATACGGTTTTTCTTCGGCACTGCGTTCGGTTGTCGGCACGCCTTTGTCCTCGCGCGCTTTTGACCCGTCACCGATAAGAAAGCATAAAAATAGTACATAAACCCATTATAGAATTATGCTTAGCGTTACCTAAGCGGGCTAACATTTAAATGTCCCCAATTTATGTCTAAACTTAGGCACCGATACCAGAGCCTAATGGCACCTGATTCAGAAAGAGGCGCCTAGGTCAAAAACATACCCATGATCCGCTCCCTAACTATGCCCACTTTTAGTGTAGGCGCTTTGGGCTTGGTGCCTACTCCTTTATAGAACTGAGTTTTTAAAGTTAGGCGCCTTTCAATTAGGTCCAACTCAAGCTGATTGTGAGGTGTTCGAGGCCAATAGAGGCACCGATTAAGCTTATCGCTCGACTTTAGGCGGACGTCATAGAATCAGGACCAAAGTGTCTAAATTTAGACGCAACCTGGTACGCCATTTCTTTAGCTGGTACAAATGTGCATGTCCAAATGTTGCCCCTTGTGAGCACAATTAGAGAATGACACGGTGAAAAAATTGGTCCCCGTCACCGCCCCGTCCCCGTCTCACCATCCTCTGCACCGCCCCGTCACCGCCATTCCCTTCACCGCCCCGTCACCGCCACTGCCATCCCATTCACCGCCCCGTCACCGCCACTGCAACCCCATTCACCGCCCCGTCACCGCCACATACATAAAAGCCTCAAACGGGTACGATTTTATATACTTTTCTTTATTTACGTATAAAGGAAACATTCTGTAAAACTTTAAAACTTTAAAACTTAGTTAAATATTAGTTAATAACTATACAAAAACAAAACACGACATGTACTTTTAATTGTCATGTATGTAACTTCTAATCAGTGTCAATTAGCATAAATTCTTAGTTGTTAATTACCAGTTATTGGCATCAATTGGTTTGTTAAACAATTAAGTTGCGGATGCAAATCAGCTGTGTGTACCGATTTGTGTGCACAACTTATGGCACCATATACAGAATTTCACACAGAATTTTGATATTCTGCTTCAAATTCAAAAAATATGCACAGAACTTCCAATCAGGTGCTCAGGCATTTCCATAATGAATAAATTTACTCCTCCTTAAAGGTTTAGCAAATCCAGTAGCAGATCTCTCTTACATGATATATGATAGTGATTGCCTAAAGATATACCAACATTTTAAAAATGTATTTAAAAGTAATTTATCCGAGATACACATATTACAGTATTTCTAAGTCATCAAATAAGTGGTTAACACTAAGACCATATGATAACTGTTGAAAAGTTGTTGCATATAATCTCATACTTAAAAGGGACATTGTTAATCTTTTCTCCAGACAGAATTTGGTCAACACTATTTTAAATGACATAAGAACTGAGAGGTCATAATTTAAAATTCTGTCTGCTAATATGAAAAAATCTGATAGTTACATTTAAAAAAAAAAAGGAATGAAAATAAGACATCTGCCATTTAGAAGTTTCTACAATTAAAAGTTTTATTCCTTAAGGAATTAAAAGACAATTAAGTGAAATCAAAATCGCTACTGCTGCACTACAAGCCATTAAATATCATGTGCGGCAGTAGCGATTGGTCCCCTACTTTGCTCAGACAAATGAGGAAGCTGTATATTGGGGGGCGGAGTAAATGCGGCAACGTGCGAGTTGGATCGAAAGTTGGAGGAGACAGACAACATGGCGGAGACATCTAACACCCGGTCACGAACACGGTGAAACACAGGTAAATAGCGGTTCCTAGAAGGGGGGACATTGGCCTGCGGGGACAAATCTATTCACCGTTTTTGCGGGCGGTGAAAGGATTTGTCCCCGCGTCTGCGGCGATTTGCTAATGAGGTCACCATAACCCGCAGCCAAACCGCAGCCACGCAGCGGTTCGCTGCGGGGATCGCTCCCCGTGTCATTCTCTAAGCACAATTTACACTCTGCGTTTTGCGCTTAAGTGTGTGACTCTGCTCCTCCCCTTTATAGTTGAACACTACAGAAGTGAGGCACTAAGTTTATAGAACAGGGTTGTAAGTCAGTAACACGCACACAACTGCATATTAATATCACTTAATGCATGTTATAGCCAATTATTGATAATACTGATCGATTGCCAATTAGCTGATTAAGTTAGGCTTGTAACTGACACTGCATCCAATGAGGAGGTATGTGTCAAAAGCAGTGGCGTAGAAAGGGTGAGGGGTGAGGGAGTGGTCCGCCCCGGGCACTGTCTTCCTAAAGGCGTGGCATCCCTCCTCCTTGCCACCCCCCCTGCTCCTCTCCTTGCCACACGTGTGCACACCCCTTATCTTCCCCTGTACCTTTTTTTTACTTCCTCAGCACGAGGTTGCTGCCCACGTTGGCGCTTTCTCTGATGTCACTTCCAGGACACGCACCTAGGAAGTGACGTCAAAGGGCGAGCCAACACCGACGGCATGCTGTTCACACCAGAGAAGTTAAAAAGGTACTTGGAAAGGGAAGGGGGGCACACGTGCAGCATGGGGTGCAGGGAAGAGGGCACCACTGCCCCAGGCGTCTCTTACCCTTACTACTGGTCAAAAATATTCTAAATGCTATGACATCCCTCCCCCCCTCCAGCAGCTTGTCACATGCATATATTTTAGTGCACAGAGAAGTGGGTACTTCTGTTTTTAAGAGGAGAGGCCCCCCCTATCCATGAGCCCTCTGTTTATAGGGGTTGATTGGGCAAAGGAGCACAATGTGTGGATGGTGTGAACGACATGAAGAAAGACCTAGCGAAGCTTGAAGCATGGTCTGGAATTTGGCAGCTACAATTGAACGCTAAGAAATACAAGGTCATGCATTTGGGCTGCAAAAACCCGAGGGAACGGTACAGTTTAGCGGGTGAAGAACTTATGTGCACGACGGAAGAGCGGGACTTGGGTGTGATTGTATGTGATGATCTTAAGGTGGCCAAACAGGTTGAAAAGGTGACGGCAAAAGCTAGAAAGATGCTAGGATGCATAGGGAGAGGTCTGGCCAGTAGGAAAGAGGAGGTATTGATGCCCCTGTATAAGACTCTGGCGGGACCTCATTTAGAATATTGTGTACAATTCTGGAGGCCGCACCTTCAAAAAGATATAGAAAGGATGGAGTTGGTCCAGAGGAAGGCTACTAAAATGGTGCATGGTCTTCAACATAGGGCGTATGGGGACAGACTTAAAGATCTCAATCTGTATACTTTGGAGGAAAGGCGGGAGAGGGGGGATATGATAGAGACGTTTAAATACATAAGTAATGTAAATGCACGAGTCAAGTCTCTTTCATTTGAAAGGAAACTTTGTAATGAGAGGGCATAGGATGAAGTTAAGAGGCAATAGGCTCCAGATTAATCTGAGGAAATACTTTTTTTTACGGAAAGGGTGGTAGAAGCGTGGAACAGTCTCCCGGAAGAGGTGGTGGAAACAGAGACTGTAACTGTGTCTGAATTCAAGAGGGTCTGGGATAGGCACATGGGATCTCGCGGAGAGAGAAAGAGATAATGGTTACCGCGGATGGGCAGACTAGATGGGCCATTTGACCTTTATCTGTCGTCATGTTTCTATATCTTCTGCTTCAAGGGTCCAGCAGCAACAAGGGGGCATCAGTGGAAAATTAGGGGCGGCAAACTGCATGGGGACACCAGGAAATTATTTTTCACTGAAAGGGTGGTTGATCACTGGAATTGAGGCCAGCAGCGTGCCTGATTTTAAGGCCAAATGGGACAGACACGTGGGATCTATTCACAAAGAAAGGTAGGGGAGGGTCTTTGAGGTGGGCAGACTGGATGGGCCCTGGCCCTTATCTGCCGTCTATTTCTATGTTTCTATGTAATGTTGTGAAAAATAGTTTACAGAGGATCAAACCATCGAGTGATTACTTGGGGTTTTCTTAGTGGAAAAGTAGGGGACTCTAAGGGAAAAATTCTCATATATATGGTGTCCAATAAAATTAGCACCGAGAAAAGAGCTATTTTATAAACCATAATTAAAGTTAGGTGCACATGACCTGCCTATTTTTGCACCTTTTTTGACTCGCATGTAAAATTTAGGTGTGACTCCTGCACCCAATATACACCCTATTGTTTAGAGCAGGGATCTCAAAGTCCTTCCTCGAGGGCCGCAATCCAGTCGGGTTTTCAGGATTTCCCCAATGAATATGCATGAGATCTATGTGCATGCACTGTTTTCAATGCATATTCATTGGGGAAATCCTGAAAACCTGACTGGATTGCGGCCCTCAAGGAGGGACTTTGAGATCCCTGGTTTAGAGCCACAGGTTGTGGGTTCAAACCCTGACGTGCTCCCTGTGACCCTGGGCAAGTCGCTGAATCCTCTACTACCCCAGGTACATTAGATAGATTGCTAGGGAAAATGCTTGAGTACCTGATTTGTAACCCGTTCTGAGCTCCTTTGGGAGGATGGGCTAAAGACTGCCCGCCCCAAAAAAGATTTTAATTAGCAATTAGCACCAATAAAAGCCAATTATTGGTGGTGTTTATGTTTATTATACCACCCTGGGACTCTTTGTCCTTGGTATCCAGACCACACAGCAGATGCCCAGGGTAAGGACGATCCGGACACTCTTCACCATTTTTGCAGCGAGAATAAGAAGTTCGATTTAGTTTTCTTTTAGGTAGCAGCATGAGATCAGTTTAAGCAATTTCATCGGCTGCCGATTCTGATCTCATGAGCCAGGAGTGCTTTGAACGTCCCGGTAAGGGACAGCCCATACGCCCCCCGCAGAGGGGAGACAAGGGCAATACTCTCCAAAACTTCCTTCCAGAGTGAAGGGGTAAAATGCGGACCTCACGGATCTAAACCTGCACGTCCTTACAAATCTGAGGTTCGTGCCACTTTTAGTCTCAGCATAGGTTATGGCTCTGACAGACCTCTATGACACTTTAGCTCTGACAGATCCTAATGCTTCCCCCCCCCCCAACCTGAGACTAAAAGTAGCAAAACTTGTGCCCTGAGGTCTCAGCATAGGTTATGGCTCTGACAGACCTCTATGACACTTTAGCTCTGACGGATCCTAATGCTTTCCCTCCCCCAACCTGAGACTAAAAGTAGCAAAACTTGTGCCCTGAGATCTCAGCATAGGTTATGGCTCTGACAGACCTCTATGACACTTTAGCTCTGACGGATCCTAATGCTTCCCCCCCCCCCCAACCTGAGACTAAAAGTAGCAAAACTTGTGCCCTGAGGTCTCAGCATAGGTTATGGCTCTGACAGACCTCTATGACACTTTAGCTCTGACGGATCCTAATGCTTCCCCCCCCCCCCAACCTGAGACTAAAAGTAGCAAAACTTGTGCCCTGAGGTCTCAGCATAGGTTATGGCTCTGACAGACCTCTATGACACTTTAGCTCTGACGGATCCTAATGCTTTCCCCCCCCCCCCCCAACCTGAGACTAAAAGTAGCAAAACTTGTGCCCTGAGGTCTCAGCATAGGTTATGGCTCTGACAGACCTCTATGACACTTTAGCTCTGACGGATCCTAATGCTTCCCCCCCCCCCACCTGAGACTAAAAGTAGCAAAACTTGTACCCTGAGGTCTCAGCATAGATTATGGCTCTGACAGACCTCTATGACACTTTAGCTCTGATGGATCCTAATGCTTTCCCCCCCCCAACCTGAGACTAAAAGTAGCAAAACTTGTACCCTGAGGTCTCAGCATAGGTTATGGCTCTGACAGACCTCTATGACACTTTATTCCTGACGGATCCTAATGCTTTCCCCCCCCCCACCTGAGACTAAAAGTAGCAAAACTTGTGCCCTGAGGTCTCAGCATAGGTTATGGCTCTGACAGACCTCTATGACACTTTAGCTCTGACGGATCCTAATGCTTTCCCCCCCCCAACCTGAGACTAAAAGTAGCAAAACTTGTGCCCTGAGGTCTCAGCATAGGTTATGGCTCTGACAGACCTCTATGACACTTTAGCTCTGACAGATCCTAATGCTTTCCCCCCCCCCCAACCTGAGACTAAAAGTAGCAAAACTTGTGCCCTGAGGTCTCAGCATAGGTTATGGCTCTGACAGACCTCTATGACACTTTAGCTCTGATGGATCCTAATGCTTTCCCCCCCCCAACCTGAGACTAAAAGTAGCAAAACTTGTACCCTGAGGTCTCAGCATAGGTTATGGCTCTGACAGACCTCTATGACACTTTAGCTCTGATGGATCCTAATGCTTTCCCCCCCCCAACCTGAGACTAAAAGTAGCAAAACTTGTACCCTGAGGTCTCAGCATAGGTTATGGCTCTGACAGACCTCTATGACACTTTATTCCTGACGGATCCTAATGCTTTCCCCCCCCCCCCAACCTGAGACTAAAAGTAGCAAAACTTGTGCCCTGAGGTCTCAGCATAGGTTATGGCTCTGACAGACCTCTATGACACTTTAGCTCTGACGGATCCTAATGCTTTCCCCCCCCCAACCTGAGACTAAAAGTAGCAAAACTTGTGCCCTGAGGTCTCAGCATAGGTTATGGCTCTGACAGACCTCTATGACACTTTAGCTCTGACAGATCCTAATGCTTTCCCCCCCCCCCAACCTGAGACTAAAAGTAGCAAAACTTGTGCCCTGAGGTCTCAGCATAGGTTATGGCTCTGACAGACCTCTATGACACTTTAGCTCTGACGGATCCTAATGCTTCCCCCCCCCCCCAACCTGAGACTAAAAGTAGCAAAACTTGTGCCCTGAGGTCTCAGCATAGGTTATGGCTCTGACAGACCTCTATGACACTTTAGCTCTGACGGATCCTAATGCTTCCCCCCCCCCCCCAACCTGAGACTAAAAGTAGCAAAACTTGTGCCCTGAGGTCTCAGCATAGGTTATGGCTCTGACAGACCTCTATGACACTTTAGCTCTGACGGATCCTAATGCTTTCCCCCCCCCCCCCCAACCTGAGACTAAAAGTAGCAAAACTTGTGCCCTGAGGTCTCAGCATAGGTTATGGCTCTGACAGACCTCTATGACACTTTAGCTCTGACGGATCCTAATGCTTCCCCCCCCCCCCACCTGAGACTAAAAGTAGCAAAACTTGTACCCTGAGGTCTCAGCATAGATTATGGCTCTGACAGACCTCTATGACACTTTAGCTCTGATGGATCCTAATGCTTTCCCCCCCCCCACCTGAGACTAAAAGTAGCAAAACTTGTACCCTGAGGCCTCAGCATAGGTTATGGCTCTGACAGACCTCTATGACACTTTAGCTCTGATGGATCCTAATGCTTTCCCCCCCCCAACCTGAGACTAAAAGTAGCAAAACTTGTACCCTGAGGTCTCAGCATAGGTTATGGCTCTGACAGACCTCTATGACACTTTATTCCTGACGGATCCTAATGCTTTCCCCCCCCCCCACCTGAGACTAAAAGTAGCAAAACTTGTGCCCTGAGGTCTCAGCATAGGTTATGGCTCTGACAGACCTCTATGACACTTTAGCTCTGACGGATCCTAATGCTTTCCCCCCCCCAACCTGAGACTAAAAGTAGCAAAACTTGTGCCCTGAGGTCTCAGCATAAGTTATGGCTCTGACAGACCTCTATGACACTTTAGCTCTGATGGATCCTAATGCTTTCCCCCCCCCAACCTGAGACTAAAAGTAGCAAAACTTGTGCCCTGAGGTCTTAGCATAGGTTATGGCTCTGACAGACCTCTATGACACTTTAGCTCTGACGGATCCTAATGCTTCCCCCCCCCCCCACCTGAGACTAAAAGTAGCAAAACTTGTACCCTGAGGTCTCAGCATAGATTATGGCTCTGACAGACCTCTATGACACTTTAGCTCTGATGGATCCTAATGCTTTCCCTCCCCCCCAACCTGAGACTAAAAGTAGCAAAACTTGTACCCTGAGGTCTCAACATAGGTTATGGCTCTGACAAACCTCTATGACACTTTAGCTCTGACGGATCCTAATGCTTTCCCCCCCCCAACCTGAGACTAAAAGCAGCAAAACTTGTGCCCTGAGGTCTCAGCATAAGTTATGGCTCTGACAGACCTCTATGACACTTTAGCTCTGACGGATCCTAATGCTTTCCCCCCCCCAACCTGAGACTAAAAGCAGCAAAACTTGTGCCCTGAGGTCTCAGCATAAGTTATGGCTCTGACAGACCTCTATGACACTTTAGCTCTGATGGATCCTAATGCTTTCCCCCCCCCAACCTGAGACTAAAAGTAGCAAAACTTGTGCCCTGAGGTCTTAGCATAGGTTATGGCTCTGACAGACCTCTATGACACTTTAGCTCTGACGGATCCTAATGCTTCCCCCCCCCCCCACCTGAGACTAAAAGTAGCAAAACTTGTACCCTGAGGTCTCAGCATAGATTATGGCTCTGACAGACCTCTATGACACTTTAGCTCTGATGGATCCTAATGCTTTCCCCCCCCCAACCTGAGACTAAAAGTAGCAAAACTTGTACCCTGAGGTCTCAGCATAGGTTATGGCTCTGACAGACCTCTATGACACTTTAGCTCTGATGGATCCTAATGCTTTCCCCCCCCCAACCTGAGACTAAAAGTAGCAAAACTTGTACCCTGAGGTCTCAGCATAGGTTATGGCTCTGACAGACCTCTATGACACTTTATTCCTGACGGATCCTAATGCTTTCCACCCCCCCACCTGAGACTAAAAGTAGCAAAACTTGTACCCTGAGGTCTCAGCATAGGTTATGGCTCTGACAGACCTCTATGACACTTTAGCTCTGACGGATCCTAATGCTTTCCCCCCCCCAACCTGAGACTAAAAGCAGCAAAACTTGTGCCCTGAGGTCTCAGCATAGGTTATGGCTCTGACAGACCTCTATGACACTTTATTCCTGACGGATCCTAATGCTTTCCCCCCCCCCACCTGAGACTAAAAGTAGCAAAACTTGTACCCTGAGGTCTCAGCATAGGTTATGGCTCTGACAGACCTCTATGACACTTTAGCTCTGACGGATCCTAATGCTCCCCCCCCCAACCTGAGACTAAAAGTAGCAAAACTTGTGCCCTGAGGTCTTAGCATAGGTTATGGCTCTGACAGACCTCTATGACACTTTAGCTCTGACGGATCCTAATGCTCCCCCCCCCAACCTGAGACTAAAAGTAGCAAAACTTGTGCCCTGAGGTCTTAGCATAGGTTATGGCTCTGACAGACCTCTATGACACTTTAGCTCTGACGGATCCTAATGCTTCCCCCCCCCAACCTGAGACTAAAAGCAGCAAAACTTGTACCCTGAGGTCTCAACATAGGTTATGGCTCTGACAAACCTCTATGACACTTTAGCTCTGACGGATCCTAATGCTTTCCCCCCCCCAACCTGAGACTAAAAGCAGCAAAACTTGTGCCCTGAGGTCTTAGCATAGGTTATGGCTCTGACAGACCTCTATGACACTTTAGCTCTGACAGATCCTAATGCTTTCCCCCCCCCCCCCCCAACCTGAGACTAAAAGTAGCAAAACTTGTGCCCTGAGGTCTCAGCATAGGTTATGGCTCTGACAGACCTCTATGACACTTTAGCTCTGACGGATCCTAATGCTTCCCCCCCCAACCTGAGACTAAAAGTAGCAAAACTTGTGCCCTGAGGTCTTAGCATAGGTTATGGCTCTGACAGACCTCTATGACACTTTAGCTCTGACGGATCCTAATGCTTTCCCCCCCCCCCCCAACCTGAGACTAAAAGTAGCAAAACTTGTGCCCTGAGGTCTCAGCATAGGTTATGGCTCTGACAGACCTCTATGACACTTTAGCTCTGACGGATCCTAATGCTTCCCCCCCCCCCCACCTGAGACTAAAAGTAGCAAAACTTGTACCCTGAGGTCTCAGCATAGATTATGGCTCTGACAGACCTCTATGACACTTTAGCTCTGATGGATCCTAATGCTTTCCCCCCCCCAACCTGAGACTAAAAGTAGCAAAACTTGTACCCTGAGGTCTCAGCATAGGTTATGGCTCTGACAGACCTCTATGACACTTTAGCTCTGATGGATCCTAATGCTTTCCCCCCCCCAACCTGAGACTAAAAGTAGCAAAACTTGTACCCTGAGGTCTCAGCATAGGTTATGGCTCTGACAGACCTCTATGACACTTTATTCCTGACGGATCCTAATGCTTTCCCCCCCCCCACCTGAGACTAAAAGTAGCAAAACTTGTGCCCTGAGGTCTCAGCATAGGTTATGGCTCTGACAGACCTCTATGACACTTTAGCTCTGACGGATCCTAATGCTTTCCCCCCCCCAACCTGAGACTAAAAGTAGCAAAACTTGTGCCCTGAGGTCTCAGCATAAGTTATGGCTCTGACAGACCTCTATGACACTTTAGCTCTGACGGATCCTAATGCTTTCCCCCCCCCAACCTGAGACTAAAAGTAGCAAAACTTGTGCCCTGAGGTCTTAGCATAGGTTATGGCTCTGACAGACCTCTATGACACTTTAGCTCTGACGGATCCTAATGCTTCCCCCCCCCCCCACCTGAGACTAAAAGTAGCAAAACTTGTACCCTGAGGTCTCAGCATAGATTATGGCTCTGACAGACCTCTATGACACTTTAGCTCTGATGGATCCTAATGCTTTCCCCCCCCCCCAACCTGAGACTAAAAGTAGCAAAACTTGTACCCTGAGGTCTCAACATAGGTTATGGCTCTGACAAACCTCTATGACACTTTAGCTCTGACGGATCCTAATGCTTTCCCCCCCCAACCTGAGACTAAAAGCAGCAAAACTTGTGCCCTGAGGTCTCAGCATAAGTTATGGCTCTGACAGACCTCTATGACACTTTAGCTCTGACGGATCCTAATGCTTTCCCCCCCCCAACCTGAGACTAAAAGCAGCAAAACTTGTGCCCTGAGGTCTCAGCATAAGTTATGGCTCTGACAGACCTCTATGACACTTTAGCTCTGATGGATCCTAATGCTTTCCCCCCCCCAACCTGAGACTAAAAGTAGCAAAACTTGTGCCCTGAGGTCTTAGCATAGGTTATGGCTCTGACAGACCTCTATGACACTTTAGCTCTGACGGATCCTAATGCTTCCCCCCCCCCCCACCCGAGACTAAAAGTAGCAAAACTTGTACCCTGAGGTCTCAGCATAGATTATGGCTCTGACAGACCTCTATGACACTTTAGCTCTGATGGATCCTAATGCTTTCCCCCCCCCAACCTGAGACTAAAAGTAGCAAAACTTGTACCCTGAGGTCTCAGCATAGGTTATGGCTCTGACAGACCTCTATGACACTTTAGCTCTGATGGATCCTAATGCTTTCCCCCCCCCAACCTGAGACTAAAAGTAGCAAAACTTGTACCCTGAGGTCTCAGCATAGGTTATGGCTCTGACAGACCTCTATGACACTTTATTCCTGACGGATCCTAATGCTTTCCCCCCCCCCACCTGAGACTAAAAGTAGCAAAACTTGTACCCTGAGGTCTCAGCATAGGTTATGGCTCTGACAGACCTCTATGACACTTTAGCTCTGACGGATCCTAATGCTTTCCCCCCCCCCAACCTGAGACTAAAAGCAGCAAAACTTGTGCCCTGAGGTCTCAGCATAGGTTATGGCTCTGACAGACCTCTATGACACTTTATTCCTGACGGATCCTAATGCTTTCCCCCCCCCCCACCTGAGACTAAAAGTAGCAAAACTTGTACCCTGAGGTCTCAGCATAGGTTATGGCTCTGACAGACCTCTATGACACTTTAGCTCTGACGGATCCTAATGCTCCCCCCCCCCAACCTGAGACTAAAAGTAGCAAAACTTGTGCCCTGAGGTCTTAGCATAGGTTATGGCTCTGACAGACCTCTATGGCACTTTAGCTCTGACGGATCCTAATGCTTTCCCCCCCCCAACCTGAGACTAAAAGTAGCAAAACTTGTGCCCTGAGGTCTCAGCATAGGTTATGGCTCTGACAGACCTCTATGACACTTTAGCTCTGACGGATCCTAATGCTTTCCCCCCCCCAACCTGAGACTAAAAGTAGCAAAACTTGTGCCCTGAGGTCTCAGCATAAGTTATGGCTCTGACAGACCTCTATGACACTTTAGCTCTGATGGATCCTAATGCTTTCCCCCCCCCAACCTGAGACTAAAAGTAGCAAAACTTGTGCCCTGAGGTCTTAGCATAGGTTATGGCTCTGACAGACCTCTATGACACTTTAGCTCTGACGGATCCTAATGCTTCCCCCCCCCCCCACCTGAGACTAAAAGTAGCAAAACTTGTACCCTGAGGTCTCAGCATAGATTATGGCTCTGACAGACCTCTATGACACTTTAGCTCTGATGGATCCTAATGCTTTCCCTCCCCCCCAACCTGAGACTAAAAGTAGCAAAACTTGTACCCTGAGGTCTCAACATAGGTTATGGCTCTGACAAACCTCTATGACACTTTAGCTCTGACGGATCCTAATGCTTTCCCCCCCCCAACCTGAGACTAAAAGCAGCAAAACTTGTGCCCTGAGGTCTCAGCATAAGTTATGGCTCTGACAGACCTCTATGACACTTTAGCTCTGACGGATCCTAATGCTTTCCCCCCCCCAACCTGAGACTAAAAGCAGCAAAACTTGTGCCCTGAGGTCTCAGCATAAGTTATGGCTCTGACAGACCTCTATGACACTTTAGCTCTGATGGATCCTAATGCTTTCCCCCCCCCCAACCTGAGACTAAAAGTAGCAAAACTTGTGCCCTGAGGTCTTAGCATAGGTTATGGCTCTGACAGACCTCTATGACACTTTAGCTCTGACGGATCCTAATGCTTCCCCCCCCCCCCACCTGAGACTAAAAGTAGCAAAACTTGTACCCTGAGGTCTCAGCATAGATTATGGCTCTGACAGACCTCTATGACACTTTAGCTCTGATGG